>NC_087155.1:8874191-8904191 GCF_035594125.1 Scylla paramamosain
CAGTAAACTTACAGAACTGATTATCTTTTCCTAAGCAAATGAACAAAGAAGCGGCTGGTTATATTATAAAGTTATGTTCTGTCTGTCTAATTCCTCTCAGAAGACTCGCTTAGTGTGGTTGCGTCTGCCTCGATTACTCCACTGATCGCTGGAATACACACACCTCGCCGCGGCAGGATAGTGTTGCATTGAAGAGGCACTCGTATGTTATCTCACATACACCCAAAGCAGACCCAAGAACTAAGTGCGTGACCCACTCCCTACTTCGCATCTCGATATGGCTTCAAGTTGTGGTCATATGCTTGTGAATCGTCGTCGATCGCTTCAAGCTTCACCTTCAAATCGGGAGTCAGGTGAATTCGCGGTAGCTACATATTTAATAAAGTATGAAAAACGGAAATATATGACACCGCTCGTCTTGGTGAGTTCCAGACCCGCCTTGAGGTTGTTCGTTCCCTTTTAGTGTGAGTTGTGAAGGTGAGAATGAGGGCATGAGTTGTTGCGTGGATTAGTGGTGCAGTACGTACAGGTGTTGGGAGGCACGTGGCTCCTACCTGGCCCCCACCAGTATCCATGACACACACACACACACACACACACACACACACACACACACACACACACACACACACACACACACACACACACACACACACACACACACACACACACACACACACACACACACACACACACACGAATAGTAGCAATGATAAAGATTATATATATTTTTCCCTAAGCAAATAAAATCAGGTGAGGAAATAAGCTAAGATTCCAAGTAATAAATTATAAATAAAAAATAAATAAACCTGCAAGATTATTTTTTTTATGAAGTGAAATGAATGGAATAGCATGGTAGTGACCGGGTAAACACACACACACACACACACACACACACACACACACACACACACACACACACACACACACACACACACACACACACACACACACACACACACACACACGAGTGTTCGCCAGTTGGTTGGGTGGGGATAGAAGTTTGCGGCCGCTCAGGTGCAAAGCTTTTCATTGGTGATGGAACAACATCCGTCCTCCCTGAGCAAGAGGGCGAGTGGAGTGTGCGTGGAGTGTGGAAGGCCTGAGTTTTACCCATAGACAGGACTGTATTAGCTCAAGGGTCCCAACGGAAGAGTGTAGCTGGCGATCACGAGTCCAGCACGTGATCCCCCAGACCGTAGTGAATTACACCCGCCCACCCATCAACCCCCTGCCACGTTCGCACACACACACACACACACACACACACACACACACACACACACACACACACACACACACACACACACACACACACACACACACACACACACCACACTTTCGTATCAACAACTCTACAAACAAATATAAAAATCACACATAACGGGACGAATGTGCTAACGATTGGAAATTTCATCGATCTGCCTCTTAATTAAGATGAATCAGTCTTTCCTTCACTGCACTTTCACGAGTACCAATTTCCATCCATTTTTTTTCCCCGGCTGGCTGTGCGGATGCGAGGCAGTATTTGATGCTTGATCTTCGGACTTTCAAACACACGCACTCCTTCAAAAGGGATTATAATTTCAACACTGCGTTTCTCTATTACACATTTCATTCCCGTGGGACAAACATTTCATATTCAATAAACATTAATTTGTCACTCAATAAACATCCTGCTCATGTGTATTCGAGCCACAGCTGAGATTTTCCTTTCACAGAGCCTCTTTTGAATGGCAGGTGTAGGAGGGGCAGTGTGGCTCAGATGTGGTTTCATTAGTTGTGATTGGACTGCAATGGTTTAGATGTGGCCGAGGTGCTTTGGAATGGCTTAGATGTGACTGCGTTAGGTTATATATAGTTTAAATGTGGCTGTGATGGCTTAGATGTGGCTGTGTTGGTTCAAGTGTGACTATAGTGGCTAAAGTATGGTTGTGGTGGCTTGTGTGTGACTGCAGTGTCTTAGATGTGATTGCGTTAGTTCATATGTAGTTTAAATGTGGCTATGATGGTTTAGATGCCACTGTGATGGGCCATGTGTTAGTTTAGTACTTCAGGTGTGACTGTATGTAATTATATGTGGCCTTAACATATGTAAAAGTGGATGACCAGGTGTGGCTGTGATTGGTGTAGGTGTACTGTAGGTGTGGATGATTCAGTGTGGTGATGGTGGTTCTGTTCCGGTGCGGCCATGTTGGTAGTGGGCTATGTATGGATGTATTTGTAATGGAGCAAGAGTATTTTTGGCGCTGCTCGTGTCTGAATGGAGGATGTGCGCAAGGTGTTGTGGAAGAACATCACGTTTGTGTTCAGTCAGGAGGCGTCGCTGGTCTGTCAGTCTGTCGCCACGCGAGAGACGAGCGCTGCCTTGTAATGAACACAAGACCGTAGTGGTGCTGTAACCAGGGAATGCACACGTGTAAGACTTTAATAAATTTAATAAACCGTTTGTAATGTATTTTGTCTTATGTTATGGCTCCAGTGTCTTTTTCTCATCTTCTGAATGACCTGATTCCTCTTTTTTTTTTTTTTCCTGGAGGTAGAAAGAAAAATTGAAGGACGAAGCTAAAGATCAGGAATGCAAACGTGTCTGATTTTGTTAACTTTAGACACACATTTGTGGTCTAAGTAAGTAGTAAAATTGCATTATAAACATAGTCGAAAATGATAAAGTGATTAAGTCGAAGCACCGCAACATCGTGGTCACATGGCTGCGAGATGACCGATAAAGGTGAGGTGGTTTGCGCGGCAACTTCCCTTCCCTGATGCGGAGGATGTGCACACCGCCTACTCTGCTGTTGCCTTTAGCATTGCCTCAGTCTAAAGTCATCTGCTGCGCTAGGAATCTATTAATAATCAAATATCAGCAGATCTAAGGGCTTGGTATTATGAGAAAACGCAAAACACTATATAAGATTGCAGACTGCTTGATTACTAACTTGGAACGTGCGTAAGAGGGAGTGGCTTTGGGAATTAGTATCCATCTAAGTACCGATGTAAAAGACCCGCAGAGGTGGCAGGGACGTTGCGCCGCGGTGAAGAGCGAGAGAGAGGCGCTGAAAAGCGGGATACAAAAGAGAGTGAGAAAAAGGCGACAGACATTCGGCCTCAGCTTCCTGTTTGTTTCATTACGAGTGTATCGCTTCATTGCGTTTTTTTTCGGATATGTATCTTTCTTTCTCTTTCTCTGTGTTATTTTTGTTTGAACAGCTTACGATTGTATCATTGTCTTCATTACCACCACCATCATTAACCTAAATTTTCATCATTATCATCATCATCGTTATTTGTTTTGTTTTTTTCAGTGTTACGTATTTTCCGCGGTCTGTGTGTGTGTGTGTGTGTGTGTGTGTGTGTGTGTGTGTGTGTGTGTGTGTGTGTGTGTGTGTGTGTGTGTGCGTGCGCGCGCGCACGCGCATGCGTGCGCGTACGCCTTCCAGTGCTGCGGCTTTGATGGATGGGCCATGTTTTACTTCAAATTCCTGCCGCCAATTAATCAAGCTCAGCACTTGGCAGATCCTCCACTAATGCCGCGCCTCCCACGTCAGAGAGAGAGAGAGAGAGAGAGAGAGAGAGAGAGAGAGAGAGAGAGAGAGAGAGAGAGAGAGAGAGAGAGAGAGAGAGATTGTAAAAAAAAAAAAAAAAAAAGGAAAAAAAAAACCTGACCAAGTCTCCAGCATGACCATAAAGACGAGATCGTTAAGGCGCCTTGAGTCCTGCTCGTGCAAAGCCGTCAACCACAATGTAAATAGGCGCGGGAGTGCAAACAGGGAGTCAGCGGCAGGACAGGTAAAGGTAGAAGGGATGTTATTAGTCGACAAAACCCGGGCGTGTCCGTGAAACCGTGTAACTTGGCCGTAATCGAGAAAAGAAAACCAGCTGGGTGTCTGACTACAATCGTCCCTTAACTCCCGGACCGACCCTGACTAAACCTCACGTCGCTGCCGTCTCTTTGTGTGCGAATTCGTCTCGGGAGATCAAAAAGTCCTCATGGCAAGCAGGCGAGGCGAGGCCAGGCTAGGCAAGGCAAGGCAAGGCAAGGCGAGGGGAGGCGAGACAAGGCAAGGCAAGGCAAGGCAAGGCAAAGCAAGAAAAGGCAAGACAAGGCAAGGTGAGGCAAGAGAAGGTGAGGTCGGTATAAAGCCTGTCTTGATCCCTCGTGACACCGCCGCCAAGCTTACTATACGGTGACGTTCAGACTAGATAAAGCCTTCGGTACTTATTCGTTATCCCCGCCGCCGCCGCCGCCGCCGCCGCTGCCAGCTTCTCGCCGACTTAATGATCTACATTGTTGTTCTTAATGTTCTAAGTTATGGCTGTTCAGATTTTTTTTTTCTTTCGCTTTCTTTATTTACTTTTTTTTTTTTTTGAGAGGCGTGAGTCGTTCCATATTTGTAAACTCGTGTCCAGGTATAAATGACTAGTCTTGTTTTTTTTTTTTTTTTTTTTTTTTTTTTAAGGGATGGCGGAGTGGTGGTAAAGTTCGTGGTGTTGTGGTGATAATGATGGTGACGGCTGTGTTACTGGTTTTAGTGGCTGAGTGGTGGTGACTGAGGCAGAGTTTGTATGAAGTGATAGTGGTGCTGGTGGTGGTGACGGTGGTGGTTGTGCAAGTACTGATAGTTGCAATTCAAGACAGATAGGTATGCTGGTTACTGTGTCTGTCATATAGAAATACGTAAATGTCACAGATAGTGGTAGTTACTAAACCTTTATTGTGTCTATGATGATGTAGCTGTATTATTATTAGTGGAAGTTAGAGGCCAGTAGTAGTTTTTGTTAGTGTTGCTCGGTGCTCGTAATTATATTGTAGCATGTACGTAATGTGTATAAGGTATTAAAAGTATATAGTGAGGGAAGTGAAGGTGTAGTGTAGCGGTGAATCAGCGAATTCATTAAGTCCTCAGTAGTTTTTGTGGCTGGACTATTAAAAACAATATGCTTTCAGTTATTTTTCTTTTCCATTTTGTTTCTATCCAAGTGAGGCGGTGAATACAGGTTGCCGCCGCTCAATCCTAAAGGGGACCACACCTTAGGTTGCCTCGCTCACTACACTGGTTTTACGTTTCCTCCATGCCTCTCCCGTCCCTCCTCCTCCTCTCCCTCCACTTTTTTTTTTTTTTCTCTCCCTTCCAGCAACATCGTATATTTAGTTCAGTCTTTCTGAGTCTTGAAAATACTTCCTTGCTTACAGTCTTTTCCTCCGCACTATCTTCTTTAAGGTGTGTGCCTCATACAACAAAGAACTCTTATTGTATATATTCTTTTTGGGTGAAGTAGTAAAACATAAGATGTACTGCTTGTCTTGTTTATTTATATTTATATATTCGTGTACATAAATATAACATTGTTCTTCATTTACATTGTTCTTCATTTACATTACATTCGCTTACATTACAGGTAAAGGATAAGTAGGTGTTAGCTGTAGACTACATAAACACAAGCAGTGGTAGCGTAAGAAGGCAAACAGGAGAGGTAACAGGAGATAAATCTACAGGTAAAAAAGTGAGGCTACAGAAAAAAAAAATATTAAACGACAAAAATACAAATTTAAAGAAAGGCCGTAAGAGACAATAATAGATTTACATACATTATAAAACTGCAAATAGTTATTTAATTTGAAGTGTTAAGTCTTTGAACGCATTTCGGTCAAGTGTTTGCGAGACACGGTCGAGCGAAGAGCATCAGAGACCGACAACTCTAATGGTGGAGGAAATGAGGCCATCGGCTCCCTCTGGCCATTACAGGCGCTAAGTGTTTGAAGTCACCTCCAGTGTGCGTCCAATTCACCTGAGCCGGGAGTGCGCCAGTGTGCCAGTTAAAGTGTGTTGGATAACGTCATCACACCTTAGGATGGCATGTGTGTGTGTGTGTGTGTGTGTGTGTGTGTGTGTCTCGTGTGTGTGTGTGTGTGTCTCGTGTGTGTGTGTGTGTGTGTGTGTGTGTGTCGTGTGTGTGTGTGTCTGTCTCGTGTGTGTGTGTGTGTGTGTGTGTGTGTGTGTGTGTGTGTCTGTCTCGTGTGTGTGTGTGTGTGTCTGTCTCGTGTGTGTGTGTGTGTCTGTCTCGTGTGTGTGTGTGTGTGTGTGTGTGTGTGTGTGTGTGTGTGTGTGTTTATTTGCGTGCGCGCACATGTTCAAGTATTTTTTTTAATTTGTCAAATAGTAGTGATAGTGGTTTGGTAATTTACAACTACTGCTACTACTATTACCTCTTACGTGTGTTCTCGACTCATGTGTACGCTTGTTACAATGGAATTCAAACGTACATTCATGTGTACTCGTGTTACAAAGGATTTCAAACATACATACATCCTAAGATCCTAAAAGACTTTCTATAAGACATTTTTATCTTATAATTTGCTTTTTCTACCACATTTGTCTTCTTTCACTATTCCTTGAAGACAATAGAAATAAGTAAACTGATGCTACTCAAGGATGTATTAGGATATGTGTGTGTGTGTGTGTGTGTGTGTGTGTGTGTGTGTGTGTGTGTGTGTGTCACGATCCTGTACATTGTACATAGAGTCGCTGTGGTTCCCTGTAGGTGTAATCTTCTGCTGGAGTGGTAGAGTATCGAGGCGTTTGGAAGCTCCCAAGTCTGAGTGTGGCTTGATCGAGGTCTGGCAGCATAGCATCCACTTATCTACTGTACTCCAACAGATGCCGGGATCGCTGTCGCCGAGCACCTGATGAAGTACAATGAACATGGGATGTAAAGCAGACGAGGTCGGTTGGCAGAGGAGCTGGTGTGGAGGAGTCTTGACGATGACTTCTGGTTCTTCTTCCTTCTTCTTGGGAGACTCGTGACTGATACACATGACTAATACACACACACAAACCCACTCACTCACTCACTCAGTCACACACGCATACACTAAGTAGGCAAAAGCAAAGCAACATCCGTACACAGGCACCGTGTCCTTTCCGTTCACCGTATACAATTTTACTACAGAAATTCTACCGATTTAACAGCTTCAAATCTTTCACATGATGGCTACAAGGAATTTCTTTGTACGGCTCCAAGAGACTTAACATTAGTGCATTTCCTACTTACAAGGAAAATTTTGTTCACTATGTACACACTGGGGTTTACTTAAGGCAACTGTAAGTCTTCAATAGAATGACGTGGCTGGAAAGTTGCATCACGGCGCGTGGGAAGGGGATGCTGGGACCGCCGAGCACACACTGGTGACTAAGAGGGAAAAGGAACCACTAAGCGGACCTCCCCGAGCCACCCTCCGCACCCCGCCACACGTCAAGGCACTGTGCCATCTCCTCTGGGCACAAGCAAGCTTCTCTGTCGCCCACAGGGTTGTAAAGAACACTAGGAAAAAATGTCCGCATTAACATATATATCTGCACTCTAAGCCTCACTGCATAAGAAGCCACACGTGGGCGCCACTCCACCACCCTCTTCGTGATCTGTTGTGGATACAATGCCGACATATTTATCTATCACATAGGAAAATGCAGGAAACCGTCAGAATTTGCATTAACACACACACATACACACACTAGACTAAGTTAGATAAAATGAATAAACAGAATCTTTTCCGGGAGGGCTCTCATGCAAGCGTCACGTGATGCGGCGGTGCCATATCTACGCCTAATCAATATTACAATCACACGTTCCAGGCACACTCACACGCACACCTCCACGCACTCCTCACAACCGATCTACGTGCACACGAGTCCCGCCCCGCCCCAAGCCAGCACGGCGGGCACGGGTTGAGCCTCCGCCACGCCCGACTGCCACCCACCACCGCCTCACCTGCAGCTAAAGGCTTCAAGTTCCAAGGTTTTCACGTTTTTTTTCTTTACATTTCGGTCACAAACTAGGCACACTGCACACTGTCGTAATTCTACTCGTCGGTAAGTATCAGGTGGTAGTCGTCACCCGGCCAGGACCAAGACATTTCGCACCAAGAGAAAAGATGAACTCCTGAACACAGACGAGGCGAGCCGAGAATAGTGCGTGGTCAAAGTCCGTGTATTGTGCTACCTCATCACAACATCGCCGCCGCCGCCACCACCACCACCGCCGCCGCCACTGCCACTAACAGACTGTGTTGTGCACCAAGTGGAGCAGCCTGCCGGGGCCACCAGCTGCTGCGGAGTGTGGACGGAGACGGAGGGAGAGGTGGAGGGAGGATCTGTGGTCAGATGTGGGGGAGAGAGTGCTTTGGGGAGGGGAGTCTGTAACACTGGGTGACATTGACTGGTGTGAGTCACCAAGCAAGAGGGCAGGTCACATACCATAACCACCACCGCGGCTGCTGCCGAACCAGCTGGCGTGAAGAAATTTCCAGGCGGGAGGGAGAGTCCAGAAGACCGGAGTGTTGTGGTATGTGCCTGCTGGAGGAACTGAGTAGGGGCTGCAGCGAGGAGCAGGGTCGAGATGCTGGAGCCGCAAGGAGTGTGGGCGTCGGGAGGTAGGGAGGACCATGCGGTCCTGACGTAGGCGGGATCTGCCGGGTTGCGCAATAGGCGGGTCCGGCCTGGCTGGCGGCTGGCAGGCGGGCGGAGCACAACACTTAGCCATAATCACGCCTCAGCAGAAATTACGGTCCCATCCCCTACAACAGTCTGATGGAGCACGAGCCGGTGGGGCGGGGGGAGGGCGGGGCCTGCTCGGAAGCCCTAAGGAGTGGCAGAACACGTGGTGATTCGCCTCCCCAGCCAAGGAAACGCGTCACGGAACAGTTTCGCGGCCTCGACACACAACTGTCCAAACCCTCAGCCTCACACATAACAGCTGCATGGAAGGACAGCTGCGCACCACAGCACAAGTCCCGCGAGTAATGGCACTATCACTTTTCCAGAAAGCCGGGTGGGCAGGAGCAGGCGCGGTGGGCTGGGCGCGGCGTGGCCAACAGCTGGCTGGTGGAAGTCAGCTGGTGAGGCGGAGCACCCGGCGTTGCCCCGTCGTCGCCTCCTGCACAAGGCCAGCTGCCACCCGGTGCAGTGCGGAGTGTCTGGCATGACTCAACCCTTCCAGACTTTCGCTGCTTCGTCTGGCGATGGTGGATCACTGCGGGAAAGCAGCTGCAGCTTTGTCGCGGTGTGGCGAGAGTGTGAGCCGCGGTATATACATCCCCCTTGCTGTGCCCCTGCCTGCTGCCTCCACCTCCCAGCCACGACTGATTCTCTCACCACTGCAGCCAGTGGGAGGGACCGCGCAAGCCGCCGCCTCGGCTGCTGTGTCTGCGCTACTCGTGCTGCTGGAGCTACAATGACAGCTGTGTTGGTGGTGAGAGTGATAATGGAGGCGGGGC
Source organism: Scylla paramamosain (assembly GCF_035594125.1). Taxonomy (NCBI): domain Eukaryota; kingdom Metazoa; phylum Arthropoda; class Malacostraca; order Decapoda; family Portunidae; genus Scylla; species Scylla paramamosain. The sequence goes on from NC_087155.1 coordinate 8,883,466, forward strand.
TGGCCGAGGAGGAGAGGCAAGACCAAGCGCTTCGCTCTCCCTCCCGCGTTGTACTGACCATCACCATTCTAGCTCACCGCCTTATCACCAACCCCGCCACCCCCCTTACCACCATCAACCCTCCTCCCCCCTCACCACCATCAAGCCCCCCTTACCACCACTTCCTGTGCCCCTCCCACTTTCAGCCCTCCCCCTCCTCCTGCAGCTGGAAAACTCCAACTCCAGCCTCAGAAAGTGTCGAGGTGGCATCTCGAGGAAAGGAACGAAAGCAGCAGTCATACGGCTAGAATCAGTTCCTGGAATGTCTTCTGGTGTGACAACCGCGTTACACCTCCTGCTCCTCAGGCCGCTACGGTTGGAAGGAAAGCTGAACCAGTAAAATTTTGTCTTCTAGGAAATTTTCGATTTTTTCCTAAAGAAGATAAAATACTTGGAAAAATGAAAATATTATGCATATGTCTGGGAAGGCGACACTTGACTTGAGACAGGTGGGTCCCGTGAGTCACCGCAACTCTCCCGCCGGCATGACGCCCGCCCTCCGCGGCGACAGTCGCCGCACCAACCCTGCAGCGCCCACCATGGATCGCATGCCGGCAGAGTTGTGTAAGGTTTCGTCGGATTTCATAAAAATCTAACGATGGTTCTTAGTTAAGAAAATGAAAAAAAAAATTGTGAAGGAAAAACATTTAATCCTCGACAGCTCTGCTTTCTGTGTGTGGAATTAGAAGAAAAGTCGCCACCCGCTTGCGGGTGGCGACTTGTTCCTGCTGACCACACTCTCCTCAGCCAAGACGGAGCAGGATGCGGCTCCTTTCTCACATTGAAGAAGTTTTGATTTTTTAAGGAAGCGGAACCGATTGAAAAAAAATGTAAATAAAAAAACACTGGTGATTTCTGCTGAGCCTCGTGACGCGCTACACCACTAAACACTCATACCTGTCACCACACTGACTACCGCTCGGGCCACACACAATTTTGCAGTACCCTATTCTCGAATCATCCCGGGGAATATGACCAACAAGAATATTTTCCGACAAATGTTATGAGTTTTACTTGAAATCTTCGTCTGATGTGAATGAATAATTCCGTTTAAGCAGTTTGTCGTAAAACCTCTCAAACGATGCACATAGGCTGACAACTCAGCGGCGTCATCAGCCCAGCTAAGGTTAGTTTCGCAAAGATCGCCTTGCCCAGCACCCAGAGTTCAGTGGCGGTGATTATGCTCATTTCATTTAGTCGCTCAGCAAGCCGGGCTTCGTGAACCATTCCTAACTGTGATTCGTGGTGTGAGCACCCCGGCGGCCCCTGAGCGATGCGCAAGGCGGTGCAGGGAGGACATTGTCTGCGGGGGGCATGGCGGTGGTGATGCAATGCTGCTTTCTAACTACGTGATGGTGGTGTAACTCGAGTCATGTGATATGGTAGTAGTGGTGCGACTTAGTGTTGTGAAAGGGCGGTGGGGATGGTAGTGGTGAGCTCAAATTGCATGAGTGGTATGAAGGTGGTGATAGAACAAGAAGTGTTGGTGCGCGGCTTTCCGATATTATGCTACGTCATTTCCTTCAGCGTTTAAGGATGAGTTGACAGTGCGGGTCGCGATAGGCGATAAGGAGAACTGTCAGCTGTCTCTGCCGTGGTGTGGCAGAAACCTTCCCGTCACACCACAATGTGACTTTTTCAGTTGCGTCGCATTATGACGAGTCGGTAAGAGCAGTGTAGGGATGAGCAGCGTTGCCACAAAGCTGCACACTTCTCGGGGCTGGCGGGCACCCCGCCGTCGCGACACGTGGTGGCGCGAGTGTTCCGCGAGATGCCTGTTGTAGTACATGTTCAGGCGGCTGTCATGATCGCTGCTCGCCCGCCCCGACCAGCCTGAACTAGCTGTGTGAGTGTAGTTGTCCCCGAGGCCTCCATGGCCGGCCGACGGTTGTTCCTGACGTTAGCGTGACGTAAGGTGGAAGGTTCTATCAGCTGCGCCGTTCAGCTTGGAAACTTGGCTGTCAGCCTGCCGACTGGCCCTTCTAGACGTGTTCGCCACGCCTCTGCTTCATATTTGATTATCGGTTCATATGTTTTTTTTAATACCGCCGAAAAAAGGAGGACTAAGAAACTGTATATATATATATATATATATATATATATATATATATATATATATATATATATATATATATATATATATATATATATATATATATATATATGATAATCACTCAAGGTAAATGAGCCTAAGTGGCGGAACATGAGCTGACACGGCGGGAAATAAAAGTTTCTTATAAATGTCAAATATACAAATGAATTGCTCAGCGGTGTCGCGGTAAGGTTGATGGAGTGGTGGAGAGGTGAAAGAGGAATGGAGGCAGAGGGAGGAACTAGATATGAAGCCTCTCCCAGCACCTCAACAAACAAGGAGGAAGACCCGCGCGACGCAGTAATGTCTATGGCGCAGCTGTGGCATGCCTCACCCATCTGAGTGGCAAGACCCCTCCATTAGTGCCCCCTGCCTCGCGTCCCTCGCACCCCCACCTTATCCTGAACACATGACCCTCACCTACAAAACAAAAATTTCAATCTTTCGTGTCCTTGTGGCTCCGAAACATCATCCCAGGCGGTGCCTCTCCTGCGCTTCGATCCCTATAGGCGAGCCGCCCAACAATGCTTTCCCTTATCCCGTACCGTCTTCTGCCCCACCATCCACCATTCAACCCCCGTTCGTTTTTTCGTCATCCGCTATTTCCTTCCCTTCCTCTTTAGGCCTCGGAGCGTTCAATAATTATTAAGAAGCGAAGGTACGTGTTATCAAGCTTCTCTAATTAGCTCGCTCTACGCTTGTCTGGATATCAGGAATGTAATCGCATGAACATTAATATCTGACAACGTGCAGCTTGTCGACATTTTAAGCTGCTGGATAAGGAAATACTCTTTTATGCGCTAAATTTGGTGAGTGTGGTATGTGCCACTTTCCGGTAGTGGTGAGACAGAAAAGTGTGGGTGTGTGTGTGTGTGTGTGTGTGTGTGAATCGGTTTATACAAAGTCGTGTAGTGTGGTGACCGAAGATCTGAGGAAGGGCGAGGCTGCATGTGGCGAAGAACTGGCTCAGTGCATTGTGTGGCGGTGGCGGTGGCTGTACAATGTACAATGACGCGTCCTGAGCAGGGTATGACGTGTTCGTGGGAGTGAGGCTTTTGTTTTCCATCCCTGGACCTTATACAGCGGCGACCTGCATCCCACGTGTCGGCGCCCGTTTGTTGCGGCGAGGGCGGGTGGCGGGTGTCTTAGTGGGTCGCAGCAACAATAATGAGATGGCAGCGGTACTGATGCCAAAAGATGTAATTATTTGAAGCCGTGTTATCTCTGTGGCCGCGTGGCTGTGGGTTTTTCAGAGAATCTCTTTGTCACTTTTCCATCCGGTAGACGCATCCAGCAGCCGTCATCCACTGATTAGACTCGCTTATTCTCCCTGGGAAACCCGTGCCCGTGGACACCGCTGTAATACAGGACACACACACACACACACACACACACACACACACACACACACACACACACACACACACACACACACACACACACACCGCCTTGAAAGATGGCCACCGCAGACACACACACTGGACATTCCAAGCATACAGACGACAGTCGCCAGTGTCCTTGTTACACTCATATTTCTTTTCTTTACGTGCGTGCGAGTGTATTTGGCTTCCCTAATGCGCTGCGGTCTGAGTATCGATGTGCCAGCGCGACACCACGGCGGCGGCGGTGGGGGAAGGGCTGTGAAGCTGGCGGTGATGTCTGGAGGGGTATAACGGTGGTGATGATGGCGAAGCTACAAAGACGGTGATGGTGAATGTAGGCTTATTGGTAGTGGTAGCAGTAACGTGAGACTCAGATAAGAAGAGACAAAGCAAGGTGATAATCAAACTCGCGACCTCCCACCTTATCGCTCCACCACCACCATCACCACCACCTCAACCATCCCTTTCACAGATAAAGGCGCTCTCAGTGCGTCAGAACAGCAGTAGGGTAAGGCGCCGCAAGCAGAGGAGGGAGGCCGAGCTTCTGTTTGCCTCACGTGGCTCGCCAAGGCTTGCCGTGACGTATCTGAAGGCTTTCCTCGGAAAATGTCGCAACGCATTCCTTCCTTTCCTAGAGTGAACGGTGGTGTTTTCGGGGAAGCGTCTGAGAGAAAGCTGTCTGTCTACTGCTTTATCTTGAGCACACTCGTGGTGAGGGTGCTCGGGTTGCCTGGCACCGCCGGCTGACTGAGCTGCCGTGCCTCAATGGATTGCGTCATTCCTTCTTATCAGTTACCAGAAAAAAGGGAACTGATTTGATGACGGGAAGATTACTGATTTTTCCACTGTTTTTATTGATCTGGAGATAAAATGGAGTTAGGCTGTTATAGCTGTGAGGAAGCAGACCGCGACGACGTTAACTGAGACTGCCAAGCAAGGTAGTCCAGACGGCACCATGAGGAGGAGAGGGAGGAGGAGAAGGAAGTGGAGGAGGAGGGGAAGGAAGGTGCGTCAGGGGAAAGTAAGAACCCCCGTGCCATTCTTCCTCCACCTTCCCCCTCTCCACCTTACCACCTTCACCTCCCCCCCTTCACCTCCCCACCGCCACAACACATTGGAAAACCCCTGCGACAGCTGCAGCGTTACCACCTCCGACACATCCCTCGCCCCGCCCCACCACACGCGGCACTCCCATTCAAGGCCTCGCCAGTGACAGTAACACAGACAGATAACTAGTCGCCTTCCCGCCGCTCTCCCCTCAAAGGATTTTAAAATGCAGGAATGTATTTAGTCTCACTGACCGACGCAGCTCCGCCATTGATGAAAGTCTGAAAGAAATCGTATGAAAAGTCTTGCTTTGGTAACACTGCGAGCGGCGGATGTGTAGGAGGGGGAGGAAAGGCAAGGGAGAGGTAGGGGAGCGGGAGGGGGAAAGTGGAGTGGGAAGGGGAAGGATGGAAAGGGTTGTTGGGGGAGGAAGGAAAAAAAAAGTAATTGATCCTGCAGAATGAACTGAAGAATGAACTCCTTTTTTTTTCTTGGTTCATGAAAGGATAAGGAAGTAGATTGTACGGAGGGAGGGAGGAAGGGAGAAGACTGGCTGACTGTGGCGTGGGCGGGGGAGTGGGCGTGAACTATTAAGAGAGAGAGAGAGAGAGAGAGAGAGAGAGAGAGAGAGAGAGAGAGAGAGAGAGAGAGAGAGAGAGAGAGAGATCACATGAATGATAATGAAAAAAGTGACAGCAATGAAAGAGAAAGTAGGATGAAATGAGCAGCTCTCAATATAGGGAGGAAGGGAAGGAGGGAGAGAGGGAGGGAGGGAGGGAAGAAGGGAGGGCCGCTTCCAAGGCAAATTGCCCCTTCAGACCCTAGTAATTAGGGTCGTGTGTGAATGGAAAGGAAGTTGACATTCGGGAGTTCTGTGTCACAAACTCCAATCGCGTAATTGTGGCGCGGCATTGGCAACAGCATCCCGCCCTACCAACAAACGCTTGCTGACTTCCCGTTCCCCCTCCGCTCACCGCCGTCTGCTGGCCGCCCACACCAAGCCCAGTCACGGCGGCGGGCAGCGTGGTGGTGGTGGTGGTGGCGGCGGCGCGGCAGGTGGACGTATGGGTAGGGTTGCGCAAGATCAGCGGCACCCGGTTGACAACAATACTGGGAATAATTCCAGGAATCGCCCCTCCCGTGTTATCATCCGGTTCTGTTTAACGTCGATAATATCTAGTCACTGGGGATTCCGACAGTGTCCATCCTTTTTAGGGTTTACCGCGGGTTCTTGTGAGGGAGCGAATGGAAGGGTGGTGTAAGGGAGTGGAGGCAGGCAGGGAGTGGAGGTGGTCGGAGCGCGGCGAGGCTAGTGGTGGAGGAAAACGGTGTCGATAAAATAAGAGGATGTGACCAAGGTGAGACTCGTTCACGTTGTCTTAACTCAATTACGACCATGACTGTTGCAAGTTAAGCGCTTTTTTCCCCCCTGGATGGAGTAGGAACAAGCGGGTCGGTCTTTCCTCTCCACTTCCCTCCTCTTTCATCACTACCTCCTGTCCTCCTCCCTCCATTCGTTAAAAGAAAATGAAAAGGCGGATATTCCCGGCCATCGTCGCTGCGTCTTACCCTTTCCTCTCCCCGCTTCCTCCTTGGCGGCGTCACTTCCCCGCGGGTGTCACGACTTCCTAACCGCGAGTCGTCCCCGCCCTCCCTCCTCCGCCGGCTCAGTCACCTTCCCCAAGGTCTTCCGCCGCCTGGACCTGGTAACGCAGACCAATACAGTCGCTGCAGATTCCCCGGCGTTATGGACGGCAGGGTTAACAGCGGCGGGATCCACCAAGTGTGTCCTTGGGCCCGAATGTGAGAAAGTGTGTGCGAGAGGGAACGGGAGGACGCTTATCTCCCTCTGTTTGTATTGATGCAGTAGGAGAGGCGAAGGAAGGAAGGAAGGAAGGAAGAAGAGGAGGACGGTTCAGTATCGGTCGTGAGTCTTAGGGAACTCGGCGGCAGTCTCCCATTAGGAATAATGTCAACAGAAAATACACACACTCGAGGAAACAGCCAAGCAACAACTAAGCCTGACTTGAGGTGACGGGCGGTAGAACCAAACAGGGTACGGCGAGGAAGGGAGGGAGAGAGAGGAGGATGAGGAGGAAAGAATAAAGGGAGGGGGAGGAAGGACAAGTGAGTGGGAAGAAGGGAGCGAGAGTTATGCCGCGACGGAGAAGGAAGCAGCGGGAGGAAGGGAGGAGTAAGACGACCAGGCACGGACAGGGATGAACCAAGAGAAGGAAGCGGGGTGTGGGGAGCCGCCAGGCGGGACCACCAGCGGAAGGAGAGAGAGAGAGAGAGAGAGAGAGAGAGAGAGAGAGAGAGAGAGAGAGAGAGAGAGAGAGAGAGAGAGAGAGAGATTTAGTAAAATTATTAACTTTTTATAATTATAATTTGTGGTTTCAGTTCCCTCCCGAGTCATAATTCCGCCCCCACATCCTCATTCACTTCGTCACTTGATCCTCCCTCTTCTTATCATGAAGCTCGTTCTCGTGTACATATTCGCTAGTTATTTTGTTCTCTATATAATGATTCTCTCAACGCCACCAATGACCACCTCTTGCTCTCTTCCGGGTCCCTCACCGGCCCAGCCCAGTGAGCAGCAGGTCAGTACGTCTCCATTCATCCTTGACGAGCATAGCAACTCATCATTTATCCACAACTTGAACGCTGCTGGTCGTGCGGAGGTGAGCAATGTGTCGCGATGGGCCGGGACCTCGGCCTTGACGGCTTGCTGCGACTAATAATGATAATGATACGGCTTCGCCTGCACCACCACGGGCTGTGGATCCGACAGCCGGCAAACCTCTGAAATCAGCAGCGTGTCCGGGTGCGGCTCACATAGGATCGTCAGGAATGTGGCCCTTGAACCAATCACCGCCCCCGGCACCCACTCAGTGTTTCCGAAAAAATGACGTCAAGACTTCTCGACCAGTCAGATGAGGGCTGTGTTTCACCGTTGGGTCGGTACGGCCACTCACGTCTCACATACTTGATGACGTCAACACACCAGCTGTGTGAAGCAGGCTCCACATTTTTCCACACCACCTTATTTTGTCACGCTTGTTTCTTGTTACAGCAAAGGAGAGATACTTGTACACCAGAAGCTCCATTAAGACATTGTTGACACAACGTCATAGACGATCCTCTAATTCACTTAAACGATTGAGTCGCCCCTCAATATGAACATCACATTCCATTTGCATGATGCCAAGCCTCGCAGAAGGTCGTGAATGGACTACGAATCTACCGCCCCGCCCCCATCCTGTTCCATCCATTCATTCCCTTACTCTGGTGACGTCACTTCCGATGTCAAGTGAATAGCATGCGAGTCGGGGTCCTGTACCTCTCCTGCGGCTTCATGATAAATTACTATTGTTGCCGCCGCAGAAAATTGCCGGAATGAGCTCCTTACTGAGAGAAACTTGCACGCTTCGTTTCCAAAGGAGATATTGAGAGACGGTGGCGGAGGTGGTGGTAGTGGTGCAACACTGTGAACAGAGGCCGCCACTCGTGCACCCCCGCCCCTACACACACACACACACACACACACACACACAGCCGTCACTTGCTAAGCCTTCCTGACGCGTAGCAGTGCTGTCGTAACCGCTCTCCCTCCCTTCAGGAGATATCAGGCAGCCTAGTTTTCAGAGTTGTTGCCGCTTTTGGCTACCCTGCTGCCATCCTTGTCGGGAGGGAGTTTCAGAGACCTTTAAGTGACCTTTTGATGGTACATTAGTTATCTTCCGAGAGAGGGCGAGCGGGTCTGAATGAAAGAGGGAAGGGGTGGGCCACCAGAGGCCTAAGAGACGGGTTCGAGTCTAGTTATCGTGGCTCTTGCGAATGAATGTTGCAAGTAACCTTTTTTTTTTGTGGGAGGGAATTACTGATGGCGGAACGGATGAGTGAATCCATCCTGTCCTACCTCTGGTGTTGCGCTCTTACTTTTCATACTTTTTTTTTGCTCTTATATGGAAGCAAAAACGCCAGCCATTATATTGGCAACGTAATGTGATAGTTTAACTTTTCTCTCGTTATTACGGCTTCATCTCTCGCCACATTTAACTCAGGCTGCCCACCACACTCGTAACGCCCCGCAGCGGAGGGAGATACCGAGTAGCACGGATGGCTATTCCTTAAACGCTAGAGGGAGCAATAGCACTCGTTATCATGAAGCCCTCAACTTCCTGGATACCACAGCGTCCGACTGCCTTGCAATGACTCAAGATGGCGGTCGTAAGCCGCCTCGTGATGTGCGAGTCGTAATTAATGGCTCTTTGTACGGCGGGCGAAGCAGGAGCTCCGCCCATGCCGGTCAACAACCAGGAACCCGACCCAGCCCCGCCCACACCCAGCGCCACACTCCCTTCGCCTATATTTAGTGTGGGTCCGTCATGTGAGCGGCGGGATGATGAGGATATTCGCAAGTGACATACATTCCCGCAGCGGCGGAGTGAGGGGCCTGGCCTCCCTGGGGGCTCCAGCAGCTTCAGTAATTTGGCGATGACTCGGGCCTCCAAGTGGGTCACAGCTGGAAAGAAGAGAAATTGACTGTTAGAATTATCTTTACTACCTAGCCCTCTTTTTGGTGTGTGGAGGGTGGCGAAGGTCCGCTTCCTCACTCTCTAATCATGAAGTTTAACAACAATAATAATAATAAGTCTTAATTCTGTAACTGCAGGGAATGATAATGATAATAGAATACTGAGTTGAGAAGTCCTTGAATGTTAAATATACTAATCTAAAAATGTACACGTGTATCCATGAGCGGGAGTGTGTGTGGGGCGAGTGGTGGCGTGATGGGACAGACACGCGGCGCTCAGGAAGAGCTGACGTGGCTGCGGAATTGTAGGAAAAAAAAAAAAATCGTGACTTGTATTGTGGATGAATGCAATCAGGCATACTCATGCTTCCTAAATACACACACACACACACACACACACACACACACACACACACACACACACACACACACACACAAGGCTGTCAAGGATAGATTAAACGACACATTGGTGTAAGCTAGTCTGCCCTACTCTGGTCTATTCACGTGATGCAGGTAACTTTCTTAATCCTGTAACTCGACTCTAATAATACTGACAACAACAACGATGACAACAACAGCAACCATAACCTTCATCACCACTACTACAGCAACACCACCACAACACCATGGTGCGATAAGGCCCAATAAATAGCAGTTCCCCCACCGCACTACTTTCACTAATGTCTGTTCTCCCACCAATACAACTCGCCAGGGGAGTTGTCCCTCACATCGCATACGCCCTCGGTAGCTGCTCCCTTTCCTCACGTCCAAACTGCTGGAGTGGGTCGGGTATAGGAGATGGGGAAGGGGGAAGGGGTGGCGGGACCAGCTGCAGCCTTGAGCCACACCGCCGCGCCAGGTTATTATGGCCCGGCGGAGTGACTAGTAGCAGCAGCGGCGGTGCCGTCTCGCTAATACAGGGAGCGAGCCGTCGCCGCCGCCACTACTCCTATTCCAGCCTGCAGGGTCAAGGAGTAGTGGCAGGGAGGACACACGTTGCCCGCCACAACCTGAGGCACACGATGCGGGAACTTGAAACATGGACGGCCTCAGGATGGTTCAGCACGAGAAGACATTTATTATTTAAAGACGACGGTGATGGCAGCACCGTTTGCCGCAGCAGACTCTCGCGACCCAATATTTACCGTTTTCTCTGTCCTTGCACATCTGCCAGGCTGGCCCCGGCACTGGCTGACTGAACCTGTGCTGCTAAACCAGTGGCAACGCATGCATATCATCCGCCTGCCTTGCCCAGGGTGAGGAAAACTAGCATCTATAGCGTGAACAATTAAGAACGAAGAGAAACTTTGGCAGAGGACACCTTGGCGCTCGGCCGTCTAGACAGTGTGACGTCACCAGCCCAGCCCAGACGGAGCACTGCGTTGCAGCATTTTCACTCACTTCCACCTCCACTTCTCCTCGTCTTGCTGCTCACCTCCACGGTGACTACACTCCTGTCTTATCTTATTCCCACCATATCTACCAGGGGATAGCTGGAGGAAATGCGGTGCTGGTGGAGGGAGAAAGTGAGAGGGAATTTCCCCTCCCCTCCCCTCCCTCCCTCCCTCTCTCCCAGCCGCGGCGGCAGCAGCGGGTCGTCATCAATGGGTCTGGTGTGCGCGCATTTGGCCTTCCCGCAAGTGTTGCCAACGCACGAGGTTTGTCCTATTTTGCACTGCACCAAAGCCTACCTTCCGCGGTACTGCATATGGCATTTTTCAGCGTACACCTCATGCAACTGATGTAGGTGTTCTGGCTACGCTGAGACGCACAGAGCAATGAAACAGACGATAAAGCATGAAAATATTGAAGAAACAAGGCAACGGGTACGGAACAAGCGGCGCCCTGCCAGGTCTTCCCCTCCGGGTCCTTGGTAACATTGCTCCGCCGGTCTGATGTTCACTTGCGGATTTTTCCTCCATTATTTTCTCTCTCTTCGCCATAATCTCCATTTTCTCCCGTAGGTGCATTGATCAGCACCTGGCCCTGTGCTCCATCCTACCCGCACACCGCGCTCAGACCCGCACACAGCCAGGCCAGGGCCACGCTCGGGCACGGCTAGGAATGCCATACCTAAGGGTCGAGTTTCAGGGTCGCTAATAGTGCACGGAATATAATGGAGCTGGGAGTCACCTTCCCGCCCCTTTGCTCTCCCCTCGCACACACCTGTCCCTCATGACGTCACTCGGGTACGTCTGAGCGTGCATTGTGCTCCCACCAGCTCGGTGGAGCGTGGCCGCCGTCAGGCAGCACAAAAAAAAAAAAAAGTAAGAAAGACTTTTATGAGGGACGAGAAGAGTGGATGACATGATGGTGATGAGAGAGAGAGAGAGAGAGAGAGAGAGAGAGAGAGAGAGAGAGAGAGAGAGAGAGAGAGAGAGAGAGAGAGAGAGAGAGCGTAATATGGATATGGTATAATTCTAGGAAATGATAATACAATCGAGGAGGGAACAGGGAGTGGTGGTGAGTGACATGAGGTGGTGTTATTGCCTCGCACACTCACTGCAGGCATGGAGGGTTACGCAGATGTTGCCTTGTGCCTGATTCAATCACACACACACACACACACACACACACACACACACACACACACACACACACACACACACACCTTGCTTGAGACCTGCATCCTTTCAAGTTCTCGACCGACGTCCAGTCTCATTATCGGCCAGAACAACATTTTTTCCCTCACCACTGCAAGACATTCCGTCAAGTCTCCTTTGAGAGAGAGAGAGAGAGAGAGAGAGAGAGAGAGAGAGAGAGAGAGAGAGAGAGAGAGAGAGAGAGAGAGTTGAGAAAATAATTCAGTAAACGACAAACTTGATGATGATTGACTTAAACTCGAGTATGTCAAGGCTGCGCTCACAAAGATGAAGTGTTCTTTGGCGCTGCTTTGAACGAGCTCCTGAACTGATCTCGGGGCTTATTACGGCGGTCTTGCATGCTTTTGATGTGCGACGATACACTCACGACACACACACACACACACACACACACACACACAGAGAGAGAGAGAGAGAGAGAGAGAGAGAGAGAGAGAGAGAGAGAGAGAGAGAGAGAGAGAGAAACTGCGCACTACTGCCTTAGCTACGTCATCAACAAGCTGAAGGTTAGGGAGGACCAATGGTAAGACGCCCTGCAAGTGGTTCCTCGCTCCCCGTCAGGCAGCCTGGGGAAGGGCGGGCGGGCAGAGGCAGGCAAAGAAAAGAAGAGTTGGGGGGTGGGGAAGCCGAAACTGGTCTTGTTGGAACTTCGTCGTAAAGCAGGTCTGTGAAGGCGGCGGAATGCACTGGCCGGAGGAAGATTTCTGTACGAGTGATGTAGTGAGGGAGAAATGCATAGAGATATTTCTGAGTGTTGCAAGATCAGGAAATAGTGTGGGCTAGTGGTGGGAGGTGTATGTGTGTGTGTGTGTGTGTGTGTGTGTGTGTGTGTGTGTGTGTGTGTGTGTGTGTGTGTGTGTGTGTGTGTGTGTGTGTGTGTGTGTGTGGGAGTGAATCTTTGAGTGAGTGAGTGAGTGAGGAAGTAAGGCAATGTGTGGTATGTAAATGAGAGGTTGAGTATGACTGAGTATTTTGTGTTGTGAGAGGCAGAGTCAGGGTTGTGTGTATGTGTGTGTGTGTGTGTGTGTGTGTGTGTGTGTGTGTGTGTGTGTGTGTGTGTGTGTGTGAATGCGTGCGTGGACGAATTCTTTTGGTAGCAGGTGGCTGCACATCATTACGTAACATTATATTGTCCCTCCCCGCCCTGCCACCCTCACCCGTCGCGTTGTGTAACCCTAGCCACTTCTAGGATGTGGAAGAAGCAGGTGTTATCATGGCGCTAATTGCTTCTTTGCTCTTCCATCCTCAGGTGTGAATGACATTATCCACGTCACCTCATCACGGCCTTCGATCACATTAGGTAAAGGCGGCCTGCGTCACTCTAATCGAAGGTTGCATCATTTTGCTGACGGGGACGGGCTATCGCAAGGGTTGGCTTGTCGTGCTATAGTATTGATATGCGGGCCCGAGCGTGGTTGATGAGGGAGGGAGGAAGGGGCCGTCCAGCGGGTGGTGACCAAGGTGTCTCCAGAGCCAAGTAAGGGGCGGTGCGTGGGGGCTTGGAGACAGCTGTGGACGGGAGCAAATACAACAACCCCTTGGTGAGCTGTTGTTGTTGTCCTTTGTAACATTATTTGCCACACCCGTCCGCACCACATCTCAGCCCAGCCGCTGCACCTCACCCTCTTACAACACTTCAAACAGCTCTTGCCTCACCACCGCCTCCACACTCCGTTGCACCCGCCGCGCTGCACCGCAGCACGCGGGTTCTTGCATCGCATCAACTCATCGCTGCGTGGCAAAACCTGACGTCAGCTAGTCAGGCATCCGCTGAGCCGAGGCCGTAGGACGCAGCACTAGGTCAGCAAAGGGCGGTGTTCAGTCCAAAGGGAGTTCAACTCCCTGTGTGCTCCGTGATTATTTTCAGGGTCTCGTCGCTCTTTCTCCCTTTAGTTTATTATTTTATGTTCCTTCTACTTAAAACAATGTACTACGCTTAATTTTATTACCTTCGCCTTTGTCAGCTTTAGTTGCCATCTCATTGCTTCCATACAACCTCCGACTCCTGTGAAACATTTTATTCCTATTAATATAAACTTGTTAGGATATATATATATATATATATATATATATATATATATATATATATATATATATATATATATATATATATATATATATATATATATATATATAGACAATATATACAGTCCCCGTCCTTCCAGCGTACCCTCCTGGTCGTGCCCTCGACGACCCCCCTCTGCATGTCTGCCGGGCCGCCGTCCATCACTTCCCCGTGGCCGCCTCTATATATACCCCGGGCAGCAACACGTGGCCCAGGAGAGGGAAGGAGGGGTAGCCAGGGACTATAAATACCTAACATTGGTGTGATATCAACATCCTTCCGTACACAAGAGACTACAGTTTGACCTTTCTCTATATCAGTACGGAAGCTCTTATCGCAGAAAATCAATTGTACCTGATCGTGATCAGTGAAATCATTGTGATTACCTTGTGTCGTTTTCAAACTTGTGGCGTTCAGAGACGGTATCTCTCCCTGCATTTATCTGTTATCTTAAGAGTGACCGCGTGGACCGTGCCGGCCAGCGCACCGCACCAGCTCACCCTCGCGACAAACATTTATTGGAATATACATCATCGTCAGTGGTGAAGGTCTGGGTGGCGACCGCAAGACGGGGAAGGCGCTTCAGAAAAGACCAGGAGGGGACACGCGACTCCTGCCTCATATATTGTTGATTCTACACCTCTTGCTTCCTAACACGGTAACACGCACCTAGGCACCATACTTCCCTCTCTCCTACCACCCGGTGTGCAGGAGAAGGTGGATGAGAAGGGGAGAAGATTATTCTGGGCAAACTCCTAGCGTGGCCGCCTACTCGTACCCTGGTGGATAGTTTTTACAGCTACGGTCCCACGTTCTTGACGGCAAAATGATAAGTTTTTCCCGCCCCGCCACTCCACGCCCTATGCTCTTCCCACGTATACAGGTTACAAACGGTGCGCGGGCCGGGTGCTCCCATACATGGTCCAGGTGCACACAAGAATACATTCTCCGAAGACCCGACGGGCTTCAAGAGAAGGTGCGACTCCCTGTCAGCTTTATAATAGGGGCCCCCAAAGGGACGGTGTGTTTTAAGAGAGGCTGGCAGGGCTGGGTAACACGGGGCGGCGCGTGACAGACATATAGGGCAGTGCAGGACGGCGCGGCGTGGGAATATTGGTGGCGGCGGCGGGGCTGGTGAGAGAATGTGTGGAGAGCGTGCGCTGCCGTGAGGGATGTAGGGGATTAATACAAAGGAGTTACCGAAGTGTGGAGGAAATGCGACCCAGCGGTGACGGTGCTGCTGCTGCTGCTGCGTAGTTAAGGTTCCTGGTGGTGGGCACATCAGGGCTGGTTTCTTCCAAGCACACAGTCTTGCAGGCAGTTACTTGATCCCTTGGCGACAGGTCCTCTCGCCACGCGCGCTACATCAGGTACCTGACTTTTGATATCAAGTCGTAAGCACCTGCGCAGCACTGCGTCGCGAGGGGAGAAGGAAGAGACTGTGACGATGATGAAGGGCGTTTCTCTTGAATGGCTGGATGGCGCTGGATGATGAGGCGCTGGCGAGGCATCAGCGAGGACGCGGACGCATTCCTTGGAAAAGTTTCTTCGTTGTGAGTCACGCGAGCAAGTAATGGTCTCAGTGGCCCTTCAGAAGAGGCTACCCCTGTAACAAAAACAGCCCCGCACGGCCCTCCTCCCTCCCTTCCCCACTCAAAAGAGCCCCACAGCTGGGCCGCCCCTGAAGCGTTGCGGGTATTTTTGTACCCGCGGGTCACAGTGTATTTGGGGAATGCGTCGGCGGAGAGGTGGCATTCCCCGCTAAGTCTGGTATAGGCGTCAGGCTCCAATAGTCCGCGATTTATTGTTCAGTGACTGCGACGAAGAATCTGTGAGGGAAGGAAGTCTGATTCATCTGTCTGCCTTTCTGCTCGTGCCTGTCCGCCTCTCTGTCTCTGTTTGTCTGTTTGTCCATTTGTCTGTCTCTTGGTGCCCGTCTCGTTCCCGCCTCCTTTCTTCTCAGTCTGATTACCTTACCCATCCCCTCCCTCCACCTTCACCGGCTCACCACCACTGCCGCACCACAGCTCCACCGCGGCCACCACCGCAAATCCTCCACAACACCACTACACCCCGACAAACCCTTAACCATCACAGGCGCCACCTCTCCCAAACCACCACCACCACCACCACCACCACCACCACCACAGTCCCCACCTTCCCCTGCCGCTGCGCCTCCACCTGGGTCTGCCTTGAGTCTCGCCCTCACACTCACCTGAAAAGAAAGAGAGAAAAAAAGTCAGTCTATAAATCTATCAATGAAATATTAAAGAACGCTTACTAAGAAGATGACGTGCGGGATGATAAATAATGTACATATGATTATATAAACACAAAATATAGAATAGTGCATTCATATATGTGCATGTATGTACGTATGTGTCGTGGTTATGTAAGTCAAAGTAATGTACATGTTAATTGTTCTTGCTTAACTGCTGGTGTCTGGAGATCATAAGTCCTATTTAGGATGAAAATTTTTAGTTATTATTGTAGTTATCATTATCACATTGTTCCCCTTTATCAAACATTCTAACTCCAGCAAAGGGGAAAGCTCACATGTGTGGAGTAATAAATTAAAGAACAGATAAGACAATGCACTGTTAAGCTAGTGATAGAGAAGTCACGGAAGCTCTCTCTCTCTCTCTCTCTCTCTCTCTCTCTCTCTCTCTCTCTCTCTCTCTCTCTCTCTCTCTCTCTCTCTCTCTCTCTCTCTCTCTCTCTCTCTCTCTCTCCACCATCGCCACAATCAACAACTCCCAGCCACCACCTTCCACATTGAACGCCGTGTCGCCTCCGTCTGCCTTTCACAGTCTCGTGGAACCGATGGGACTTTGAGAAACCATATAGAAGACGCCTGGGGGAGAAGAGGGAGGGAGGGAGGGAGGGAGGGAGGGAGAAGTGGAGCAAGGACGACAGACTGTGCTAGTTTGCTGAGAGCTGTGTGTAGAAGTTGGTCGTGTGTGTGTGTGTGTGTGTGTGTGTGTGTGTGTGTGTGTGACAAAGGGGTCGGTATAACAGATGTGGATGAAACAGGTGTGTGAGATAGTGGTTTGAATGAAGAAACAAAGCATTGATGTAAGTAGAGCATGCGTGAGTGAGTGAACTGATTGTAAGGGAAAGACTGATCATCCGGACGCATTGTCAGTCACGTCTCTTTCTCCTTTCATTTCTTCTTTATTGTCTTTCCTCTATCGATGAGAGTTACTTGCTCGTTTCCTCGACTTAGCTAACTTTTTGTCTCCAGGGAGGAAGGGGATGAGCAAGGAGGAAGGAAGGGAATGAGAAGAGGAAGAGAAAGATACGAATGAATGAAGGACAAGAAAATGCTATAAGAGGGGAGTAACAGAAGTTTGAATGAAGAAGTGAGAAGGTAAATAGCGGAGGGAAGATGGGAGTGAAGTCTGCCGTCAGTTACTATAAGAACTACGCTTTTTTTCTCTCTCTCTCTGTCACTCGTACTTTCTTAACTTGTATGGATGTTCACTACTATTTTAACTTCCACTTTCAGTCTCAGTTTTCGCTAAACCCATTATAAGCACGCGACACATTCCGTTTTCTCTTAAGTGATGAGTTATTTCCTTTCCTTTGTTCTTTTGTTCGTTCCTGATTTTTTAAGTGACAGATTGTTTGTTCCCTGTTACTTTCTCTTTCCTTCTTTTTGTCGGGGGTGAAAGAGGCGGCGAGGGGACACTTTTTTTCCTGCGTGAAGGGGAGAATCCATATTTACCATCGATCTGTATGTAACGTGTTGTAGAATTTGCCATTTGTATACATCGTCCCCAGCATTTTCCCTGCCACCATCACCACCACCACCACCACCACCATTAGGCGATCCTCTGGTCCAGACCCTCAATGTGACCTCCCACTCCTCTGCCAGACTCCGATATCGACTCGCCGGACCGTCCTCTTCTCTCCCCTCCTCCCTCCTCCCTGCCTCCCAACCTCCCTCTCGTGTCCTCTAACGCTCTTCACTTCATTTCCTCTCTCTCTCTCTCTCTCTCTCTCTCTCTCTCTCTCTCTCTCTCTCTCTCTCTCTCTCTCTCTCTCTCTCTCTCTTTCACTCCCATTCTTCGCAAACTCACACCCCTTCCTTGCTCTCTTGTCAAGTTTGCTTTTAATCACAACAAAAGGATACTGACCAAGAGCTATAAAACAGATCAGGGGTAAAAAGCCCCGCCAAATGCAACTCCCTTAGCGCAAACCTTGAGAGAATTCCAAGACAGACGAGGCAATTTACTTTACGAGGTGTCGTGATACACCCTCTTGAAGGAATGTGAGTCGAAGGAATGTGGAAAACTGAGGAAGGTCGAGTGTTTCAGAGTTTACCAGATGAAAGAATGAAGAAGTGAACATTCTATCGGACTCTTGCAACAGTAAAATGGACCAAGTAGGAATGAGCGCCAGTAGAAAGTCTTGGGCAGCAACAAGGTCGTCGTGGGAGGCGGTGGAGTAAAGATAGCAAGTTTAGAAGAGCGGCAAAATTTAATCTCACGTAAATGAAACAATGAGTATAAATAGTAAGCTCTGGTAATTCCTCGAGCGTCAATACTTCAGCGCAGATTATATACTTTTATCCCCTTCCCAAGTGTTTTTGCCTCATACTCACAGTGCATTTTCTTGCTGTGTCTCTTAAATTATATTACGAGTACATACAATAGTCGCAGGACCAATTTCATCCGACAGCAGAGATTTTAAAAAGCTGAGCACTAGACACTCATCTTTCAACGCGTGGGCAGGTTTGGGTGTGTAGAGGACCCTCGAGCTCAAAGATATTTAGGACAACCCCTGACCTTCATCCTTCAGGAGGGCGACTTAAGCGAGGAGCGACTAGACGCGTTAAGGCTCAGCACGCAGGCCGGGGTTTCACCTATTCTTGGCTACACGGCTGCTCGCTGGCCGGCAGAGGAATGGAAAGAGGAAAGAAGGGATGGTGAGAGGTGAAGTGACGGCCGTTTCACTTGTTTCTGAGCGGAAAAATGGTAATTCCAGTCATTGTTTGAAAGGAAAACTTTATTTCTTGGACTTACTGCTTCACCATCAGCTTTACTTTATGCATGGTTGGACGTGAAGAACCACTCTGAAGATCTCTTCAAACCCCTTACCAAGCATCCTCCCGGTGGGCATGGCAAGACAATCTAATTGGCGCGGGAAAGTGCTTCCTACGCGTACTCAAGAAGGGCGTTTGGGCGGCTTGGTTTTCCTTTATCACTGGCAAGGATCACCAGCTCGCATGTCTTCCTTGAGAGGCGAAGGATACTTAGTTCTTTTTCGGATGTTTCCTCCACTTACGAAGGACTGCGTGTGACGCCGTCGCCCTTGACATCCCGACAAGGGAAACACGAGCCACCAGGCGGGACAGGTGGCAACAGACGGGTCAGGTGAGGCAAGTCTGGTGCCTCCTTATTTATTATTCTTTTTTGCTCCCCGCATCGACCTTTGCTTGGTTAAACGGCTTTGTCTGATCCCCGTCCTGGCGCACCGTCTCGCGGCTGTCGGTGAGCGGGTATCTCAGCCACGCACTGGGCTGATTTTCCCGGTTTATTTGCAGCAGGTGCATTGCCCTTGTGAGAGGCGCTAGGGGGAGGGACGGGGATCGCAGGCTGGCTGGCTGTTTGACATTTTTCAACTCTGAGAGCCGGGATGCAGAAAACAAAATGGCGGCCAGTGTGCATTCGCAGGTGCGGCCTGAGAGTTGCGGGGCTGGAGTGTCTGCATTCTCGATTGATTTTTATGGTCGTGTTTTGCTCTTTCGCCACCGCGTTCCTTTGTTTGGTGAGGGTTTCAGAGCAGCATCCGTCAGCCGCGCCATGCCGAGTGCTCGTCATGCAAAAGGGCGCCTTTCCTGGGAGGCGACGTACTCGCGCAGACGGAAGCTCAATCCCCTTGGCTGCCTCCCTCCATCACCTCTATTTAGGCAACATGATAACCTGGCACTGATACGGCGACGCTGTGCACAACCCGCTCCCTCGTGCCGCCCACCTCATGCTGTAGCTTCCCCACCCACCGCCCATCTCCACCCCGTCCTCCTGATACCTTTGCTCCATCCTACGCTTGGCATCACCCTTCCTGCCTTCCCCTCTAAACCTTGAACCCTCTCCCACACTCTCTCCCCCCTCGCCGCCTTTCATCTAAAAAATAAAGTTTTCTCCCTTCCTTTTCTTCACGGCTCATTCAGACAACCTTGCATCTCCCCTCACCAGGACCCTTCATCTTCTCCTGTCTCCTTCTAACAGCCTCTCTCTCTCTCTCTCTCTCTCTCTCTCTCTCTCTCTCTCTCTCTCTCTCTCTCTCTCTCTCTCTCTCTCTCTAAAATTTCCATAAAACGAGGAACTGAAACTTGTTGACATTGTACACTTCAACAAAGCAACTGATAAAGAGGAGAATGAATGATGAGCACTGGAGCTCGTCTGCCGCGCCGCCTGGAGGAGTGGGGAAGTGAGTGGCACGTGAGGCGCTGCATGGGGTCGGGGCGCACTACTGAACGAGCGAGAACGGGAGGCGCGGTGACCTTTACTCAGCGATAAGCCTGAGTGTTTGCGATGCTGGGGTGACGGTCCGGGTTTCTCCCTTACGTAACACTGAGCCAGCAGCCGCTGTGTGTGTGTGTGTGTGTGTGTGTGTGTGTGTGTGTGTGTGTGTGTGTGTGTGTGTGTGGTGTGTGTGTGTGTGTACGTGTGTGTGTGTGTGTGTGTGTGTGTGTGTGTGTGTGTGTGTGTGTGTGTGTGTGTGTGTGTGTACGTGTGTGTGTGTGTGTGTGTGCGTGCGTGTGTGTGTATTTACAGAGGTGTACTTACGGAGTCAAAGAAAAGTGTGTACTTATAAGGTTTAAACATTAAGTGTGGCAAGAAAGTCATGGAATGCCAGAGGTCTCATGACTCCACCTTGCATAACCCGGCATTCTTCGATCGATTACACGAATTCAGATATTCGTAACCACTCCCAGACGCACTGCTCGTGTAAA
>NC_087155.1:8906691-8921691 GCF_035594125.1 Scylla paramamosain
GCAAAGAGGGCGACTCAGACAGGTGTTCTTGAAGTGCCTCGTTTCGTATGGTCTTTTCTTTCTTTATTTATTTACGCGTGGAGGGTCGTCTAGTTACAACATTCTCTCTCTCTCTCTCCTCGGTCTCTCTCTCTCTCATCTCTCTCTCTCTCTCTCTCTCTCTCGCCTCTCTCCTCTCTCTCTCTCTCTGCCTGGTGACAAGGATAAGGTGAGTGATGCTGACCGTCAAAAGATGATGGCAAAAAGAAAAAAAAAAATAGGAAGAAGTATAGTGTCAGTCAATTAACTCGCTGCCACAGTATCCAAGTGCCAGGGCGGCTACTAGCTGACGCCGCCAAGTCCAGCTGAGTGGGTGCCTGATGGTGAGAATGGGGAGTGTGTGTGTGTGTGTGTGTGTGTGTGTGTGTGTGTGTGTGAGTGAGTGAGGGTTGAAGGGGTGGGAGCGTGGTAATGGTATTCATATTGTTGGATCATGATGAGCGACAATACTGCTACACTCGTCCGCCACACGACGCCCATACGTCCCACCCACATCACGCCCTCACGCACACTCCCTCGCATCCATCTCGTGACCTCCTTCCCTCCTTGCTTCAGCGTCCAATTACTAAACGCGACACGATCTGCACGCTTGGGAGTGAGGCGAGCTTGACACCACGACACACACATACACACACACACACACACACACACACACACACTCCCGTTTATTTCGAGCTGTGCGGTAATCCAACTCTCTCTCTCTCACTCTCTCTCTCTCTCTCTCTCTCTCTCTCTCTCTCTCTCTCTCTCTCTCTCTCTCTCTCTCTCTCTCTCTCTCTCTCTCTCTCTCAAGGATAATATGGGTCGAGCGGACACTTGGTTTTATCTGTCGATTTGGGGACTGTCGTCTGTACCAGAGAGAGGAGAGAGAGAGAGAGAGAGAGAGAGAGAGAGAGAGAGAGAGAGAGAGAGAGAGAGAGAGTTAGCAGCATCACAAACACAGTGAGTGAAGTAACAAGGAAGGCATGCGAGTAGGCTTACTTACTGAGGTCCTCCCCTTCGCTTTCGTTTAGGCCTCCAACGCGGCCCAGATAGGGGGTTACTGACCTCGTGTTTAAAGAGAGAGAGAGAGAGAGAGAGAGAGAGAGAGAGAGGAGAGAGAGAGAGAGAGAGAGAGAGAGGAGAGAGAGAGAGAGAGAGAGAGAGAGAGAGAGATTTCGTATAATGTGCAACTACATCAATGATTTTACGATTTTCTGGAGGATGTTAGTTTTGGACGCATCATTACACCCACCCAGCCACCTGCCACCCCCTTACACACACTTACACACACACACACACACACACACACACACACACACACACACATGCAAGAAGGCCCCGTGTGACTGATGGGTGTCCTTGGCTGAAGGATTGTAATGCAACCACAAACTTAACCACCTCCAGCTCGCCCTCTCCCGGACACCATTCTGACACACACGCGCGCCTCCTCCACTACCACCAATCCGGCCACAGGTTCCCTCCACCACCATACGTCCCTTCTCCACCCTTCTAACTCTCCTCCATTCACTGCACTGTACATCCCACTGTACTCTTCCACTACAGCACTCCACCACTCTTGTCTTTGCTTCACGTGGAGTGCAATGCAGGAGACAGTGATTCGAATCTGTTTTATTTGCGGCAGAGAGAGAGAGAGAGAGAGAGAGAGAGGAGAGAGAGAGAGAGAGAGAGAGAGAGAGAGAGAGAGAGAGAGAGAGAGAGAGAGAGAGAGAGAGACCGGGGCTGGGCGGACTACCAATGTACGGTGATGGTGTTATATGAGTCCCAGATCAATACGAGAGTCGGACCCAGGCACCACCACCGCCAGGGTACGGGTTCCTCTCTCTCTCTCTCTCTCTCTCTCTCTCTCTCTCTCTCTCTCTCTCTCTCTCTCTCTCTCTCTCCACTGCTTATTCCTCCTTCCTCCTGCCACCACCACAAGCACGTCCGCCACAATCATCACTTCCTCAGCCACTCTCCTCTCCTCCTCGTCGTCGTCCTCCAAACACACACACACACACACACACACACACACACACACACACACACACACACACACACACACACACACACCACACACACACACACACATACACACACACATCTGTGCTTGCTCTTCTCTTTACCTTCTCTTCCTTTCATATCCTTAGCTCGGCCTCACTCATTCCTTCCTTACTGCTGGGGAGAGAGAGAGAGAGAGAGAGAGAGAGAGAGAGAGAGAGAGAGAGAGAGAGACAACAAACAACTACCTTCACTACCATCTCCACCAGTCTTTCCTTTTCTTCGCCACACATCCTCTAACCCTCCCTCACCTCAGCCTTCCTCCGCCTCAGCCAATCAATCCTTACTGTATTAGTCCCAAGAAGCTCCGTGTGTGTGTTTGTCTGCTCACTGACTGGTATTGGAAAGATGTGCCCAAAGGTGTAATTAGTTCTGAAGTTATGTTTTCATTCAATTCATCATCCTTCTCCCTTCTGCTTCCCTGCCTCCCCCCCCCTCTCTCTCTCTCTCTCTCTCTCTCTCTCTCCTCTCTCTCTCTCTCTCTCTCTCTCTCTCTCTCTCTCTCTAATCGATATATCTTTTCCCTCAATCCATATTAATTTTTGGGTGAGCAAAACGTAGCGTCAAAGTTCCTCGCTAACCTTCTAATTAGCCAAGAAATTAATGAGAGGGGCGAGGGAGGGTCCCCGCCCCTCGTACATACACACACATGTACATCCGATACCGACACGCTCTTGCTCATGCACACGACGCCGCGTACACGGGCATGCGAACAGGAGGGGGAGAGGCACTGACCCCTGAGAGTGCCAGAAGTAAATCTTGGCTCGTGACATCGCGGCTCCCCTCCCTCCTTCCCTTATGGCAGAGACACTGACCCCGCCGCTCCACCGACGTGTTTCGGGCGCCACCTGCCGTTACCCGCGCCGCCCGCCGTTGGCCTCCACCAGTAGACCAGAAGGCCGCACGCTTGTACCGAGAGAGGAATACAGGAATTATTAGGGGGAGGGGGTTGAGGGAACCTGGCGCAAAGATCCTGTCGTTCGATCGGCATGAGATGCGTACGGCGCCGCTTATTATTATTTCAGGTCATTCCGAGGACGTGGTCGGCGCGGCGGTCGTCCAATATATTCTGTGGTTGTTTCGTCGCGGGGAGGAATTCCGTCATTGTTCTCGAGTGGCGTGTGATGAATTTTGGTTAGTCCTGGGTGACGCGAGGACCACTTAGGGTGGCGGTGGTGCACGCTGCGAGGTGGAGGCGGCGTGGCGGCGCTCCGGTGGGGAGGGCGAGGCGTGGGGCTGCCAGGCGAGGGGGTGTCTATCGGACCATCCAGAAAGGGAATACCGATTCTTATAATTATACACCTGTTATCAGTTATTACGGATTATATTCATTAGACCTCGCAACTTCATTCAAATTCAGATAGGCTGTTATTTACAGGCGGCCATATGCATGGTGTTTGGTTATGCTGGGCAGCCATAGACGAGTGGGTTGACGAGGCCGCACCGAGCCTGCTGAATGGCGATGAGGAGTGGCACTGCGAGAGGGCCTCCGCGTGATCGTCTGTCTGTCTGTCTCTCCTCCCTCCGCCCGTCCCCTTCCGCCGCGCTCCCTCTCCCTCCCTTCTGGTCGCCGCGGCTCCTGGCTCCCACACCCTCCTACTCCTCCCCTCGCCTCACTACCAGCGTTCACTGACCCTCAAACCGCACCCTGCCACTGCCCCCTCCGGCACCACTCATTCTGAACCGAGCCACGACTGATGACTTGCCTGGGACCGGGAAAAGCTGAGTCCGTCGGTAGGTTGTCATTTACAGATGAAGGGCCGTCTTGCTTTTAGGCCAAGCCGGTCGGGTGAGTCAATGCGGAAGGTTTTCTCGTTTCTACTCGCGGCCGAGAAAGTAGTGGGCTGTGAACGAGCGCGGAGCTAGGGAGCCTGGGAAGCCGGTGGGGATGCCAGTGAGGGGAGGCACCTCGAGGCAGGCGTGGCGGCCCGGCCGGGCTTACCATTTACATAATCCCACTTCCGGTAACAGTTCTCACGAGCCAGAACACAATAGAAGCAACCTTTGTGGAGGGAAAAAATGAAATGAGAGTACGAGTACCTGTTACTGAGGTAAATCATGCATAACGTGGAGGGCAAGGGAGAAGCATGCAATGACAGCCGAGGCAGGGTGGGAGGGGGGAGGGGGAGCCGCCATCCTGACTGCCGTACTCTGGGTCCAACGGGAGAGTGGCTGGCTGGGGAGGGAAGGGGTAACCGACAGCTGACATTCTAGCTACTGTTACTGCTCTGGGGAGGAAGCCCCTGGCGTGTCCGTGGAAGAATGACGAGGGCTGGTGTTCCCCGCCCCGGCTAGCCAGGCTGCCCAACCTCTCCCTGCCGCGCCAGACACCCGCGCCCCTATGCTCGTCTGTCCTCGACTCCCTCTTCAAAGGACTGTTTGTGTGACGGTCTCTAAGATGAACTTATAAATTGTCCCACTGAAAAGCTCTTCTTCTTTCACTTTAATACCAAATGTACCTTCCACTGCAGGGTCCACTGAGGGTCAGTAAAATTTAAATCCCAGCATGAGTGGGTTGGTTCTCCAGACGTCATTTACCCTAAAGAGAAATTGATGATTGCAGGGGCCGCCTACTTGGAACCAGCGAGCTCCCATCAGCATCGCCGTCAAAGGGTGAAGAGGGAAATCAAGTCCGCGGCGGGGGTGGGGCCTAACTACCGCAGGTAAACGTGGTCACCTGGAACATGTCACATATGTCAACGAACTAGTCAAATCATGGAGAAATTCTGGGGTGTGGTGGGACGTGAGCGACTGGCGGCAGGTGTAAAAAAGAGGTGGTGTACGGCCCATAGCAACAGCTCCCGGCACGGCGGAGAAGGGAGGGAGGGACGGAGGGAAGGGAGAAGGCGGGGAAAGAGGAAGGAAGGGAGGAAGGTTAGCGATGGAGGAAGGCAGAACCAACGTGGCAGAATGTACTAAGAGGCGACTGAAGGTTTGGGATTAATTCGATAGCAGAACACGGAACAGCAGACGTGTTGGGGACGGCGGCGGCACCGGCGGGCAAGTAGAGCAGCAGCGGCGGCGCCAGACACATGTGCCGCTAGTGTGGTGAAATATGTAAACAGAAATAATGAGTGGAGTACCAGAGAGAGAGAGAGAGAGAGAGAGAGAGAGAGAGAGAGAGAGAGAGAGAGAGAGAGAGAGAGAGAGAGAGAGAGAGAGAGACAGCATCAAAGCCTCTCCAATAGTCAAGTTTCAGACAAAGAATGCACTTATCCTCACATCACTGTTTCTACTCACGGTGGACTTGTGGTGGCCGTTCCCAGACCCCCATCTTGAGACCACCTCCTCCCATATCCTGTCTGCCCCGCTGAGGCCTAAATCAGATCTAACTCCCACAGCATAATTACCTATCGAGGAAATCTTCCACAGCCCTCCTCGTCTTTTAATCCCTTGCTATGAGGTATTTTTCAGTATTATGATGCAAAGGGAGACACTGTTTTGAAACTGGGTGAAGCCGTGATGATTTGGCAGACGAGAGAGAGAGAGAGAGAGAGAGAGAGAGAGAGAGAGAGAGAGAGAGAGAGAGAGAGAGAGAGAGAGAGAGAGAGAGGAGGGATTAGTGGTGTATGAGCTAGACGACGAGTGAGTACTGAGGGAGGGAGAGAGGGACGGATGAAGGGGAGGGAGAAGAGAAAGTTAGAAGGGAATGTGCTGTGATGTGGAAAAGACGGTTTCTGTGGCAATGTGAAGTATAATATTTAGATATTAAGTAAAACATGCGCTCAGCTAGAGAAGGATCGGAGAGAGAGAGAGAGAGAGAGAGAGAGAGAGAGAGAGAGAGAGAGAGAGAGAGAGAGAGAGAGAGAGAGAGAGAGAGAGAGAGAGAGAGAGAGAGAGAGAGAGAAAAATCTTGCTATAAAGTCTACGTCACCACAAAGCCATAATTCATCACCTCACCATCATGTGACCACTGTGCACCGACTCCCAGACACTCTGAAAGGTGACTCAAGCCTCCACTCCCACGGCGCATCGATACACCGCGGCTGGCGACTCAGCACACAGGGCCCCAATAATCAGCTGACTTGAGTGATCAGCACGTCTGCACCGGAGATTCGCCTGACTTGCTCCCGAAGTCCAGCACATGACGGGAGACTCTAAGGGAAATCACCTCCTTAATCAGCTGCCAGAGATGTCAAGGGAGCGATCACTTCAGACGTGTGGCTCTCCTGTGACTCGCTACACTTATCCCACGTCAATAAAATTCCCACTCGCCTCGCCTCTCCTCAAGTGGTCTAATCATTGGCACTGTTTGTCACTGTGGCGAATCAGCACACCCAAGCAGCAGGGAGTAGCGGCAGCAGAAAGAATGGCTGGGTAGGGGGATATGATAGAGGGGCATGCATTGGTCAGGAAGGAAAAAGTCACTTGAACTGAGAACTAAAGTTTCCGAGAGGCTAAGCTGCAACACACACTTTTGAAGACGAGCTGGTGTCCCCGGCCACGTCTGCCTGTCGCCTCCCTCACCCTCGTATATGGCCACTGCGCCACTTCACTGCCCACTAACCATCACCACCGCCTCCACACCAGCCACACCTTGCCACTCACCACCATCCCAGGCCGCCACCACACCACACGTCCCCTTCACACTACAGTACAAGACACTTGCCGCCACCACCACTACTACCATCACCACTACCACCACTACACCCCTGGCCACCGCCACCACTACCACCACCGCCGTCCCCTCCAGTACACCATCCCTCAACGCATCACAAAAAAAGCACACATCCTTATCCGTCCTTGGATCCCGCATCCCTTACAGCAGTCCAGGCATGCCAACGCTCCGGCCTCTGAGTTAAATGGATTCCATTTGGTATTGGGAAAACTAGACATTCTCTCGATGGTAATGTTTCTCACACTATAACTTTCGAGGCACCACTGTCAGAGTCCCGTGCAGTGTGTCGCGCTACCACACGTACACAGCCAGTTCTCTTCACACAGTAAATCTTCATCCTTATTTTGGTTGCCAAGGGAACGAATAATGAATAACTAATGAGAAATTTACTAACACGTGATCATGGGAGGCGCGCCAGGTGTGTCCTTGTCTAACACTTCCAGGAGGTTTAGGCCAGCACGGCGGCGTCCTGGTGGAGAGGCAGGTGAGGGGCACACGGGGTATGGGTGGCAGCTCGAGGGTAAAAGGGGAGAGGCAGCACTTGGCCCTAGAATGTTCTACTCACCTTGCGAAGACAAGCCGGCCGGCAGCAGCTGATGTCAAGGTGTCGCCGGCTGAACTTTCACTGATCCCAATGGGCAAGCAACATAGAGGCTATTATGTCTTGATCGCAGCACACTCCCTCAGTATTGAGTGCCCACAGTCATACTGTGCCTCAGCGGGCGAGGAATAAGTCTCGATGTGGCCCTGTACTGGGCTGTGAGGGAGCAGAGGCCGGGCCGCGGCCCTCCGTTGTAGCTCCGCCCTTGCGAACAGCTGATGAGAAGCCTCCAGACTGGAGGCGAGAGGGGTTTCCATTCCCAGCCATGTGAGCACGACAGTGGCCTGGCTGGGTCTGGCAGCCAAAGCATCCACCAACCACAGCTCTGCTCTGCTACCACGTCACCAGCCACAGCTCACTGCTGGCCAATCAGGAGGGTCTTCGTTACGTCATCGTGGTGTCTGCACCAATTGGAAAGCAGCGTTCTCATGACGCTGTCGAAGCTGCGTCCAGTGAGAGGTTGGGTTCATGACGGCCATTGTTTGCGATGACGTAACTTCCGCCAGGTTTCACGTGATGAGAGTAAAGCATGTCCTCTAGAGCATCTGAAATTAAAGTAAATGTTTTACCAAGAGCAGACACACCCAACCTAGAATCGATGATCAATGCGCAAGAACTTAAGGCAACTTTGGTGTACCTAGGCTTCCCCCAACATTCCCCAACCCCTCCTTCCTTCAAAACTGTGAGGAATTTACTTTATTTATTTATTATTTATTATTTATTTTTTTTTACTTAATATATGATGGTTAGAACATAGCATGGGGACTTGTCATACATATGACACCAGCGGGAACTGGAGCCGCGGCCTTCGTGCGACAGCGGCCGGCGGCTCCTCTCACGTAATAATACTAAAGGACGGCGCTTACCTCATCGGCACCGTGCATAAGGGGAAGAAAGACTGAATCATCAAAGCACACAAAGAAAAAAGAATGTTTTAGTTTGAGTGTTTCCGGTGTGAACGCCTCGTCAGTGAGCAGCGGCGTGCCGTCATCCCGTGGACACGTGGACACGCCGCCACACGAACTCCCCGGGAAATGCTCTCCCGCTGCCTCTAAAACCTTCCCCGCTAATCAGACCAAGGCGAAGAGTAACACAACAGGAACAGGAAATTCATTCGTGTCATGATGTACAGTACTGCGGGACAGACTCTGGTGAAGCTTTCTTGTAATTTTCTTGTTATTATTTTCTCGACTTGAGGAAGACACGAATGATTGAAAACAACAACGTTCCGTGAACCTGAGATATTATTACCGTACTTATACGAAAATTTTATGTACATTACTCTCCGCACGAATGGAACTTTAGGCGCTTTTACGGCGATTTTACGTAACTGAGTCAGCATGCTTGCATAGACGTTAAAGGAGACGAAATCTTTCCCGCGAGATGAAATTTAAATCTTGGTAAATCTAATTACGATCTGTGCAGCTCATTTACTTTTACATTATTTTTAATTGACACACACACACACACACACACACACACACACACACACACACACACACACACACACACACACACACACACACACACACACACACAGAGAGAGAGAGAGAGAGAGAGAGAGAGAGAGAGAGAGAGAGAGAGAGAGAGAGAGAGAGAGAGAGAGAGAGATTAATTTCATGCATTGGTGGAGAGAGAGAGAGAGAGAGAGAGAGAGAGAGAGAGAGAGAGAGAGAGAGAGAGAGAGAGAGAGAGAGGGGGAAATTCTTACTATCAGTAAGGGAAATTCTGGAATCAAATCACGAGGTCTTGAAGGAAACACCTCCGTCCCGATCATGACTCGTCGCCGCCGCCCCTCCAGAGCCTCCAACCCCGAGGGCGTCACCTACACCACTTATTTTGGTGACTGGCTGCCTCTTACCCACTAGGCACACACACTCACTTTTAACTTGGTAATAATACTTTCTCTGAAAATGACGCTGCCGTGACCTTTGCTATGCCTGTGCGTGGATGTGCGGGTGTGTGGGTGGATGGGTGAATGACTAAACTGTGATGTGTACCGGAGTGGTGCCTGTGACCTGGAAGTGACTGATCGCCCTCTTATTTCTCATGAAGACAAGACCAATATCGCTTCATCGAATGCAATCACCTTTATATATATATATATATATATATATATATATATATATATATATATATATATATATATATATATATATATATATATATATATATATATATATATATATATATATATATATATATATATATATATAAGAAATAGGAAAGTTCATAACGAAATGGTGATGCAGGATTTAAAGTCGCCGAAACGAAGGCTTCATTTCAGCCAAGTTGCCATCTGTTACACGTGGGCGTCAGCGTGATCCTCCGCCCGGTATTTCCTTAAGCTTGTGCAGCTGCCCTTCCTCGCCCTTTGAGGTGGTGCATGGCTGGCCTCTTTTTCCCTCCGGCTTACTTTAAAGACGAGCTACGGTAATCGGTAAGTGGTGCAGTAAACGGTGTCTCGCCCTATGCTTCCTTCCAGGCCCGGCATATGTCGGATCCCGCCGCGTGTGTGCTCGGTCACGGCACATGCGGGTCCAGACGGCGGAGAGGCGGGTCAGGAGGCGGGCTGGGTTGGACCTGCGCCGTGGTGGACGGTGTCTCGTGGGGGAGTGGTCGTGCCCCCCTCGACTCCCGCTCCCACTAAGCTGGCCCACGGGAACTTCAGACAAAAGCTGTTGAGAGTCATTGGAACAACTGCAGAAATAACAGTTGTAAAATATCGGCCGCCGCCTCAGCGGGGGCGGGGCGAAGGCTTGAACAGCGGCGGGAGGGGTGTCACGGCCAGACGCCGAGCTAACGGGACCTCCGCGGCACACCTTCAGCCTCCCCTCCCCTCGTCACTCTTTTTTCCTCTCTTCCTCTCCTCTTTTCGTACCACGGAGCTCTCTGTTCCTTGAATGGCACACGTTTCCCTGCCACTCCTCAAGGTACCCAATGGTCACCGCCTCACTGTCATCCTCATGTCAAAGTTTCACTTATTCCCTCTTTTCACGTCTGTTCTGAGATGCCTCGTCTGTAGGGATTTTGCTTCGTTAGTTTTCTGGGTCCTTTTCCCCATCTCTCTCTCTCTCTCTCTCTCTCTCTCTCTCTCTCTCTCTCTCTCTCTCTCTCTCTCTCTCTCTCTCTCTCTCTCTCTCTCTCTCTCTCTCTCTCAACACACACACACACACACACACACACACACACCATCTCCCCGTCATTTGTAGCGTTCCAGAAAACCATCGCCTGATATTGTTTCCATCGTTATGGGCCGTGACGCGGAACTTCAGGGACGTCGCTATATTATCGATTTAGCCACAAGCTCCTGCTACTGCACACCTTTCCCTCCTCCTTTCCTTACCCTGTTTCCTCGCTACGTCGACATAAAAGTAGCCGCGACCACCACTATAGGCCTAAGAGTATTGGTACGACTTCTATCAGGGGGATTCAGCCTCTGACCCGTCTCGTCTGTTACGTAACCCGCGCGGGACGAGGGGCCGCGAGGGGGGCTTACTCGCGCGCCGCTCAGGCCGTGTTTGTAAGTAAAAAGTAGAGATGGTTTCCTCATGGCCCGCGATAAGCCTTGACCTGTAGTGTCTACTGTAGTGAGTTTGACATACATATAAATAAGCATTTTTTCTTTTTACATCTAGCAAGTAATCTCAGAAATTCAGTACAATAGTTACTTGAGACGAACGGATTTAACCTCAGGCTTTTTAAGGATGATTGAAAGTCCCTACCCTGAATGCTACAAGCCTGCCATTGACACTGTACATCCCATTGCTGAGAAGAATCACTTACCTTGTCAGCGGGCGAAGGCTTACTGGCGCCGTAACACAAGTTGCCCTTGAACGAGGCGACACAAGAGTATGTCAACACATTCCTTCCAGTGGCGCCATGATTCCCTCCGCCTTGAGGGTAATGACTGTGTCCTCCTCCCTTCACCGTGTCCATCATCACACTCCCGTGTTCACTGTTCACTCTTCATCACTTTGTGGGGTCCAAGGGCCGCTTTGGTGGCGGCGGGGCGTGCGAGGTCGGGCAGGTGCAAGCTGCACTGACCTCGCTGAGAACCTTGGCTGACCAACTTTCACTTCCAGTAAGGAGGAGGTGCGAGCAGCGAAGCCGACAGCCACGTGGCATGCCAAATTGCGGGCTGATGTCCTTCTTCGGATGGGTAAAGGAAGGTGTCCACTGGCACACTGAATAGGGGAAGGGGACGTGGAACAGGGGGCGAAAGTTATGGAGGACGAGCGAGGATGGAGACGGGACAGGACGTATCACCTGTAGAGGTACTGCTGATTCCTGGGTAGGGAAGATGACGGCTTGAGGGAAATGGTTGCTGAGCGAGACAGGCCTCCCTGCTGCCGGCCTCACTGTTACCTAGTGCCGCCCCCTCCTCCCCCTCACCCGCCCAGCTGATGGCACCGTCGCGCCTGCTCCCAGACGTCACGTCACGCTGGTTGCCGAAGGATGTGGGAATGTGGGTGAATAAAAGTTGGTTCCACAGACATCACTTCAGCGGATAGGTTGGAACGATGGAAGCTTACTGGGACTGAGGTGAGGTCGTGGCGGCTTGCGGGAGGTCGTACCGGCACGTGGCACTGTGGCACCATGGCAGCGTAGTGGATGAGTAGGGTGGTGGCCGGGTCAGCAGCAGCAGCAGCAGCAGCAGCTGGTGCAGTGCGGAGGCTGGTGGACGGGACGGGAGGCACCGTCACGTAACGGGTCGCCACTGGCCAGGTCAGCTGCCTCGTGGCCAGCTAAATATAGTCTTGGAGGGCGCCTCCTTTTCCATGAGTGTCTGGTTTGCAAGGTAGCAGGAGGCCTCACAGACTGAGCAGCACCTTAAAGACGCCCTGAGGCGCTGAGACGTGCGAGACAGAAGGGCGTGGTGGGTGGCGCGGCCGGCAGCGAGGGTGTGCTCTGCGCGGCGCCCGGCGAGGAAGTGGCGGCGCGGCTGGCTGGCCGGGACCCACTGACGGTCGGGGCCGCAGCCACTCGCCGTCACTTTAGCCCCACTTACTGTATCTCTTCTGTTACTTTCCATGTACTTTCTGTCTACTGTTTATCTTCACAGGGATCCTTATCCGTCACCACAGCACTGAGTCTCAAGGGCGTCGTGGGTGGTAAAATTCATTTTCGGGGGAAATAGTCAAAACCGGCACTTATGTTAGACGGGCGGGTCATCGACCTCCCTCCGTCTGCCCCCCCTCGCCCCTTCTCTCCCTTCGCGTCCCGCCCTTCACACACTTCCAGTTCGGCTTCTGGTATAGTCTGCAAATTTCTTATATTCTTTGAACACGGTCGAGGCTCCACTGGTCCCTTGCCCGCTTGCTGGTCGCTTATATACCAAAACAGCGTTGAGGTGGCGGAGAGGATGAGTCAGAATGAGCCAGACATGGCGGCGGGGGCTGGGCCAGACTACTCCCCTACCCCACCGGGGAGGGAGTATCGATCTCAGCTCACCTTACTGAGGCGGCTGGAGAACACTAGTCATTTGTTTTCTCTTGTTATGTCTCAGTGCAGCCACGACCCAGTACTGCCTGTGGCGAGGCTCCGCCTGGCTAACGGCCGCAGAAAACCCGCAACTTGCCGCTGTTACTACAGCAGGTGGGAGAGCGTCTACTATGATGTTCCTTACCCTGAAGGAACACCAACACCTGGTCTAAATGATACATGATGATGAGAGCTTCGTAGTGGTTTATCGAACGTTTTAGTGCGTGACTTTAGGAGTAGATCGAGTGTATTGTACGCAGAGTACTTGGTCTGCGTTAGTGCTGTTATAGCTGACAGTTGCTGTAGTGACCCAAGACATCTGTCAGCAGTTGTAAAGATTTAAACCCCACAGACCCGCAGCGCACTGACCACACTTGTGGCCGCCGCAGCCGTCGTGCCGGCGCCGGTAATAGACGGTCACCCCAACGCTAGCCGGCCAGGATCGAGACTTGCTGGCGATGCCGCACCTTTGCTATTCTTTACCTTTGGCCATGAGTACTTCCACCCGCCTGTCCTTCATACTGCTTCTCCTCTGTCAGAACTTGCATGTAGAGGAGAATAGGAACACCGGGCTCTGCTTCCCGACACACCTGGTATTTACAGTTTTGGGTATAATCCTATCCCGTTTAACCTGGACACTGATTCTTTTTTTAAATTAGATATTACAAAAAAAAAAAAAAAACATGAAGCAACATTCTACAATATATCTGTGTTTGTCTCAAATCTGTAGTATTTTCGTCGCTTTCTCTTCCATAACCCTTCCCTTCCTTCGCCATCATCTCTTCTCCTTCCCTCCAGCAGGAGTTAAGCCCTAATCCATTCATTCTTTTTCGTCCCACACAAGCATCTGTCAAGAGTCTTCCTCCTGAATCTCTCGACCCTGTTACACCTTCCCCTCGTCCACCAAATATGTCGCCTCCACGAGCCCCTACCATTTTTTTCTTACATCAGCCCTTTCGCTCTGAGCTCCTACACCTTCCCCTAGCAAACTTAAAGAAAAAAAAATCACCTTTATTATTTGTCGTTTCTATGATCAATGTATGGCTTTCTCTTCACTCCTCCCTTTTCTTGTAGGCGGTACAGTTCGTTCACCCACGACGTTAATTGTTGTAACATAACGTTTTGACAGCTGGAGGGGCATAGGGGCGCCGCTGGGATATACAGAGTGACGGAATGGAAGTTTGCTTCTGATGAAGTGAGTGAGCAGCAGACGCCAACGACACCGTAAGCGACTGCTGGTGGATGGGGCTAAGTGATCCACAGGTGTCAGGGTGGAGGTGATAGGCCTTTTTTTTTATGCAAGGTGAAATAGGCCTAGGGTCGTAATGGTGAAAAGGATGGAGAAAAATGACACAGCAGTAATAGGAGAGGAGGACTTAAAAAAAAAATATATATATATATATCATTATTCCTGTATGATGGGAACTGTGACCGTAGGCTGAAAATGGATGCTTACATAGGAAGGAAAGTGTACAAATTATCTGAATGACCTAGTAAGAGATAAACTAATAAATGAGTAAACATATAAATAAAAAAGACAGTTAATAAGCCAAGGTGAGACCACCGGGAAAAACTCAAATCTCAAACAACGGCTTTTGTTTTGTGAATCAGACGCGTCCAGCGAGTACTTTGAGGCACACGTGCTGCAAGTCACCTGACTGTCTTGTTCTTGGAACGCGAACACTAGTTTTCCTTCACACACTTCAGCTTCAGGAGGATTACCTTTGGCGTGTTGGCCGCAGCCTCTGCCTCAACCCACGCCGGGAACATTCTGAACACGGCGGTTAAGCCTTGAAAAACACCTGACGGGCCAAGCCACGCACCAAGACTCGCCTTTCAGAAGGCAGATCATGCCCCTCACAAACATGTCCCCGTGAAAGCGTTGACACGTGCATCAGTTCAGCCTGAAGCTCGCCATTCATGATACAATCACATCACTCGCCTTACAGGCGCATCACTGCCCACGCTTACTCTGAGCAAGGAACAGACGCAACAAACAACCTCTTAAAATATTAATCACGTATTAGAAATACATGCGTACGTCCTTTCCTGTATTTTTAAAATTTTTCTGGTTGAAAGACGCCAGCGGGGCAGAAAAGAGACGAGCGTCGGCGGGGGCTGGGGAAGATGAAATGCTTGAAGGATGTGCGTGGGAGGAGTGCAGGTGTGAGTGAGGGAGGCGGGGAGGACCGGTGACGGAGGAATGGAAGGGAGGGTG
>NC_087155.1:8926691-8931691 GCF_035594125.1 Scylla paramamosain
GTGTTTAAAGTGTTTAGTTATTAAGGTATGGAATGAAAGATTAAAAGGAACACAAATCGTCAAAACTATCAGTGCACTTTGTAATATTTTAATGGTGACTTAACATATATTAAGACTGTCAAAAGGGTTTATTTGGAATTTTAAAATAACAAATGAGAGATTCGAGAGAAGATAGTTTAACCTGTAAAAAAAAAGAAGAGCTGGACTATGAAAATGTTATTCTTTTTATGTTAGCGAGTTAAACCACAATAAATACCGGTTTTTGTTTTGCATCGATGAAAAAGCTTAATGGGCCGTGTGTTACGAGAAAGTGAGATCAGATTAATGAACAATTATAGAGTGCCTAAAAAAAAAGAATATTGTAATTCATTGTTGGACGCTATAATTTATGTTGTGTGAGACGTGTGGATATAAGGTGGTTGTCTTGGTGCAAGTGATTTGATGAAAGGAAGAGATTATGATCGGAGGAAAGAAACGGACAGTGTGTGCGTGCGTGTGTGTGTGTGTGTGCCAGTGTTGAAATCGTGTAATACACAGAGAGAAGAGGAAATTCTTCAAGTGGAACATGTGCAATGCCTCTAAGTCTTCCTGACCTGCCAGTAAGTCCTCGTAATAACTAAAGCTCCCGATGCTCAGTATTCAATGCTTTACGTATTTGTTACTTTGTTGTCTGGATACAGTTGATCCCTGAATGTAATTGCTTAATAGTGGAATGCATTTAATCTTTGAATATATTTATCGGATCCTCAAGTGAGCTTTGAGATGCATCGCACTTCAGAATGCATTTCCTGTGTAGATTTTTAAATTTCTGGAATGTTGCGTAGTTTGTTGCTTGAACCGAGTCCATGCGAATGTTGGAGCAGCAAGGTGTTGGTGCCATGGGCGGGGCGCGACGGGCCCCGGGGCTGGCTGGTCCCCGTGCGCGGCATCAGCCACAGGGACACCGGGTGAGCACTGCAGCGCGGCCCCGGCGGTAGGGGCGCGCTCTCCTCCCTTCCTCCCTCCCTCCCTGCCTCCCTCCCTCCGGTCAGTCGGGATGTATCGGGAGGCGATCGTAAAAAGGCGCCGGGTAACCTTAAACAGCCCGCTCTGACCTTATACTGTCTGGCGGCCCCGGCTGTCTCCCGCCAGCTCGCCCCTCCCTCCACCTTGTTCCCTTTATGTCTGTGTGTCTGCTAATGTTTTTACATCGCCGTGTGCATGTCGGTGTGTTCATGTGTTCTGGAGGAAGTTTATGTGATATCGAGCCTTTACTCAGTGTGTGTGTGTGTGTGTGTGTGTGTGTGTGTGTGTGTGTGTGTGTGTGTGTGTGTTCCTTGTATACATGACATGATTTTTTATCTACGAACGCTTCTTGTAACATTCTTCCAAGACGTATCTAACAATTCTGTTTCTTCTCCGGAACACCTCTCGTTCCTTCCCCCTCTGCTGAGAAAACACCCGCCTCTTAAGTCTGATTCACCTCCTCCTCCTCCTCCTCCTCCTCCTCCTCCTCCTTCTCTTCCTCCTCCTCCTACTCCTCTTCCTCCTCCTCCGCATGACTCCAGAAGCCTCTCTCCCACAATCCCACAAGCCTTGACGCCGCCCCCCTCCGCCAGTCTCCCACCTTTAACTTGGACCCACCCTGATGATTCCTCCACCTCCTGCTTTTCTCTCCTTTCATTTTTCTTCGCTTTTCCACGTTTTTCTCTTCACCATTACCTCCCTCTTGTTATTCTTTTATTCCACCTTACGCACATCTTGTCTCTTTCCTACTGTATTGTTTTCTGTTCTCACTCCCATGCCTTTATCCTTCCCCACCTCCTGCAACTTAACTTGTATTTCCTCTACTGTTGGGTTAATATTGCCAAACACGTGTGCATAGGGACGAACACGACCCTCTCTTGCCATCATTCACACCACACGATCCAGCACCCCTCGTCCGCCGCCCGCTGTGCCTCGCCTCCTCTCCTCTTGCCGCCTGGTGCCGCTGCCTTCCCGCTCGAGCCTCAGCCGCCAGACAGGGAAACCAAACCAAACAAGGCCTTCAGTAATCTTGAGAATGGATTTATATAACTTTTTTCTTTTTTACTTAGGGAAGAAGGAAAGGAAAAGGAGGCACTGGAGGAGCAAAGAAAGTGGAGAGGGGGAAGAAAGGAGGTCGAAGAGAAAGAGAAGGAGGAGGAGGATGGAAGGTAACAGAGAGGTGGGGGGACATTGTTCTTTGACAGTCTCTCCGAACGCTGTAAGGGAAATTTTTCTTTTTGAAGCACTCCCCTGCGCTTGATTACTGTCTTTTGTTGGTTCCTATTCCTTACCTGTTGTCTTTTGTGTATGGTCTCAGGTGAGGAGTGGAAGGTGGTGAGCGGGGCGAGGGGAGAGGAAAGGAAGGCCCAGCACCGCGCGAGTGTTAGGCAATGGGGTGGGGTTCGTTGATACCTCGCGGATTTCTTCATATGGAAACTAAATAAGGCTGTGATGCAGGCAGCGTGGGCAGTACTGTGGTGCGGGAGGGCGGGGCTGTGAAGGAGCAGCTGTTGAAAGGCGGACGTGGTGAAAGAGTAGATACTAGAGTACACGGAGGAGTGGGGTGTAGGTGTGGGTTTGGGAGGGGTGAGGGACGCTGCCCAGGCCATGTATGCATCCATTCAAATCGTGAAGGAATCTGTTCTCCCTTGGGCGTTACAGGCGAGGAAGAGGAGTGGTCCCTGGAGGCCACGGCGCTAGACACAAACATCCCTACGTCTACAGCAAGACAGATGGGAAGGGAGGCTGGGAACGCTGCCCGACGGAAGAGACTCATAAAGGAAATAGTAAATAAATACATAGACAGATACATAGAAGGAGAAACATTCAATAGTAAGAGCGTGAAAAAGAGCGTGGAAAGAAGGAAGGATAAAAAGTGGGAATGATGGCGTAAAATCGTGGCGGCAAGACGGCGTGTGGGCTGCAGGGTGTCAAGTCGTCCGGGGCTTAGCGGCCGCCAGGCTCCTGCCGCCCCGACCCTGCGTTCTGGCCCTGCCTGGCCACACCTCGGGACTGTATTCTGAAGCACTCGCCGTGGCATGAGGGAGACTGAGAATCTCTAGAATGACAATAATAACAATATAATAATGATAATAATAATAATAATAATAATAATAATAATAATAATAATAATAATAATATTAATAATAGTAATAAACGCACCTTATTTCTTTCAAAGTAAAATTTCGCTTTCCACCTCAATTATTATTTTTTTTTACATGTACGTAGAAGCAAGCTTTATAAAGATTGTTGTTTCACACACACACACACACACACACACACACACACACACACACACACAACAGGAGGTAAAGATAGCACACCTCGTAACGGTGACCAGAACATTCTACATCGCGATAGGCGTTATCGCACAGGGGCTCACTATCACCTCACTTTCAGGCGGCGTTATCAGGGGGCTATCTGGCCTCCTTATCATCGGGCGCCACAAACACCTCAGGGTCGCCTCCTCCAAGGTGGTGAATGGGCAGCCTGGGCTGAATGGCGCACGTCCCCATGTGACTGTAGTGCCATGAATGACTACTTATCAGGGGAACACACACACACACACACACACACACACACACACACACACACACACACACACACACACACACACACACCCTTGACCTGGCAATGGTGGTGCAGCAAGGCGTCACCTCAAAGCAACATTTCGCAAACATGCAATCAAATTTTTCGGCTGAGCAAGGAAGGAAACCGTGTCCTTGGATTACAGAAAAACTCGCCCCTCTCTCAACCAACAGCCAGCCAGCGTGTTTTCTCCTGTAGTATGATGTTCATTTTTATGTTTATTTAGTTTTCTGTACGTGTGTGTTTCTCATTTCATTTGTCTATCTGAACTAATCTGTCTATCTATATATTATTTATGAGTCTATCTACCTATTTGTTTTTCTGTTTGTGTACCTGTCTATAAATCTATCTACCTACTTGTCTATCTATGTCTGCCCTTCTCTCTCTCTCTCTCTCTCTCTCTCTCTCTCTCTCTCTCTCTCTCTCTCTCTCTCTCTCTCTCTCTCTCTCTCTCTCTCTCTCTCTCTCTCTCTCTCTCTCTCTCTCTCTCTCTCTCTCTCTCTCTCTCTCTCTCTCTCTTCATGTATCTGTCCATCTCCCCGTAATGTTCACTGGCATCTCTCCCTAAGGCGTGTCTAGACGGTTCATATTTTTCCCTGAGTCCCAAGAATGGAAGAGGTGTGGCGTGCTGTAAGTTGTCATGGCTGTGTATACAAAGACTGCTCTGCCTTCAGTGTGGTGACGCCAGCCTTTGTGCAGTAATGATAATGATAATACATAATTTTTACATTTTGCTCGGAGCCATACAGATAATACAGAGGCAATTAACAGTGAACATAATAAAAATAGATTATAGTTAAAGGGAAAAAAGGAGAAATTATACAATCCAATAAGCTTATGAAGTGACAGTAATACTAATGCGTGTACGTGCTTTTGTGATATGTTTGATTAATTGTATGTATTCTTTTTTATATCGTTATTTCATTTTACGTATTTGTTTTTAGTAGCATTTTCTTCATGTTAGTTCTTTCTTTATAGTAATTATTATTTTCTGTGTGTGTGTGTGTGTGTGTGTGTGTGTGTGTGTGTGTGTGTGTGTGTGTGTGTTCTGTAATCTAAAGGCCTCCCTCAAGGTTCTCTTGATCATAGTACGATGAAGGTGCGTGGGAGAATGAGAAAGCCAATGAAGAGACAGAAAATATTACTCATCACTAGCACAATAACGATAAGAAGGATGAGAAACACTCCGTATATAACCACACGCTCATCCTTGGTTCCCATCAGTACTTTGACTTTTTTTCACACTTGACCTCCTCCTGATGATGGATGACGTGGTGAAGTACACACACACACACACACACACACACACACACACACACACACACACACACACACACACACACACACACACACACACACACACACACACACACACACACACACACACACATTTAGTTATAATTTTT
>NC_087155.1:8936691-8939191 GCF_035594125.1 Scylla paramamosain
CAGTCCATCATACCACTTTTTTTTTCCTCCCTTGTTTCTACTCCACATTTCTTTCCTGCTTTAGTCGATGTGTTCTGGGGGAAAGAGATAACATTGGCAGACAAATTGTGACGAATGGAGGGCGCACTAATGACCGGATGTGTTAAATTCAAGTTCAAGTTCATTTTTTATTTTTTTTTCATTCTCTTTTTTTTTTTTTTTTTTTTTTTGTGTGTGTGTGTGTGTGTGTGTGTGTGTTTCCCGCCCCAGTTTTTTGTTAGTGTTAATTACAAATCAAGGGAAATTTCACCCTTTGAAAAATACGTTGCGATTATATGGGGATAAGGGATTTCCACCATATATCTTCTCGCATTGATGTGCTAATAATAACTTTTCTTTAGCAATTACTGCAATACCTGTTGGGGTGCAGAGCCCAGCTGGGAGGGACGGAGAGGGAGGGAGCGAGGGGACCTGTGGAACACCCGCCGGAAGGAACATGACGATTACAGCTAAAGTTTTCCCAGTTGAAATGGGATTATTGCGATTCATCACCTTGTAATGAAGGGTTTGGCAACACAAGTACGCGAGGTGCCTTTGATATGCTGTGCTGCTCTCTTATTACCGAGGTCCGGCGGCACATTGAGGCTGAAGTGTACATGTCCTTAGGAAAGACGAGACGCTACTTTGGTGTAAAAAGTTGAGAGTAGCTGGATTGTTTAAGAGTTAGTTGATATAGTTCGATGCTATGATTTTTTTTATGTAGTTCTGTACATGTAACCATCGGCGTGTACTTATGATGTCCCCTCCTTGTTCATTTTGTTTTCTTTTCCTCCTCCTCCTCCTCCTCGTTGTCCTCTTCCTCCGCCAGTTAAAGCTTAATTAATATACTCGTAGTTCGATCTTATGTTTTTTTTTTTTATTTATTTATTATTATTATTTTTTTTTCGTGAGAGTTCTGTATATGTAACCATTAGTGTGTACTTATTTGTCTTTGATAATTTTTGTCTTCTTTTCCTCCTCCTCGTCGTCATCGTCCTCTTCCTACGCCAGCTCCCCTTCAGTCCCCGGCTCGCTCCACGTCGCTGCCGCCCGCCTGGACAGCGCCGCCCTCCCCCTGTTAGGTCTGTTATAATTCCTCCCCGCCACTACAGCGTCACGTCTCTGCCCCGCCGCCCCCTTTGTGTGTCTGCTCCGTGTTACTGTGCGTTAGGAAATTAATCTCTCTCTCTCTCTCTCTCTCTCTCTCTCTCTCTCTCTCTCTCTCTCTCTCTCTCTCTCTCTCTCTCTCTCTCTCTCTCTCTCCATGGTTTTGGTTTAAAAG
Source organism: Scylla paramamosain (assembly GCF_035594125.1). NCBI lineage: Eukaryota > Metazoa > Arthropoda > Malacostraca > Decapoda > Portunidae > Scylla > Scylla paramamosain. Next base: position 8,937,992 of record NC_087155.1, read on the forward strand.
TTTCAAAATTTTTTTCAAGTCTTTCAGGAAACTAGCTACAATAGTTGTAAATTTGTCTTACGCTTTCTTTCAAATAATTTTCACTTTTCTTCTTACGTCTCTTGGCTCCTCCTCCTCCTCCTTCTCCTCCTCCTCCTCATCTCTTCCTCCTCCTCCTCCTCCTCCTCCTCCTCTCTGCCCGCAGGGAGTCGCCTGCTCCGCCGCTCCATGCTCAACACGCGCCTTATAAGGTAAAAATCATGACCGGTCTTGGAGTTTTAATGAAATTGGTTTCATGAGAACTTGGCAGACTCAAGCAAAGGAGGAGGTTTGGCGTTCAATCATCCGCACCCGAAGTCGACCTCAGCTCAAAGTCGATTACAGCACAAAGTAAACCTCGGCGGAAAGTCGATCCGGAGAAGTCTTGGCTCAAGCCGGCGCCTTCCACCTCGCCTGGGAAGCAGCGGAAACATTTACTGGAGGCTGGAGTGAGTTTTCCGCTCAAGATCAGTCACCTAATCGGAGCTGGGGCGGAAAAATCTGTGAGGCAGACGTGAATTTCTCCCCGAGTTTCTCCTCCTCAACACAACGGGATAATAATGCCTCCTTCCCCCTGCTTGTCCCCTTCACCTCACCGCCATTCCCCCCCTGCCGCCCCTCCCTCCCAACACGACCAGCGCATCTTCATTCCCTCCAGCTGTCTGGCGCCCTATTCCTCCCCAGTCGCCCTCCATCCCCAGCATTACCTATACATTTTAAGTTCCACTACTTCCCCGTGACTTCAACATTCTTCTCACCTCTTCCTTGGCCTCTTTGCGTCCTTTCCCTCCGTCTTCTTGCCTTCCTTTCCCTTTCCCCGGCCATCATCAGCCATTTTCAGCCACTCATCTCTCGCCAGGTCTTTCAGCCACCCAGGAACGCCTTCCCACGCTTTCCAACCCGTCCATCTCTCGCCCCCAACTCGTCCCTCCCTCTCCCCCAACGCGTTCCTCTCTCTCTCTCTCTCTCTCTCTCTCTCTCTCTCTCTCTCTCTCTCTCTCTCTCTCTCTCTCTCTCTCTCTCTCTCTCTCTCTCCAAACCGCCCCTTTCGCCCCATCCCGTCCCTCTCACTCGCCTCAGCCGGCTCGACACGCCCTTCTCGGCTGCCTCGTCCCCTTCCCCCACCACCCTTCCCGTCCCAGGCTCCCGTCTCCCCCCCCCCGCCGCCACTCAGTCTGACGC
>NC_087155.1:8944191-8966691 GCF_035594125.1 Scylla paramamosain
GTGTGTGTGTGTGTGCGTGCGCGCGCGCATTTGAGCATGCCCGGAAGTAAAACCTCTAAACTTAAGAAATGAAATATTCCTAGATGTAAAAAGGCTCATTTTTCATCTCCACCGGAAGTATTGCACACCACTGAAAAAAAAAAAAAGAAAATTAAGAGAAGGAGAAGGAGGAAGAGAGGTTCTCGCTGCTGTGCTTTGCTTTTCCCGGTCACGCATCTGCTTCCCTTACTTTTTTCCTACAGTGAATCAGAAAAATATCACGGTTCTCAATATCGGCTCACTCACTCACTCACTCACTCACTCACTCACTCACTCACTCTCTACTCACCTGCGCCCCTTACCTGGTGACGGTGGAAGTACAGTGGGGAGCAGCGTTTAGGCCTCACCTGAGTTTGTTACCTGAGGTGAGACGAGACTGCCTGCCCATTGAGTAGGGGTCGTGAGTCGAGGATATGCTGCAACACGATAAAACTAAATAAGTAGATGTGTAAGAGAGAGAGAGAGAGAGAGAGAGAGAGAGAGAGAGAGAGAGAGAGAGAGAGAGAGAGAGAGAGAGAGAGAGAGGTAGGGGGCGGTTTGTGGGAGTGAGAGTTGAGCCAATTACCGGTGAATGACCCTCTCTGTGAACCCCGCCGGAGTGGACCAACGAATGAATGAATATGAGTGTGTGCGGTCATTGCTCCCACACGTCCATCCATCCCCACCAGTCCCGCCCCGCCCCGCTCGCCTCCACTACCTCCTCGCTCCGTGTGTGTGTGTGAGTGTGTGTGAATATTCAGTGAGTACATTTTTTCTCTCTCTTCGCTTTACAGGTAGACGAGGACAAGTTGCGGTCGCTCATGTCCTCGCTGAGATAAGCCTGCGTGGATTCTAAGGTGCGTAGATAGATACCTCTCTCTCTCTCTCTCTCTCTCTCTCTCTCTCTCTCTCTCTCTCTCTCTCTCTCTCTCTCTCTCTCTCTCTCTCTCTCTCTCTCTCTCTTCTGATTACTTCTTTTCGTAATTGATTTTTTTATCATTATTATTCCTGAGAACTTTCTTTTCTCCAAATTTACTTTTTACATTAATCTGCTGGAGGAAAATACCAGGTTGGATAATACCGGGAAAGCTAAATAAACTCTATTTTTTTATTCTTATCTTTCCATAAGTTCGTCGCTCTAATTGAAGCTGCTCAAGTGTTTTTTTTTTTTTTTTGTTTTTTGTTTTTATCTCATTTTTTTTTTCTGTCAGCAAATAAGAGGTTTTGCTTTGCTCCTTCGATCTGTTTCTCTTACTTGCCGTAATTGTGTCTGTACGTGTTTTAATTAACAGGTGGTATATTTTTTTTCCTTCCCCTTATAACTGTTATGATCGTGTTGCTCTTCATCATTTTCTATCAGTACTGCCTCACGTTCTCTCCACTTTACTTCCTTTACTTCGTTCATCGGCGTCCTTCTCTCACGCTACTAGCTAAAATAAAGTTTCTGTAATGCACTTAACTCATTATTTTCTCTTTTGTTTGTATTTGACTATACCCAGCGTAATTGTAGATGCGTAAGATTAATTTTCGCTCGTTGTCCCCACCATGAGCTGTCCGTAACTGTTCTTCCTGCTCTCCCTCGAATCTGTTAATGTTATTATTACTGATTGTTTTTTACGTATTTTTTAAATTTTTTTTTTCATTGTTTCGTTTGTCTTTTGTTAGCATTCAGAACAGTGAAGAAAAGGAAGTTTACGTGGACACAGAATATGGAATAGAGGATTAATCTAGTCTGGTCTTTTCTAGGTTAGGGAATTATTTAAGAGACTCCAGTACAAATATGTATAAAAAAAAAAAGATTAATACGGAAATTATAGTCTAGTAATGAAAGGGTTAATGCTCTTTTTTCCATCTCCTTTATTTGCTCGAATTTTTCAGTGTTCTCACCTGCTTTCTCATTCACACTATATTTTTGTTTACTTCTCCCTTCCCTTCTACTCAAATCTTTCACTATTTTCATCTGCTTTCTCATTCTCACTTCTTATTTTCTTCTCCATACGCTTTTGTTCAAATATTTCACTATTTTCACCTATCTTCTCATTCTCACCATTTCTATTCTTCCCACCCTCTATTTCCTTCTGTCAGCAGAAATGCTGAAACAATACCATATTGTTTCCTTCTTTTGTCTCTATGTAGTTCTCCTTTTCGTGCTTTTCTTCCCCCTTCTCTCCTTATTCCTTCCTTCCCGTTCCCCCATGTTGCTTCTTGTCTCTCCTTTGAGGATCTGCACTTCGCTACCTCAGTATGTCATCATTATTGTTATTTTACTCCTTCGATGCACCTTCTTAAGCACAACGGGGAGTGGAAAAGATGTGGAGACGGTAATTGGGTGGACGTGTGGATGTGTAAATTGGAGAGCAGATCTGGAGCCGCGTGGATTGGTAGATAGAATAGGGATGATAGACAGATAGGGATGTAGGTAGGGTGTTAGGTATGTAGGTTGTTAGATAAACAGAGAGATAGATAAGTAGAATGATAGATTAGTAGATTGATAGGTAAATGGACAGACAGTTAGATAGGAAAATAGATAAAAAGATCGCCAGATAGATAGACAATTAGAGGAAAGAAAGGAAGGTAGGTGGGTAGATGGATAGGCTGGGAGAGACAGACGGATAGCATACGTACTCATACATGCATAGTGGGTGGGTAGATAGATGGGTAGGAAGAGACAGACGGATGGATATACATACATACATACATACATACATACAAAATACATACATACATAACTGAACAAATATATACATTTAAGCAATCTTTCTCTTTTACTCTTCATCCTTTTTACTTCAGGCATTTACGTTCACTCCGTCATGAATGTTGTCTTCTGATGTGTCATGTTGCATTTATGTTTTTGTCCCCCTCCCATTCCTGGCACATTATACTTTCTTGCTCCTTCTCGTGTGGCACCAGTGTTCATTACCTTGTTTGTGGTTCTAGTTATTCTTCCTCTCCTTCCACCCAAAATGTTTTGCTTCTTGTCTCAATGACTTTATTTGTCTCTACTTTGGAGGAATTTCGGTGTTTTACAGCTTTCTTTAAAAAAAAAAATATGGACTACTTGCATTCTTTTAGTATGGGGTTGGATTACTTTTATGTTAGTTATGAGTTTCATTGTAAGTTTATTTCCGTTTTTTCTTCTTTTACACTTGTTAATCTCGTGATATTGATATTTGCAATGATGTATTGATATTCAGTCACAGTCACAAAAAGACTGAAGATGATAAGAATACGGATAAAACCTTCTGATATGTTGAGACATCCTTCGTGACCTCACTTTCCCAGTATGGCACCAGTTCATTGCAAACAAGCTTTAATGTCTTGTCTGGTGGTGTACTGTGAAGCAAACTTTATACCTGGAAACTCGTGTGTATTCTGTGAGGCGAGCAGCAGCGGCAGCAGCAACAGAAATCCCTTTTTGTACTGCACAGATTTTTCATCCCTTCTGTCAATCCATTCTGTATCTTTCCTTATCACTTCATCCCTCGTGGAGTAAAGGCGATAGAATAACAATTCTAGTGTGGCGTCCTGTCGAGGATCCACGGCTTTATGTTCTTACTCTGTCAATAAATATTCGACTCTCAAAATGTAATATTGAAAGTAGCTTCCCCTCTGAAGCTACTCATACGTTTACAAATTTCATAATCCGTCCTTGTTGATCCAGAATATATATACGAGTATATTCTTTCACTTCAGTGTTGATTGTATATGATTACTTCTGCGAGACGATAACACACACACACACACACACACACACACACACACACACACACACACACACACACACACACACACACACACACACACACACGGGGAAGAACAAATTTTGCTAGAGCTTACTTTTCACTCACACTTCTGCCATTTGTACATTCATGTGTTATAAATATATATATATATATATATATATATATATATATATATATATATATATATATATATATATATATATATATATATATATATATATATATATATATATATATATATATATATATATATATATACTCGTAGATAGATAGATAGATAGATAGATAGATATACATATATTTTCCATTGTGGCACTGCATTTAAGTGGAGAATGAACTGACATCGTAGCGATTTTAGTCTTTTATCCGGTTTATTTTTGACTATCTGGCCTCTTTCTTCCCAGGGATACAGCGCGCTGAGTTTTAGCCACCTGTCGCATGGCCCCTCAGGGGTGGGATTATAAAACAGGCTAAATGTGGCAAGGTGGGCGTGAGTTACTCTTTTGTTGTGGCCACTCCCTGGGGGAGCTCAGCAACAGACGTCAGAGTTCCATGAGTGTTCATCCTTAGTTTTTTTTTTTTTTTTTTTTTTTTACCTATCATTGACTCTCTCTCTCTCTCTCTCTCTCTCTCTCTCTCTCTCTCTCTCTCTCTCTCTCTCTCTCTCTCTCTCTCTCTCTGCCCCGTTTTACATTAAAACATATTTTTGACTTCTTCCATTGCATTGATGCAAAATAGGATGAGGTTGGCTTTGTTTTACGTGCATTACCTAACCACTCCAGCAAACGAGAACGAAAAATGTGTTGGCACATCAATGGTCACGCGTCATACATGCCTTTACATGGGATGCGCAGATTTTTTTTTCTTTTTCTTTTATTCGTTGCATTATAGTTCGTCCCCTCAGTTCAATCCTTGTTCATATGATCGTTACAAGTATCTTAACTTCCCTCCTTCCTTTCAATATACGAGGCTTCTAGTACCGTGTCGCGTGGTAGAATTCTTCTGCCTCTTTTCTTTCGCATGTCCTGATGCCTTCCTTGTCTTCCTCAACAGCCTTCTCCCTCCCGTCCATACAGTGTGATTAGGCCTCGTTCCCGCATTTTCGTAAGGTAAGCTTATAATATCAGATGTGGTAATCCGTACAGACAGCCGCGGCGGCCGAGGGAGGGGCTGGTGGATGTTTTGTTCACCTCATCCATCAAGTTCAGGTTAATTCCCTTCCTCTTTTTTGCGCCTCGACCACGTTCCCATTAGTTTAGGCCTATTTTGGGTGGGTTCTGACACGTGACCAAGACGGACAGGCTTGCCTAGGGCGAGGCGTTGGTGGTCTGGGACTGTAAACAAGGAAATAAAAAAAAAAAAAAAAAAAAACAAGGATCAGTTATGTGGCACTAACCGAGTGACTAATTTGAGCCTCGTCCCACACACTCCCTCTCTTTGCTTAGGGCTACGCGGGGTCGGGGCCGTGGGGTGCCAGTGGGGCGTCGGTGCCGTGGTGGCGTGCCATGCTCCCAGGCCTGGCTTTCCCAGCTTGAGAACTGACCCGTTGCAAAGAGCGAGGCAGTGACCCTCGTGGCTAAATAAAGAAGAGCAAACATACAGGCGGGATGGGGACAGCGATAAGCAACGGGGCTGAGCCGGTGCTGGGCGCAGTTTTTCTTGCCATTTGTTGTTGGCTTTCATAATATGCTCTGTTATCGTTGCTCGTGTGAGTTCTTGAATATTTCGAGCTTGTATTGTGGACACAGTAACTTAGTGCCTTTACTTGTTTCTCGTGGACTTATAATATTTTAAAACTGGAAGTTGATTAGTCTTTTTCAGTGTGTTATTATTACACTTTTTTTTACCTCGGAGATTGCGGCACACTATGCAAATTGTTGTTTAGCTATGTGTGCGTGTATCAAGGCCATGTGCATCTTGGTGCGGTATGCAGAGGTGTGTGCCCCAAAACACCTTGCCACGCCTGAAGTTCCTCATAATCGTGTTCTCAGTAAAGATACTAACTTTTAAAAACAAACGTAGTACACATGTTTTTATATGTACGATTTGCATTATTGGTAATGGTGGTGGAAGACTCCAGGCGGCAGCATGCACATCGCATCCCCGCCTCCCACCAGTAGCCCGGCAGGCGGCGGTGGTAATGAGCGTGGCTTGCTGCTGTATGGAGTGGATGGTGTTACATGCAGCGGCAGGTCACTGTGCTGTGCAAGTGTGTACAGCTGTGTTTTGAGGGACTTGCACAGCATGAAGGCAGGCCTCTTGTCCTCATAACGTCCCCTTTCCCGCCCTCACTACCATAACAACGCCAGACCCGCCGTCACAGGCTAAATAAGAGCAGATAAACTCCCTTAACTACGGGAGTTGTCGCCAAAATAATAAGGATAAGAGGGCATTAGACACGCCGGCCCCTTGCCTTGCCGTCATGGCCTCCATATCTCCTCGGCACCTCGGGACGTTGGCGCCATCCCATCGGGGCCAGGGTCGAGGCAGCAGGGGTCCCGCCGGTAGGGAGAGGAAGGGGTGGGGTGAAGATCCGCGGGTCAGGAGGGTTGGTGTTCATTCCTAATCTCTTGGTCGTCACTGTTTCTGGGTAGGTCGAGGTGGGCGGGAGGCTGCGTGACGGCCGCCAGCATACCATGTGTATGGTAAGGTCACCAGAAACAGGAAAGTAATGTTAGACTGTTGTAAACAAAGATATTGGTGTCAGTGAGGAGTTTCTTCTGTATAGGCTCCTGTTGGTCTTTTAAATGTTATTTTTTAAATGATATTACTGTATATATATATATATATATATATATATATATATATATATATATATATATATATATATATATATATATATATATATATATATATATATATATATATATATATATATATATATATATATATATATATATATATATATATATATATATATATATATATATATATATATATATATATATATATATATATATATATATATATTATATATATATATAAAGATAAAAACAGAAGCAGGAGCAGTACAGCTTCAGCAGTCAGCAGCACCATTCGCCGTGGTATGAAGCAGAAAACGTGGGCTGCGTCCCCGCCTCTGGGGATGCGACACAGCGCCTCGCGTGGCGTGCACAGCAAGGCCGACCTTCACCACAACAACATAGAAACAAAGGTAAATGCTGAAGGCCTGTTGACCCGCTGCTTGTGCGTCACGCTCACACTGACCCTCGCCTGCTGGCATGCATCAGACCCACGCCAAGACTGCAAGACCACCACCCGCTCAGGATTTCCATCGCGCGGACCCAGACCGATACTAATACACGTACGTACAACCCAGCCTTGATTGAAGAACATAACAGTACGACTTTGGCTGCGATGACTCGGCGATCTCCCCCTTAGCCGTGCTTTCTTTACAAATTACTGCCAGGGCGTCCACCTCCGCGCCTTGTTTGGGAATGCGACGAAAAATTTCTGCTCTTGCTTGAACGTTTTCTGAGGAGTCTGTATCCACGGCAAAAAACAATATTAGGAATGGACCAGTCACGAAAACAGGTCTTTCACACGTTGCCTGCGTTCCCTGTCTGCTTGTGTACGTGCGTAGGCCTCCCCAGTGTAGAAGTGCGTCAAGTCCACTAGATTTGCAAGGAAATGCAGGCGAGTATTGAGTTTCAGTGATCTGAATAACTGGCAACAACACTAAAGAAGTAAAAAAAAAAAAAAAAAAAAATCCGGGCTCAAGGTATTTTCTATTTGCGTTTGACTTCAGGAAGATTGATAATATTCTCGTTAAGCAGATAAACCACCAATATTCTCTCCACATAATCGTGGTAATTGGCACGTTTGCAGGAATTTTCAAGTTTAGGAGGAAAAAAAAGAACTCTGACCTTGTGAATGAATTTTTATTTTAGATATTTTCTTTATTTTTCTACCCTTTATAAGTATCATGACTGTAGGAATATGGAGTAACTACACACACAGACACACACACACACACACACACACACACACACACACACACACACACACACACACACACACACACACTACGATGTCTGTTGATACCATTGAGGTCTCGAGGGTGAGCCAGTGATCTCTGGGCGGAGGTGGAGGGCTTTGCGAGTGAGGCCCAGGCAGGGGAAGGATGCGAGTGGCGCGATGCTAGCCCTGTCCCATGTTCGCGGTCGCCTCGTCGGGGGAGGAGACATAAAATATTGATTGTTTGATTGTGTGGGAGTGTCTGTCTGGTTCCTTTCCCTTCCCCTCTTCCATCCCTCGGTCCTTCCCACACACCCGGCAAACCAAGGGGCTGACATAAGTAGCCCGCCCCAGCCAACCACTCCCACCTCCGAACTCCTCTGAAGGAGAGACGAGTCTTTAGGAGAAGAGAAGAAAGAGGAGGCGACAGGGAGGCCACAAGGCGTGTGACGGAGAAAATTTATCAGATTGAGAATGACAACGAGAGGAAGGGTGAGGAGGAGCATGAGGATGTTTTTCTTCATTTACTTCGTTCACCTCCTTCACTGCTTGTTTTCTGCCCTCATGAGCAGTGTCATATAATACTGCTCGCGCCTTGAGCCTCGTCAGTGGTGTGCTAAGATTGAAACTTTATCTTAAAATGAGAGCGAGTTTTTTCCAAGTGAATTTCTGTATTTATATATTCCCTTCTCAACATTCCTGCTGTTCACATGTTGCTGAGAGGCGCACGGAGTTGAGGCGTGGCTTTGTTTCCTCCTGGCTCATAATCCACCGGACTTTCCCCCAAAAGGCCTCCACAGGTGTCATCGCACTTGACTATGTTAATAAAAACCACGGGTGCGTGTTTTGATCAAAATCGGTGTGTGCCTTGGGAGTGAGAGGCCCGGGTAACTCAATCCGCGGTGGACAGCTTACGCGGTCACCCAACTAAAAGCTACACAAACCGGTTGTACATTAAGGTGATAAGTATCAATTCGCTTGACATTGTTGGACATTCTAGATAAGAATATGGACGTTGTTTGGAAGTTTTATGCCGCGTGTCCTGTCAGCATTCCTGAATCAGCACAGCTACCCCGCCGCCTCCGCTGCGCCCCACGTGACGTGTGTATGCTGTTCATCTATTCGCCATAATTAAGACCTTGTTGTTACGGCGCCTAAATACTCGTATAATCAGTCGACCAACCTTAAAGACATTGTATTGTAATGCCATGGACCCTTTGACAGCATATCCTTCACTCTGTGGAGAAGTAAGACACCAGTTTGTAGCTAGGTTAATAATGTCATCAGTGTGTGTTACAGTTCTGCCTTTGTATATACTCACACACACACACACACACACACACACAGAGAGAGAGAGAGAGAGAGAGAGAGAGAGAGAGAGAGAGAGAGAGAGAGAGAGAGAGAGAGAGAGAGAGAGAGAGAGAGAGAGAGAGAGAGAGAGAGAGAGAGAGAGAGATGCACAAAAAAAAAAAAAAGGAAATAAAGAAGAAGGCCGATGCATATTCACCCAAAAGTTGTCTTGACGAGGGACGAATGTGAATGAATCCTGCCGTAATGCAGTGGTTTCGTCACGTCACAAAAGTCTTATTAAAAAAAGAAGCAAGACACGCAGCATGAGCCTTCTTTCAGCGGGTGCCTCCTGGTCCTGGCAACAAACGCCCCCCACCATTCCCTCCGTTGCAAGGCCGCACACGATGGCATCTTGTGATTCATATCGCCAAAGAAAACAAACATCAGCTTGCGAATTTGTTACAGTGTGAGTGTTTTGAACTTGTTGTGGTGTTTAATACAAGGATGTTCACCGATTGTTCAACTCTTTATCCAGAAACTTCGCGTCGTCACAGAGAAAGTATCAAGGAAGTTGTGCATTCCAGACTCTTGGCGTGGCTCAGAGCAAGATAGAAGAGAAACTAATGTTAAGTAAAAGCGAAAGAATAAATGCGAATTTACAAAGCGACCTAACGACACATCATGCAGATCTAAAAACAGCGCGGTAGTCAACACACTTTTCTTCATCATTATTATGTTGGTTATTTCTGGTTAACTAACGCAGCCCACACAGTATTTATTTAACGTTCGTTACCAGAAGGAGCACCCGCGTTCCGTAAGATAAATCAACGTAACTTCTCTTTCATTTTTCTTCATAACTTATTCACCGACTCTCCAACTCCAGTGTGAATCAGGCTTCTGATTAAGAGATACACAGTGACCTGTCCGGTGTTTAAGAGAGCGGCTAGTGAGCTGAGCAGCGCCAACAACAAACTTCCGAACTCGAATCCGTGAAGCGCTACTCTCTCGCGAGTTTGGCGTACCGTCGCGCATCGCGGCCGCCATTTGTTACGAAGTGGTCGTGTGGATGACGTTACGGTGCCATTGCTGTTGGGATCAGCGACTCTACCGCCTCGACAGGTCCGCGGTCACCTACCTTTCTCTCTCTCTCTCTCTCTCTCTCTCTCTCTCTCTCTCCTCTCTCTCTCTCTCTCTCTCTTACACACACACACACACACACGCACACACACACACACACCGCGGCTTGGTATTGGCTGACGCAGTAGTAAGATACGTAGTATTAGTACATCAGTAGAAGTGAGACATCAGCAGGCCGTCAGCGGCAGGGCATCAGCAGCCTTTACTTAGCGTGGCTGGGGGAGGAGCATGGTCTTCAGGCGGCGAGGGAAGTCGTTGAGTTCTTACTAGAAAATAAAACTTGATCGAGAGAGACAAAGGCGAGGATCTAGTTGAGTATGAAATCTTGCGACGGTGGCCTCGCGTGGTGTGATGGAATTGCGTCCGCTTTGTGACTAAAAGGCGTTTTTTTTTTTTTTTTTTTTTTTTTTTTTTTTTTGTGTGTGTGTGTGTGTGTGTGTGTGTGTGTGCAGTACAAGTACACTTGTGCGATATCAGGTGTTTTCCCTCTCTTGCTACCGATTTGGATGCTGTTATTCAGGAATGAAAGGAATTTCACGTTAAGATGCTAATAATAGGATTTCTTGATAGACTGATAAGTATTTTGGCCCCGCTGTATTGGCGCCCACTATTATTGGGAATATAAAAGAATTAAAATACTAAACTCCACATAGAAAATATATATGAAAAGAAAATTCTTCCTTGTGACGATATTCATGCATGCACCCAACGCTACACCACAATGCGGGCGAAGCAACGGCAGCCAGGCCGGCGTATCCACCACATGGCTATAGTACATTTTTACCTCCTCTTGACAAATGAGTCTCAGGTCACGGGAACACGCACCAGCACCTCCCATCACACCTGTATTGATGCACCTGCCACCCACCCTGTCCCCGCACCTGACGTGTTCTCCTTTTTCTCCGCCAGACTACCTCGTGTGCTTTCCACCTTGTATATTTCATTGTGCGTGTGATAAACTAACTTAAAAGACCAGACATATTGTTGGAGTTTTAACAAAGGAGATATAAATAAGGTTCTTGTGGGGAACGAGAGAGCTGGGACGCGTATAGTAATGGGTTTCAGCGTCCGTAGATAAACTCAGGTTCAAGAAGGAGACAGAGATTGGTTTACAAAGAGGGTAGTGGACGAGTGCATGTAGTGCGTTGGCGTGAGTACACCACAAGGTTTTAAGAGAGGGGTGGCAAGATTTATGGGTTTGGGTGACGTATAACAAAGTACTGGCGTAGGTATACAGGAGACGTCTTGTGCAGGACGACTAGATTTTGTTCACCCTCTTTGTATTCTTCTGTACCCCATTTTTATGATAACGTACCCAAATCTCACTGAAAAATGCATAGGAAGAACAAATACCACGAGCTCCATTGGGTCATATATGCTGAAGTGATATGCTATTATTGGTAAACTGTGTGCGGGAATAGGACACAACAGAACAAAGCTTCTCCCCGTCCACTTATTTATTTATTTATTTTTTTCACATATTGAGTCTGTTGGTTCATTAAGAGGATATCCACTGAAATAATACGCAACTGTAGCATTAAACTACAGGTAAGAGACAGGAAAGAATAAAACAAAACCACTCCACCCCGCCTTTCCTCTTTTCTTCACGTAGTAAACAACAATGACTACAAATAAATACAGTGAACAACCTTATGCATCACTGTAAATTTAGCAGATGAGTCAAGGTAACTGCACCACTCTATAAGTCAACACCACTCAGACGCGAGCCGCTCGAGCGGGTGTGACAAGCAGCGTGTGCTCCAAGGCGACGCTGTGAGTTAAGGGCGAGCACTGGCATGGCTGATGGCAAGTGTTACCTGTAATTGGAGTGACGCATGGCAAGGTGGGGAGGGTGCAGTGCCTCAGGTGCAGCGCGGTGGAGTGATGAATAGATCCGTGGAAGGCAGCAAAGTAGAGAGAGAGAGAGAGAGAGAGAGAGAGAAAGAGAGAGAGAGAGAGAGAGAGAGAGAGGAAATGTGTGTGTGTGTGTATGTCCATGGTGGATAAAAAAAAAAAGATTCTACGTCTTAATAAACTAAGCAAACACACACACACACACACACACACACACACACACACACACACACACACACACACACACACACACACACACACACAGACTAAAAGGTTAAGTGGCAGAGAGAAAGCGCTGGTGGTTAATCAGGGAGAGTGAGGTTACTGCAGCGTCGCGATCACTCCCGCGCAGCCTCCTCCCTTCCGATGCCATTGAGGCCACGCACCCATCACGGATCTATCTGTGTGTGTGTGTGTGTGTGTGTGTGTGTGTGTGTGTGTGTGGAGAGTGTTCGTATGATACTTTTCTATTTTTATTACTGTTTGGAGCACGGTTATGGCATTTCAGGATATACTCGTAGTAGAAGGGGGTGAGAAGGTGATGGGAGAGGAAGGTGGGGGACAGGATCTGGAGGCCGACGGATTGTGAGAAAAAAAAATTGAAGATCAACTTTCCTTTTTCTTTGTCTTCCTTTTCTGTGTCTCCACAATCGCTCTCTTTTTTCCCCCCCTTCTCTGCTTAGTCTTAATCTTCTCCCTCCTCTTCCCTCTCCTCCTCCTCCTCCTCCTCCTCAGTAGTCTTGGCTCTCTTGACTCTGAACATTCTTCCTTTCTTTTTTTTCTCTACTGCTCCCGGATCCTTACTACTTTTTCTCTCTGAAACCGGGACTTTTGGGGGGTGTCCAGTCCACGCCTGTCGTCTGGTCACCCGCTAGGGCCAGAAGCGCTCTCATTAGCATATCTTCGGGCGTAAAGTACGTGTCTGTATAGCTGTGGTGCACCTTCTTGACGTTGCATCGTTGCAGTGTTACATGGGGACGCTGGAATCTGCATGCATCTCTTCACTTCTGTGGCTTGAATACGACTAAGACTATTTCTCATCCGGTTCTCCTGTCTCCAGGTTTCTGACCTTTGAACCGTCTCATCGTCGTTGATTGCGCCTTCTATGCCTTGTGTGTGTGTGTGTGTGTGTGTGTGTGTGTGTGTGTGTGTGTGTGTGTGTGTGTGTGTTAGAGTGGCATATATGATGTACAGGATCTTGTGTGTGTACAGATGGTAAAGTGTAGGGGAGGTAAGGAGTAGGGAGGGAGTTTTCCTAGTATTCAGTGGGTTACGGGGAGGCGGAGGGAGAGAAGAAAAAGCAGGATGAGGAGGAGTTTGAGGCAGAGAAGTTAAGAAAGAGAAGGTCAGGGAAAGAAGGAGGATAAAAGTAGGTTTAGGTAAGAAGAAGAAAGGAGACGTACAGGAAGGGGAAGAGAGGAAACAAAGATAAGAGGAAGAGAAAGAAGAGCTGAAGGAAAAGACTGCGAAGAAGGGGAAGGCAAGGGGAAGAAGGGTAAGAGGGTTGGAGAAAACGGCCACTCAACACCGTGCCAAATATCAACGACCCAGCCCTGCCCTACCTACGTCCGCCTCACGGGTCCCTCCTTCGCTTTTTGTTGGGAGTCACGACTTCAAATGCCACAGCGGGTGAAGGGGCACGGGGAAGGAAAATAGGGTCTGGGGGGGGGAGCGACACAGGGGAGAGAAACAGGTGGGTGGAAGGAGGAAGTGTGTGGGTGGACATGGGGAGGGTAGGAAGGAAGGTGTGGGTGTGAGCGGAAGGGTGAGGGGAGGCAGGGAAAGGTGGCTGGGAGGTGGACAGGTGAGGGAGAATGGTGGAGGTTAAAGGTCACTCGACACTGAGAAGTGTACTGAGGACGAGAAGGAAGTGTTGTGTGTGTGTGTGTGTGTGTGTGTGTGCACTTGTCTATGTATTAGAAATAAGCAAATGACGATAAAACATCCTTGAAATATTAACACAAAAAGTAAAGGCAAGAGCAGGAGCAGCAAACGCAATACAATATTCACAGCACTGAGCACATGCCGTCTCCACCACCCACACCCTCGCCTTTACTAGCATTCGTAGCAGCGACACGGGCGCCTTGTACAGCCGTCCGGGCATGACAACGGCCTTCACCGCACGAGCGCCTGCTATCAACGAGGCACCGGTAGCACCATCAGGGCGACGACAGATAAACGTGTGGCCCTGCAGGTAACTCAGAGGTCAGGGTAGCGGCGGCGATGGAGGGGAGGCGTGGCGGGAGCAGTGACCTCGCCAGGGAGAACCGCCCGCCGCACGCCGCACACACGGACGCACGCACGCGCTGACGCACACACAAGAATGCCGGTGAACTGCATTGTGTGTTAAGGCCCACCGGTGCTCGCCAGACAGGTGTGGCCGCCGCCCGTGGCCTCCCAGGTGTGCTGCAGCGCCCGGGTACCGTTCACTGGAAGGATTTTTTCGCGAACACAAAACCTCGAGGTCCGGGTGCTGACTGTGTTTTGCGGTGTGTGTGTGTGTGTGTGTGTGTGTGTGTGTGTGTGTGTGTGTGTGTGTGTGTGTGTGTGTGTGTGTGAATATAAACCTTTGGTATTTGAAAGATGACACTTTTTTTCGTACACCCGCATGTTTCGCTCGCTTCCAAGAAAAGTTTGTGTTTCTCGCCCACACCTAACTTCGCGAGGACACCGGAAGAGAGGTTATCATTCACGAAGCGCAGTCAAAATAACCATCATTTCTTACTCTTTATCAAATGGCCAAGGTACTAAATCCTAAAGAATACAAAAAAATATGATGTGCTGTGCTGTGCTGTGTGTGTGTGTGTGTGTGTGTGTGTGTGTGTGTGTGTGTGTGTGTGGAGAGAGCTCCGAGAAGTTTGCATGCTTTTTATATGAGTTTGTTTCTGAGGAGGAGGATGAGCCTGATTTCCTTGAGGCTGCGTTCAGGATCACGGCAGTGTGTGCGCGATGACTCAGCAGCGAGGCCTTCAACCTTCCGGCTCGCCTTTGCCAAGACGCACTTCTTTCCCAGCACCATTTCTCTCATGCTCGAATGAGACTTTTGCCGAGTCTGCTGAAATCTAAGGGTCCTGTGAGTCTGCATAGATCGCCGTCATACAGTTATTATGCAGTTTGTGTTGGCCTGAAGCTCACATCGGAGGCGCCGAGGTTGATTGTTAAGCATAGGAGCTGCATGTGCCTAAATTACACCAACAAAGGGCATCACAACACGTGCTTGGCATCCAGCAGTATCATATAAGGGGTGTAAGTGTAGTATATCTGAGTGCCGTTGTCACTGAAACATTCAAAATTCTCCTGCTCACGATGGTAAATAAATACTGCAAGTTTTGCTTCCGCAGCAAGGGAAGGTGTGCTGGCGAGGCCGGGGATGGGATGGGCTGAAGCGAGGCTGGAGGTCGTGGCCTTGAGCGCTGCGAGCTGGTGTCAATTGCCCTCGCGTTTTCTTTACTGGCCAAATGAGTAAGTGGACCTCTCGCCTCGCGTTCTCTAGAATAAAAGACGTGGTTCTATCTCCTGTTATTTTTCTTCCTTGCTCCACGGTTTTCTCTTCACCCACGCTCCTAACCCAGCCTGCTCACCTCTCGCCCTCACACCTCACCTGGTGGCTGATTGCGAACTTTCTTACCAGGAAATCCTTTAAAGATATTTCTCCTCCATTACTTCTTCATGGAAAGGAGAGGGATATTTTTAAGATGTACTCTTAAGACGTGATGATTTGAGCACTGTTAACACACACGCGCGCGCACACACACACACACACACACACACACACACACACACACACACACACACACACACACACACACACACACACACACACACACACACACACAGAAAGAGAGAGAGAGAGAGAGAGAGAGAGAGAGAGAGAGAGAGAGAGAGAGAGAGAGAGAGAGAGAGAGAGAGAGAACTAATAATTACTTGGAAGACAAATAGGATGAGAAGGTAGAAGAGGAGAAACAGCAAGAACAGCAGGGGGAAGTGAAGGAAGAGAAGGTGTAGGAGGAGGAGAAGAAGAAGGAGCAAGCTGCTTTTGTTACCTGCTGTACGCCTGTCCTCACTCCCTCCTATGGCCGCGCAACGTTCGTTCCCTGCCACTACTTTCCTATCTCACCCCCCAGCCTCCCTTACCTGTCCCTTGCTACTGCGCCTCTAACCCCTCGCTCTCTCACTCATCACCTCATCCGCACCTCCCCCGTCTCCTTTCTTACTTCTCTTCACACCTTACACCTCGCTCTCATCTCCTAATCAGTGCTATTTACATTTTTGCTTTCTCTTGCTTTCGCTTCTCTCTACACGTCGCTATCCTTCTTAGCTTCCTTCCACACGCCGCTGTCCTTCGCTCCACACTGCATCTGTTCCGTGTAACAAGCGCTTCTGAAGCAATGGGGGTAGATAGTGCTTGGTGGGGCGGCTGGGTGTTGAGGTGTTAGAGGAAGGATGCTGGGGCAGGATACTGACGGGGATGACATGCTTGTAGGAGGGTACGCGGGAGGAGGGTTGCAAGGGAGGTTGGGGTGGTGAAGGCAAGGTGGAGGTGGTGGATGGGGGAAGTGGTGGGTGCATTACCTTCCTTCCTTCCTGCAAGCATCACGTGTTGGTGGGAAAGGAGGGTACGGGAAGACCAAGCACTGAAGGTGGGTTGCCCTCTTGACGTTTGTTTTTCCTTTATATTTTATGATGTCTTGACACCATCTCCAGCTTCCCTCACCGGATGTATGTGTGTGTGTGTGAGAGAGAGAGAGAGAGAGAGAGAGAGAGAGAGAGAGAGAGAGAGAGAGAGAGAGAGAGAGAGAGAGAGAGAGAGAGAGAGAGAGAGAGAGAGAGAGAGAGAGACGACGTAACCCAGAAATTTACAGCTAAGAACTATGACATTTGTTCCTCAGCCGTGAAAAAAAAAAAAAAAAACGGAGCCAGATCAAATAACCAAGCTACTAAAACCGGTGCGTTGGTAATGTGTCTCTACTTGGAGCAGGTGATGGTGGGTGTTATTCTTGGCGGTGTTTATTGTGTTTATTATGTTACACTACACGACCACAAGGAGGAGATTCCCGCCGCTGCTGACGAGATGGTTGATGGAGTGGCTGATCCCGTGCTGTTGTATCTGTCTTCATTTGAATTACATGCCATTACTTATTGGTGGAGGGAGAGAGAGAGAGAGAGAGAGAGAGAGAGAGAGAGAGAGAGAGAGAGAGAGAGAGAGAGAGAGAGAGAGAGAGATGTAGGTAGAAGAGTTTCCTTGTGTTGACTCGAGATCTGCTCTGTGTAATTCAACTTATCCTTTGTATTCTCGTTATTTTATTTTATTTTTTTTTAGATACGTAGGCAAAGAGATACGTAGATTTATAAGTGGGTTAGGTGAGGAAGATAGATAAATAGACAAAGAGACAGGTGTACAGACAAACAAACATACAGATAGACGGTCTGGGAGACATAATTTAAACACAGGTTCACAGATACATATAAACGCAAACAGAAAGAGAGAGAGAGAGAGAGAGAGAGAGAGAGAGAGAGAGAGAGAGAGAGAGAGAGAGAGAGAGAGAGAGAGAGAGAGAGAGAGAGAGAGACTTTAAATAATCACATTGAAATACAGACAACACACACACACACACACACACACACACACACACACACACACACACACACACACACACACACACACACACACGCGCGCCATATGCTGCATGCTTAGTGGTGTCTTGTTAAGTCTAAAGGTCAGTGAAGTCGCAGCAGCAGAAGGCTGACTCATGGCCACGTAAATCATGCAGTCGTGAAGGCGTTGAATGAGTGTGTTGGAACGCGTGTCCTCATCGTTTTGCTCAATATTAAACAAAATAATCCCTCTCAAAAGTGCATCATCAGTGAGACTTTTTTTTTTTTTTATATAATTGCTAATGATGTCACTTCTTTCTCCACACGTGCTGACGTCACCTTAAGACGCTGTGCTTCACTCAACTCGCTCGCTCGCGCAAAATCGCTGTCGAAGTAGGAGACAAGTCGTTCATTCCTTTGCCTCCTGACATTATTGGTGAAGATTTAATACTATTCAATTACATCTGGACATCTTTATTACTTGCTGGTATTTCGCCCGGGGTTAGTTTTATAATATGAGTGGAAGCATCTTGTTGCATTACTGCCGATGAATTCCTCCAGCATTGTAAAACACAGCATCCAGCAGACGGAACACTTCTTTAACATGTTAGCAAGTTCAACAGTATAATGTAGCGTGCCAGAACCCTTGCCGCGAGTGTCTGATCAAGGAGGAGTGAGTGTTCGGCGCTATTATCATCACTGTTGTTGAGCCAGCGAGCCTATTGGGTATTTCTAGACTCTGATCCTCTTTTTATTCCTTTTACTGATAGTTCTTCTCTGAGACTAGGTGAGATAACAGGCCTGCCAATAAGAAGTGATGGGGATTTATCAAACCAAGTGTACGGGGATTGCATGAGAGAGAGAGAGAGAGAGAGAGAGAGAGAGAGAGAGAGAGAGAGAGAGAGAGAGAGAGAGAGAGAGAGAGAGAGAGAGAGAGAGAGAGGTTACGTAAAATAGACATAAAAGCAAGTGAATGCCTGAGGAGTTAGTCACCTCAGACGTGGACGCACGTACGAGTAAGTAACGATACTACGAACTAATTTAATCTGAAGAAGCGAGTCACCATCACATCTTTAGACCGTAACTTCCCCTCGGCCCCCTGTACCTCCCCACTCCCGCCCCCCTCTCCCGCGCCAGGTGACACCCCTCAGGTCAGTGACACCCCGCAGCGCTCCCACTCAAAGAGATAAAAATGGTCCATCCTTTCAGTCAGTAGGTGAGGGTGAGGTAGCAACACAGCTGTTCGTAAAGACTAGTACACTGAGGAGATTAGGCGGCAAGTCACTATATATTAACCAAGGCGGCTTGAGGGAGGGATCAATCTATAGCAGGAGACGCCACACACTCTTCCTCCTGACCTGAGAGACCTAGAGGACCCAGACACGCCGCAGCTGACGAAGGGGTTAAAAATACTCCCCTGACCCGCGGCAAGAAATAGATTATGTAACTTAGAAGGCGGGTGTTGGATGGCGGGTACACACACACACACACACACACACACACACACACACACACACACACACACACACACACAGCGCAGACACAACAACTGCATAATTTTCCAGGCAGGTACTCAAGCAGGTGTGCGCGCGTCCACCTTGTCCAGTAAATTTAGTACTTTATCTGTCCTTTTAATCCGATTAGGTTGCTATCTAGAGAAATATTTCGTATGTGTGTGTGTGTGTGTGTGTGTGTGTGTGTGTGTGTGTTATTAATGGTTCGTTCCCGTATGTGCAGACACTTTTTTTCAGCGTTATTTATTTATGTCTTCGTTCGTTCCGCGTCGTCCTTTATGCTCCACCCTTTTTTTTTTCTTTTTTATTTTTCATCCTTTCACGCTCGTTTATTTCGGATCTCTATTTATTTATTTTTTTTTTTTTAATTTTCACCCAGTTCATTTTTTTTTCCTCTTCGCTCATTCCGGTTTGTGCTTTTCCTGTGTGTTTATTCATGGTCATCCATTCCTATTCCTCTGTGGTTTGTTCTCGTTTGTTCATTCCAATTCGCCCTCTGTGGTGTGTTCTCGTTGGTTCATTCCAATTCGCCCTCTGGTTTGTTCTCGTTGGTTCATTGCAGTTCGTTCTCTGTGGTGTGTTCTTGTTGGTTCATTCTAGTTCGCCCTCTGTGGTTTGTTCCCGTCGGTTCATTCCAGTTCGGCCGGCAGCATTATCTGATCTCACTGACTCTCACTGTCTCTACCGTTGCCTTGTTTTCCATTTCCTGATTGGCACTGTGTCAACTCCCTGTCTGCCTGCTGTCGCCTTTACGCAGACACAACATACCGTTTCCAGACTAGGCATCATTTCCCATTTAACTCGTTGTTTTCCTTAGTTCATGATGTCTTTTTTTTTTTTTTTTAATCTGAAATTGCTTTCTCATCTGCTCCAAGTGTCTGGAAGGTCATATGTTCAGAAGTATTAAAAAAAAAATCCTTTATCTGCATTTATAGAAATTAATATTTTCAGATCTTTTTTTTAACTTGAAATACTCGCTCCCTCTTCAATGCCTTGGCACCCATCCGTTCAAAATAGATGGTCAATAAAAGTAAAAAAATTTCAACATCGTGATGGCAAAAAAAAGAAGGCAGGATATACAGAAATCTACAGAAAGAGATGACAAGAAGTTTTGTTAGCGTGGCCTGGAATAGATGGGCGGTGGACATCACTGAGTGCAGAAAGAAGGCTCAGGGAGGCTTTAGATCTGCTGGCAACTGACGACAACGGCGATGATGGTGGTAATGTTTCCTGAGCTCCTGTAGTATTCTGTTTGCAGCTCTGACATGCTACATGATATTCCAGTGCTGCATTTTTCTCATCGTTTGCTCTTAAGGGCCCTTAGTAAAGTTTCTGGCGTGTAGTTTAACGAGCATGATAGATTTTGCTGCAATAAACCACTTACCAAATCGAGGTCATCGGCAAATGTGCGTGTTTAAAAAATCTATATAATTGCTAATGATTTCTCAATTCCTCGTAATAAAATTATATCGCTTTCTCTGGAGAGACGATGCACTTGTAAAGGGAAACTTTACCATCCTGTTGTTCGCTTTATTGAGACCTGGCTTTTCTTATGTGGCTTTACGGATGCAGTACTTCACTATAGATATCATCTGACGCCTTTATGTTCCTCTTTATGCGAGGCTGTTACGTCTTGCTTCCCCTCGCCTCGTGTAACTGAAAGACTTCCAGCTGAATAGAGACTTTCTGTACATTGTGAAGGCAGTAAAGGCTGCATGTCAAGGTTCTGTAGATTTCTCCGCTAGTTGGTGAATTAAGCAGGCACCCAACTTGAGATTCAATGTGTTCTCTGAGTTGAATGGAATCAAGTTATTTGTGCGTGATAAGTTTGATAAAAAGAGGTTATTAAGTAGCATAGTAAGCCACCTCGCCTCGTACAGGTGTAGTTCTCTTTGATCGCCTCTTTGTTAAGGGATGAGTGCGATAGAAACTTTTTTTTACTTTATAGACCGCGGGTACAAAAGTTTATACGCGTTTAGTTTAGTGTCGTAAGTTTGTCCAGCACTTGATCCCCGTCTTGGATTGTGTGGGTCTGTGGTCTTGTTCTGCAGCGCACCTTTTGTCTCTTAGAGGGTCCATTCCTTTGTGTGTATATATATATATATATATATATATATATATATATATATATATATATATATATATATATATATATATATATATATATATATATATATATATATATTGGTCATTCCGTTCATAGCTGCTCTTTCTTTGTTATTGTTGACATCATCTTCCTTAGCATTGTTACCGGCAGTTTTATGTTGCGATCCTTTGGTTATTCGACATTTCATTCTTTTTTCTCTTGTTTCATTGCCATCTACGCAGTACGGAACAGACTGCAGGCTAAGATTTTCGTAGCATTTTTATTTATCAGGAAAAGGATCCTGCCTTATCTTAATGCTTCTTCATTAAGGAAAGTCCCTGCATCATTTTTTTTTTTTTTGTGTAGGGGGGGGGAGTCCATGATATGAGACGCATGGATGGAATTTATTGGACATTTACTTGCATGCCTCATCAGTCGTCTTGGTGTCCACTTTACATTTTCCTGAGCGTCTCTACAAGATTACCTTTACCAGCTGGACTCCTGACGTTGTATATTCCAAAGTTGAGACTTTGGAAGAATTTGAAATACTTTCAAGGTGGCCGCCGTCCGAGGCACCGCGCGGGGGGGTGGCAAAAAACCGGGCCGGACCTGTGCTTTCCGCCGCCGCCGCCACCGTGTCCACCGCAATTTATGTGGTACTTGTAACGTGCAGATCTCCTCATGGCGTTCCCTGGTCGTACCTTATGTACCCAAGCGTCGTGCGCGGTGCCAGCAGCAACCACACTCCCTTCCTCGTCCTCCTCGTTCTTTGCCTTATACAACGTTTCACCAGCTTCGTCCATTTATCCGGCCTTACCATCGCCCTCCTGATTCTCCTCGTCCTGTACCTCCTCACCCTCGTCCTCCTTTTCGTTCTCTTCGTACAGTGCGTCATCGCCTTCGCCATTTTCTTCGTCTTCTTTAACATCTTCGTCCTCGTCCTCTTTCTCTTCATCCTTGTCCTCGTTCTCGCCCTTTTCTTCCATGACTGGACGCCAATCTTTACCACTGCGACACTTATTCACACAGCACCTCCCTGCCATATCCATAAATCGTTGTGATCGTCGATGTGTGGCGGTTACACCAGTGGTTAGGGAAAGGTTAGCGCCTGTTGGTGTACGGCGCATATTTGTTAGTCCTGTGGAGGCTATAATACAAGGACCGATACCTTATATTTACATAGCCAACAGTTGCCACCCGGAGAGAGAGAGAGAGAGAGAGAGAGAGAGAGAGAGAGAGAGAGAGAGAGAGAGAGAGAGAGAGAGAGAGAGAGAGAGAGAGAGAGAGAGAGAGAGAGAGAGAGAGA
>NC_087155.1:8979191-8994191 GCF_035594125.1 Scylla paramamosain
GTCAGATAATGCAACCAAGTCATCTCTTCATCTCCTCACTGGCTCAGTGGTTGTCACGCTTCCCGGTTCAAATCTGCGGTCCCCGGTTCGAGTTCCGGTCGGTGCAGACGTCGCAAAACCTCCCCGGCCATTCCATTCGCTCGCCTTGCGGTTTGGTCGATGAATGGGTACCTGGGAAAACCTGGCCAAGGTAAACTCTGCTCACCCGGATGTCAGCACCGGCGGCGAAAAGATAAATTCAGATCCTCGTGAGACACAACAGGCACAGCAGGCGGGGAGACAGAGATGTGCGCTGTGGCAAGGTGCAGTTTGTCGTCTGCGTTCGATTTTACCTCGCTCTGCATTTTTTTTTTTCCTTTTAAATCTTCGTCCTCCAGCCTCCCAACTAGGATAGACTGCCCAACGATAATTCCGGGCACTGTGGCAAGGTGCGGTATTCACTTTTTTTTTTTTTATGTATATATATGGTTTGTAACTCTTGTACCACCACCAGAATAGGCCTTTTTTTCTTCCAGGACAAAAATAGCAGACAAGGGAATGAAGATGCGCGTCGAGGCAAGGTGCAATTTGTTCTGTACGCTGTGATTTTACCTTGCTTCACTTTTTTCCCCCTTTCTTTAATCCTGGCTCCCCCTCCCTGCAAGGACAGACAGGCCAACACTCCTCCCGCCCGGACAAAAATACTCGTGGCTGAGACAGAAGCGAAGCGACTAGCGGGGGTTTCACGTGGTGCCGGAAGACTTTTGGGTCGTGGGTGACCGTCACACAACACACACACACACACACACACACACACACACACACACACACACACACACACACACACACACACACACACACACACAAACCTCGTCGCTTTTATCTTTAACTGAGCACTTTCATGTTTTCTTTCTGCAAACATTATTTATCGATGGGTTTGTTTAGAGCGATTTAAAAGAGTCATCCTTGAAGAACTAGGCTTGTCTCGCCGCGCCCCGCCCCGCCCCGTCCTTCTTCTACCTATCTCGCTTCTACCTTCTACCATTCTTATAAAGTTCTTGTCATCGTCGTAGTTTCTCTCTCTCTCTCTCTCTCTCTCTCTCTCTCTCTCTCTCTCTCTCTCTCTCTCTCTCTCTCTCTAACACACGCACTTAAGATGATTTACGATTATTAAATTTGGGAGAGAAAAAAAGACTGGTTTGGGTTTGTTCATACTTACATTCACTGAGTGGGAGCATTGCTATAGTAAGCGATGACTGGAGGCCTCACTGTACTATGTGTCAAATTCCCACTTGTCACCCTCACACCGCAGAGAGGAGCTATTCTGCTATGCTTCCCCCGTGGGCATGTACAGCCTCCTAGAGCCCAGAAGAACTCCATGACCTTTGTTAGCAGAAGGGTGGAGTAGATGCCCCACCCCCCCTTCTCCCTCGCTCTCCCTGTCTCCTTCATGGCTCCTACTACTGGTACATCCCCACTCTGTCTCTCCCCCTCCACTCCTAGCCCCGCCCCTCTTCTAATACGCCATAGACGGGGAGGACCGCCCTGTTCCAACATCCGTGTTTGTGTGTGTGTGTGTGTGTGTGTGTTAGTTCAGTTTTCTTTTAACTCACTGGTGATTTAAATAGTTTCCCACTCACATACTTTCAGGGTTACTGTTTATGGTGTCAAGTAATCAAAATGGCAAGTAGAAATAAATTGTTTGTATAAGGAAACCCAGATTCGAACGTACAAAGTTTTCTCATGCACTAACTATTTTTTTTTTCTCTCTGTCGCTTTGTCCTCGTCCTTCTCCCTCATCTTCTTACTTCTTCTTCTTCTTCTTCTTCTTCTTCTTCTTCTTCTTCTTCTTCTTCTTCTTCTTCTTCTTCTTCTTCATCTTCTTCTTCTTCTTCTTCCTTTCTTTCTTTCTGTCTTCGTCCTCCTTCTTTTATCATTGTTTTCTTCATTGTCATCGTCGTCTTTTTTTCCTTCCTCCTCCTCCTCCTCCTCCTCCTCCTCCTCCTCCTCCTCCTCCTCCTCCTCCTCTTCCTCCTCCTCCCCACCCCCTCCACCATTACGTCACAGACTTCGGGGGCGCTGAACTACAGTGAATTCGCTGAGTCACTGCTGAGCTGCGTCACTGTCCGGCTGTCTGCTGCAGTAGGGACAGGAGTGGGAGGGGCGGGAGGGGGAGTGAGGGGAGTGAGAAGACGGAGGTGACGGGGAGTGAGTAGGAGGACAAGGGAAGGGGAAGTGAGAGGAGGGGAAATTGAGGGGAGGGGCGTGAGGCTCAAAGGGGGAAGGGGAGAGGGGGTTGATCCGCTGGGTCATAGGGGCTGGGTGAGAAATGGGGCGAGAAGGTTTTTTTGGGGGGAGAGAGAGAGAGAGAGAGAGAGAGAGAGAGAGAGAGAGAGAGAGAGAGAGAGAGAGAGAGAGAGAGAGAGAGACGGAAGTGCACTTTGAGATTGGCAATAGAAATACTTCATACCTTCCTCTCTCCCTCCGTCACCATGCAACGCCTCCATACACCATCTCTTCTCGCCCTCATCCTCTTCCTCCTCCTCATCATCATCATCATTATCATCATCATCTTTTCCTCCGCCTCTTTTCGCTTCCCTCTTCTCTTCTTTCTTCTCATCCTCCTTTATCGTCTACTATCCTATTTATTCCATCGTCTGTTACAAGTATCGTCTCCACAAACAGGCCGGCAAGGATCAACAGGTTTGGTATTTGTTCTTCCTTTGTATTCTTTTAGTGTTCCTCAGTATCCTTACTCCTCTTTTTACTGTATCTCTGTTTGCATAATCGTAGTTGTCGTCGTCGTTGTTCTCGTCGCCATCATCATTGTCGTCGTCGTCGCCGTCCTCCTCCTCCTCCTCCTCCTCCTCCTCCTCCTCCTCCTCCTCCTCCTCCTCCTCCTGGCCTTTGAACCTCCCCCTCTCCCGATTCACTCCGGAAACCCTCCCACATCCTCTATTTATACCTGCAAATAAACACACATCAGTGAGAAAATGAGTGGGTGACTCAATGAATGGATGAATCAACTGATATACACACACACACACACACACACACACACACACACACACACACACACACACACACACACACACACACACACATATATATATATATATATATATATATATATATATATATATATATATATATATATATATATATATATATATATATATATATATATATGTATGTTTGTGTGTATGTGTGTGTGTGTGTGTGTGTGTGTGTGTGTGTGTGTGTGTGTGTGTGTGTGTGTGTGTCTGTGCGCACACACAGTCCTTTTCCCACAGCACTGTGGATTCCATATAACACTTGACGGCGGTGGAGGAGGGAGGGTGATGTAGTGAAGCCAGGTGGTGGTGGTGGAAGGGAGGAGGGTGAGGTGGTAGAGTAACCAGTGGGAGGAGCTGGTGGACCAGCAAGGTGGAGAGGAGGGCGAGATGGTGGAGTAACCAGTGGGAGGTGTTGGTGGAGTAGTCAGGTGGAAGTGGGAAAAATAAAAAACGACGGGAAAACTAGAGACAAGCGGAGAATGAACGAGGTGGAGGAGCCAGGATATGAAGACAGAGTAAAAGGCATGAATTCAGGCTGAGGAGGAGAAGGAGGAGGAGGAGGAGGAGTAGGAGGAGGAGGAGGCAGGTGGAGGGACAGGTGGAGGAGGCAGTGACCTGAGTGAGCAGCGAGCCACAAAGACGACAGTGATAAGCCATTATATAAGAGAGCGAGTGAAGGGAGGACCGAGTGTCGCGGATGTGTGTGTGTGTGTGTGTGTGTGTGTGTGTGTGTGTGTGTGTGTGTGTGTGTGTGTGTGTGTTTAATAGCTACACTTGGGCTATCTCTCACATCACCACCACCACTACCACTATCAGCAAGCACATCATGTCAGACAACACAAAATCCCCCTTGCCTCACGCCGCCGCGCTGAATCAGACTTCCCCACTCATGACTTAGGCAGTGTGGGTGAGGACTCGCCAGTCTGGAGAGCTGCCTGAGTCAGTGTCAGAATCCCCATGTGTGAGTGAGGCGTGTGTTGGGGAGGCGGTAAGGAACAGAGAGAGAGAGAGAGAGAGAGAGAGAGAGAGAGAGAGAGAGAGAGAGAGAGAGAGAGAGAGAGAGAGAGAGAGAGAGGTTTGGGGGGGTATCGTGACTCGCTTTAGTGCAGCATTGGGAAACTGTGTATAAAGGAAATACGTATATACATAAGGGAAATATGAGGAAAAATTTTAGAGATAATATATGCGGGCAGAGAGAGAGAGAGAGAGAGAGAGAGAGAGAGAGAGAGAGAGAGAGAGAGAGAGAGAGAGAGAGAGAGGCACTTAACTGGTTGTGAAAGGTAGGAGGCAGGAGTGGGCGGGGTGGGCGGAGGTGGGCGGAGATCGGTCATGTTGGGATGGCATGCTTCACTACCACGGAAAACACACATACACTTGATAAGGCCTTACATAACATATGATAGCGATACCGATAAGGCAGAGAGAGAGAGAGAGAGAGAGAGAGAGAGAGAGAGAGAGAGAGAGAGAGAGAGAGAGAGAGAGAGAGAAACCCGATGGGAATTGCTGTATCAGATTTCACGCTTTATGGAACCAGCCAATAAAAACCTCCATATATCCCCGTTTCCATTGATTCTGAAGTCACTGCATCAAACTCTAAATTGCACCCGAGCCGGCAAAAACCTGCTTGTGTACTATTACATAATACGTTTGATTACAGGTGGCTGGGGCGGCGCGGGGTGCAGCGAGGAAGGGGTCAGACCAGGTGACCGGGCGGTCATTTGTCTCTGTCATTCTTAACAACATGATAATCAGGGAAGGTGGAGGGAGGAGTACCTTAGGGCCGCCGTGTAGGGGCATCGGCAGGGTCATGGGGTATGGATAGGGGCAGAGGTAACCATAGTGCAGAGGTGCAGCAATGGAGGGCGACTTTGGCAGGGGATGATAAAGGGGCCAGGTGAGGAAAGGAGAGAGATGTGTGAGAAGGAAAAGAATAAAGTTGCGGATAAGAGGGGTGAGATACAGATGGTGGAATAATAGAGATGGAGGTATTGAGGAGAGGAAGGAGAGCGAAGAGTGGAGGAAGTGAAATGATATGTAGAAAATAAATGGTTAGAATAGAGATTATGACAAATACAAAGAACGTAAACATAATGAAAAAAATAAGATGGATTGCAATAAAGAGAAAGTAGATAAGAAAAAAAATGTAGAGGAAGAGAGAAGAGGAATGAAGCAAGAACGCGGAATAGAGGAAGCGGAGAGAATCGAGGTAGTGATGTTATGAGTCACTTCCCCAGCCTTGGGAGGTGACGAGTGACATCTCGGCTCTATGTGTACCGGCGGGGGTGATTACGTGACGTACTAATGAACACCAGCTACGTCTTCCAACACACTGCTATTGGCTGCTCTGCTAGATCGCTCCGGGATCTGATTGGTAGACTGATGGGGCTTAGGCAGACGTTTGGATCTCCGCTACAAGTCGTTGCTATGTACAAAAGGGTTGAATAGTCACGTGCAGGTTATGCCCACATGACGTGCAGCGTAGGTGAGGGTGGACTGTATGCCCCCGTTACGTCACAGGCCACGAGCTGCGCCTAACTTATTGCCTCTCTCCATCTGCTGCATTGTGTTACGTATGTCACTTCCCAGAACCTCGTGGCCCTTCTGTATGTAGACAGATGGACAGATAGACGGATAGATTGGTAAACAGATGACTTACTGACCATAGCAATACGTAGATAAACTTAATGAGGTTATATTGATTCCGGGTCCTGCTCAGTACTTCATCACAATATTGCTTCACTAAAAAAAAAATAAAAGGAAAATATTTGATGTTACTAATAGCAACGCACACATGAATACCTCACAGGTGTCTTGCTCTTCTCTGCTTGGCATGCTTTATTTTTTTTTCTCTCTTGCTTGTTTTTTTTTTTCAATGTCACGCTACTGTATATTATTATTATTATTATTATTATTATTATTATTATTATTATTATTATTATTATTATTATTATTATTATTATTATTACTCTTTTACCTTGGTCATATTTTGCCTGTGGTAGTAGCCTCCTCCTCCTCCTCCTCCTCCACTTCTTTTTCTTCTTCCTCCTCCTCCTTCTCTTCGTTGTCTCAGTGCGTGGTCCTTCATGTTACGTTACCTCTGGTCTGTTTCCTCCTCGCCTCGTGTCCGCCTGCGTGTGCTCTCCTTCCCTCCCTTCCTGGTCTGCGTTGGTGGTTTATCTGTATGTTCCGCGCACTCCGGGTAACGGTTCCGTGGCCAATACATAGGGAGGGAGGGTGGTGGAGGCAGCAGAGAGAGAGAGAGAGAGAGAGAGAGAGAGAGAGAGAGAGAGAGAGAGAGAGAGTAGGGCGTTATCGTATTGCGGGATTTTAGTGAGTAGTGGCAGTGACCAGAGTGGCAGAAGAGTGATTGATTGGTTCCCGGAAGGACACGACACACACACACACACACACACACACACACACACACACACACACACACACACACACACACACACACACACACACACACACACCATCACCTCCAGGACAAGGACACTCATCTACCCTCACGCAAACAGGTTCTGAGAAACGCACAAACACCACTTACCTACTCTCCTCCTCCTCCTCCTCCTCCTCCTCCTCCTCCTCCTCCTTCTTCCTCTACCCTATACCCTCGCCTTCCCTCTCCGTACCCCAAGTTTTATATCTTCCTTATTGTTAACATCCTCTTTCTCTCCCTCTCCCTCACACATTCACACCTTTACACTTTTACACCTTTCACATCTCCCCCCTTTCTCTTACCTCAGTCTTCATCTCTCTCTCTCTCTCTCTCTCTCTCTCTCTCTCTCTCTCTCTCTCTCTCTCTCTCTCTCTCTCTCTCTCTCTCTCTCTCTCTCTCTCTTACCACCTGCACACACGGAAAGTCGACAGGCTATAAAAAGCTCACAGATTCTTAAGATCGCTAAAGATAGACAGCGTTGTGTACCTCGTGGCTCTTCCTTCACAAACGCGGAGATAAATGTGCACTTACTTCTTCACGGTCTCGGATCGCACGCGGTCGGGCGCATTCGTGAGTCCGTTTAGGAAGGCTGATGTCCGCAGCGTAAGGTTACATCTCGACTTTTATTCTTTTTTGCGAGTGGTGGATACGTAAGCTCATTCGCACTCTGGCATCGTGACCATGTCTGGGTGTTCACCTCGAAACTAAAGTGTTCCCGGTCTCGCTGGGAAGTTGATAGGAGCTGATGTGCTGCAGGTTCTGGCTGGCTGACTGGCTGGCTGGCTGGCTGGCTGGCTGGCTGGCTGGCTGGATGGTGTTGCGTCACTCAAATGTTGTGCGGAAGTAGCTCTTAAAATTATTATGTCTGAGTTAATGCATTTTCTTTCTTTCTTTCTTTCTTTATTTGTGTGGAGGAGGTCGACCAAGGGCACAGAAAGTAAGGGGATGGAGGGAGGGCAGAGAAGAAACCCTGCCGATTTCCAAAAACAAAGATAAATTTAGTCGTGTATGATTTAGTTTATTCTTGAAGTAGTGCTCAGCAGTGTAATGGAAAGAAAAGTGTTGCACGATTTATTCATAATTCTGGGGATAAAAGAGAAGAGAAAATTTATTTTCCTTGCATATTATGAAATAGGATTAAGGATTACGGTCCAGTGTTGTGGTAGAGCCACGTAGTAGGTACTGTGGGAAAGTTGGAATGATATGTATATATATATATATATATATATATATATATATATATATATATATATATATATATATATATATATATATATATATATATATATATATATATATATATATATATATATATATATATATATATATATATATATATATATATATATATATATATATATATATATATATATATATATATATATATATATGTGATTCAGACGATAAGTTTGGATAAAAATTATTAATCTTTTTTGCATAATATAAAAGAAAAATAGTACTGCAAAGTTTTGTAGTTTATTCAGGCAGTACAATGGAAAAGTGGGAATTATTGCATTTCTATATAATTCTGAGATTGAAAAGGGAGAGAAAATATTAGTCTCTTTAGTACACATAATAAAGAAGGATTAAACCACACACACACACACACACACACACACACACACACACACACACACACACACACACACACACACACACACACACACACACACACACACACACACACACACACACACACACACACACACACACACACACACACACACACTAACCTTCACCACCATACATGTCACAACTAAGAGTGATTGACTGCATGCCTCGTGATCACGCTCAAAACATCTACATTTCCCTTTCTGACGTGCTCGCTAAAGGCCCGCGTCACCACAGGGGCCGCGGCACACAGGGGCGTCACCGGGGCGTGGACTCCTCACCCTCCACCCGGAATCAGAGTTAAGACAATTATAATACATTGCAAAAAAATAAAAAAAAATAATAAAAAAGATAAATAAATAAATTCTGGCCATTGCAGTGCCGGGGCGCCAGGGATCCTCGCCCGTGTGTCTCCGATGGGGGAAAAAAGTTTAGACATTAAATTGGAAATAAAATAACAGTGTAGGTAAATCGAGGATTCTGCACGCTGTGTTTGACTTTAGGTGTTTGCCGCTGACCCTGTCGTTAAAGGCTAATTTTCATGCTCTCTCTCTCTCTCTCTCTCTCTCTCTCTCTCTCTCTCTCTCTCTCTCTCTCTCTCTCTCTCTCTCTCTCTCTCTCTCTCTCTCTCTCTCTCTCTCTCTCTCTCTCTCTCTCTCTCTCTCGGGAGAGAGAGAGAGAGAGAGAGAGAGAGAGAGAGAGAGAGAGAGAGAGAGAGAGAGAGAGAGAGAGGGGGGAGAGGTAGAGAGACAGACAGGCAGACAGACGGACAGGCATAAAACATTGTCAGATAAGCGGATATGTAATAAACCGAAAACACAAAAGAACTAAGTAATGTGAAAGTGAATAGGAACACACTCACAAAGGAAAGACAAAGAAAGACAAAGAAAACAGGAAATGCAAGACTGCGCCAATAGAAGAAAAAATAATAATAATAACAAAGGAAGAAACGAGAAGGATGAAGAAGAACAAAATATCGTGAAAGCAAAGAAAGGAAGGAAGGAAGGAAGAAGGAAAGAAAGAAGAACGAAGACTTGCCAGAAAACAGTAAATAAGATGAAGGAAGATGAGAAGCAAAGAAGTACAGTAATAATAGGTACACACACACACACACACACACACACACACACACACACACACACACACACACACACACACACACACACACACACGGGAAACCAGGAACGTGGGCGGCCCTTTCACACTCCCCTGGGTGAATGGCCTCAACGCCCGTGGGTGGGTGTGGGCCGGGTATGGGCGAGTGAAGGCGGCGGAGAAAGCTGGTAGTGCTGCCTCCCGCCCTCTCGCGGACACGTTGATGTTGAGGCGACTCTGTGGTGGTGCTGGTGGTGCTGGTGGGTGGCTGGTGGAGGTGAGCCGACAGCCAGGGAGTTGGGTGGTGGCAGTGGTGGTGATGCTGGTGCTGCTCTGAGGAATCGGGTGTTGGTGTTACTTGTTGCCTTAAGGGATAAGTCTTTTACAAGCAAGGGGAGCGTAGAGATGAAGCGTAAGATTGGTGAAAGAAAAATAGAGGACTAAAGAAATAAGCGATGCATGATGGGGAGAAAACGGCAGGCGTGAGTGTACAGAACCAACAAACACTGGAGAGAGAGAGAGAGAGAGAGAGAGAGAGAGAGAGAGAGAGAGAGAGAGAGAGAGAGAGAGAGAGAGAGAGAGAGAGAGAGAGAGAGAGAGAGAGAAGCAAGGAATGATAGGTGCATAAAGGAAAAGTCAACAACGAGGTGATAAAGGAGGCGAGCACGTGAGGTGTGATTAGCGCTTTATTTCTGTTTTTGTGTTGACTTGGCTCAGAGAATCCACACCATTTTTGTTATATATCTATTTGCTTACTTATTAATTATTACGCCGGTGACTTCAGAGTGCAGCATAGGAACATATTAAGTTGCCACATCGGCTACCGCTTGCCGAGAGGAGGGTGAATGTTAAGGAAGGTTTCAAAATAGTGTTTGATTAAGAAAGGGTTCGCTTAAATGTTCATGACAAATATGAACACCTGAGGACTGTGGTTCAAATGCCACCTGATCTCTCTCTCTCTCTCTCTCTCTCTCTCTCTCTCTCTCTCTCTCTCTCTCTCTCTCTCTCTCTCTCTCTCTTCGCGTCGGTATTTTTGGGAAACTCTGGTCGGATTTTAATTGAAAAAGAGACTCAATTATCTCACATGAACTCAGCAAGTCCGGATAGATTACTTTTTTCTTTCTTTGTAGTTCTTTTATATTTATATGCACCGCAAGAAAGCCTAATATTGAATCTATGTTATTAAGATACTTCTGGAAAGCAAAATTGTATGTGTCCTGTTAAAATATATGAGGACTTACAAGTAAAGACGAGAAAATTTATCTTCATGGTTTTTTTTTGGTAGTTTTCTTTGAGCGCCATCTTAACTGAAGCAAGACAACCTCACATTGAAATCTTGTTATTCATGCACTTCCGGAAAGCAAAATAGTGCAGAATTTTTGTGAAGAGAATGAAGTAAACCGCCGCTGGAGACGAGGTAGGTTACTCTTTTTCAGTTACAGGTCTTTCCATAAAACGTCCTTAATATTAAATTTTTACTATTTATCTATGGGATGGAAAGCGAAGTTTTTTTTTTTTTCTTTCTTTTTCTCTCTCTCTTTTTTTTTTTTTTTTTTTTTTTATACAAGTTAAACAAAGCCTGCTAGTATAGAAACCAGGAGGAGGCCTTGATCAGCAACGCCAGTCCACAGTCAGCAGTAACAGTGACACACAGAGAGAAAGAACGAGTAACAGAACCGAGAGCCATCCTGTAAAGCCCCCGCCCAGACCAGGTCACGCGAGGGCACATAACACGGCCAAGGCAACGAGAGACTCATGCAGCGACGACAGCGGATCTCCGTGGCTGGCTTAGCTGAGCATCGCGGCGGGGCAGGTGAGAGGAGAGCTCGACCTCCACCTACCCGTCTCTGTTTCCCTCACAAGGCAATCTTGAGCTATGTAGAAGTGAAAGGAGATGTAATTAGGTGCTCCTTGTCTTGGATTCCGCCTGCTTATCCTTTACCTATTCGTTTGTATTCGTATTTTTATATGTTTATCGTTTGGTGTTACATATGTGGTGTTATCAGAAGGGATGGTTAGGTCATGTTTATTTGTTTTACGAAATTGCAGATCATTTGATTTCCGTGTTGATTTACATGTAGTTATTCTTGACGACATATTTATCTGTAATGTTTTTTTTTATTCACTTTTATTATTTTTATTTTGATTATTATTATTATTATTTTATTATTTTATTTATTTATTTTTATTTATTTTTTTTGTGTGTGTGTGTGTGTGTGTGTGTGTGTGTGTGTGTGTGTGTGTGTGTGTGTTACTATGTAGTGCTAGTAAAGGGAATGGTCAGGTAAGGTTTCGTTGTTGTCAAGGGATTTTTTTTTTTTTTTTTTTTGTAATAAAATTAATGATGCGTGTCGCTGTATGCATTCTGCTGGAGGGAATGGCGGTGATGGTGGTGGTGATGGTGGTAGTAGTGGTGGTGGCGGTGGTGGTGTTCCAGGTGTACGGTGGTATTATTGAGTGGGGTGGTGGTGGTGAAGGAGTCCCTTAAGGATGATATTGGTGGTGGTGGTGGTGGTGCAGGCAGTGAGTGAGGAGGTAGAGGTGGTGGTGATGGTGATGGTTGCGTAGTCGTTGTTGATGTTACTGTTGTTTGCTGTTGATAGTGATGATGATAGTGATAGCAGTGAATGACGCGTGGTGTTGATGGCAGTTCTGGTGGTGGTTTAGTGCTAGATGATGGTGATGGTGGATGCGGTGGTGGTGGTGGTGGTGGCAGCGGTGGCGTCGACAGGGCTATATTGAGCGGCCTCACACACGTGGCCCTGCGCTGCCCAGACACCGCACCCTCTCTTCCAGACGGCCCGCCAGAACACCCCCTCCCCCAGAACACCCTCCCCCCTCATTACCCCCCTTACACACGCACCTCCCAAGAGCATCAATCCCCCACCCTCCCTTACTCTACAATAGAACACTTCACCACACCTTGCACTGCAACATACACTCCGCGGTCTGTTTTCCCCTTCAGAGCAACGCATTTCCCTCCTCAAAACGCAGCTTCACCGGGAACATTTCCGCTCACCCAGCACACACCGCCTGCAGCTCACCCAGCCAATAGGGGGACTCTCAAGACTTATAAATCCTTAGAACATCGTAACATAGATCACCATCGCTCTTAAATCAAACGCTTCTATAAAACATCTGAATTCGACGAGAAAAATAAGAAACATCAAAGAACACCAGTCTACAGAACGTCTCTCAAGCACGTACCCTCCATCAGACGCCTCCTCCTGACTCCAAGAAAATCCATTCCAGCAGAACGCAGCTTACTCGGGAGCGGTGCCTACCAACAGAATCCCGTGATCTCAGCATCCTTAAGTCTTCGGAACGCCCTCCCCACCCGGAGCGTCCCCAAGCACAGAGCAATCCCTCCTCACACAAGACACATCTGCTCTGAGAACACTCTTGTCCCCATGATGATTTCATCCCCAGAGGACACCCGCCTGTAGAGCTGCCTATTCCTCAGAACAGTCCCGCCCACTGAACACCACTCTCGGAACACATCCACTCCCAGAACATCTCCGCTCAGAACCTATCCATCCCCAGAAAACATCCACCCTTTAAGCCCTCCCCCCACAGAAGAACCTCTCCCCAGCACACGGCAGAGGGCGGCAAGGAGTGGCAGTCCAGGTCTGAAGAACGATTGCCGAGAAGTATGCAATCCGCTTGCAGAAACCGCGCCAGGCATCGAGCGTGACTGGGCAGCCAGACACCGTGGAAGGCGGACACAGCCGCCGTCGCCGCCCTTGCGCCGCTGGGGAGACGCTCTTTAAGGCTGCACCACCTCCGAGGGTTGGGCTTCAGAGGTCTTCGTAAATACCCGGACGTGCCTTTACACGGATGTCCGCATTCAAAAGCTTTATGGCGTTGTTCTTTTTTTTTTCTGTGATGATATGTTAGCTCTTTTTTTCTCTTTCTCCCTCGAGCAACCATCAGCACAAGTCCCTTATATTGCTCTCCTTGCAGCGGCGTGTTGAGATTGTGGTGGATGTAGTGTTTGTTGCCGCACCATTCATCCCGCGGGGTGCTGCTCCCAGGCTCACTCCATCAACAACTGTTACCTTAGGAACTCATCGCCTCCGCATTTGTTATATGTGTCAGAGAGAGAGAGAGAGAGAGAGAGAGAGAGAGAGAGAGAGAGAGAGAGAGAGAGAGAGAGAGAGCGCTAGCTTGCCCATGTGTGTGTTCGTATGTGCGAAGGGTGGTTCCCAAGCTTCACCCACCGCAGGACAGGTGAGGTGTGGGTGGTGGGTGTAGTGCACGGTGACCTTGATGTGGATGGATGGAAGGAAGGAAGGGTGGTGGTGAGCGGCAGCAGGCCAGGGATGAGTCTCCTGCAGCGAGTCCCCGGCCGCCCCTGGGAGCCGCCCCGAGGACGCCGTCACGGCCACGACGTGTTGATTGAGACCCGTCCTTTTTTTACTAAAGCTTACACCTGTGCTACCAGTTGGCTTCTGGTTTTTCTTAGCCGACTTTTTGTAAAGGTGTATAAATAAATAGTTTCTCACGGAACAAATGAGATTGCAAATAAACCCGAGAATGTGGTGAAAGTCATTCACAAGAAAGAATACCGAATGTATTAATGACAGTCGTGTTGAAAACCTTACACATACGTAATCAAGGATCGAAGTGTTTGTTTTAACGACTGGTTGACTGGCAGTAAAGAGACAAGTGAACGGGAGGGGGAGGACAGGTTAGGATTGGACAGCGAAGGAACGAAGTAGAAAAGAACAGAGTCAGGCGATTAAATGATGGAGGGAGGGAGAAGGTGGAGACATTCGAGAAAGAATGAGAGCAGGGGAGGAGGAGGTAACTTTCCTCGTGAGTATGTGAGCAACAGAGGCAACAAGACGTGGGGCGTCCGGCAGAAATTGAACCTTATGTAGAACCCTCAAGATTACAGGGAGGCAAGAATTTAAGCGACGAAAAAATAAATAACGAAACGTGTCGTTGTCATCGTTGCGGAGTGTTGTCACGTTCCATTATAGTGTGCACAGGGGCGGAGGGCTGGGCTGTCTCCGGGCCTCGGCAGACAGGCGGGCGGGAGGCCATTGAACCGGGGCACCGAGCCACACGTTCACCACAAACCACAGACACGCATGCAGGCGTTCACACACACACACACACACACACACACACACACACACACACACATATACACACAGACTGTATACGAATTAATAGACAGATTGATAGGTCGATTCACTGAACACAGAATCACGTGTCATACTAAATCTAACACATCACACACACACACACACACACACACACACACACACACACACACACACACACACACACACACACACACACACACACACACACGTCCCTCAAAAGGCCTTAATCATTACCTAGGGTCCACGTGAAGCAACTAAACAAAATAACCTCGGACTTCACCCCACCCGCCCGCCCACACACACACACAAACACACACACACACACACACACACACACACACACACACACACACACACACACACACACACACACACACACACACACACACACACACACACACACACACACACACACACACACACACACACGCACACACACTCCACTGTCATGACAACTACCAACAGTTTATGCATATGCTGACGGTCTCTCACTGACGGCTGACTCAGATGGACAGTGACATGTGATGGAGGGGGTGAGGGAAAGGTGCGAGGACAAGCAGGGAGCGGGAGGTGAGGGAGGAGCACAGTATAGAAATGCAGAGAGGAGGAAGTGGAAAGAGAGCGATGCAGGAGGGAGATGGTGGAGGTGGTGGAAGAGTTACATGGAGCGAGGAAGGAGCAGGAAAAACGCGAGAATGATGAGAAA
>NC_087155.1:8999191-9001691 GCF_035594125.1 Scylla paramamosain
GCAATGGCTGCTGCTGCTGCTGCTGCTGCTGCTGCTGCTGGTGCTGGTGCTGCTGTTACTGTTACTGTTGCTGCTCCTGCCGCTCTCTCTCTCTCTCTCTCTCTCTCTCTCTCTCTCTCTCTCTCTCTCTCTCTCTCTCTCTCTCTCTCTCTCTCTCTCTCTCTCTCTCTCTCTCACTGCTGTCTGCTTGATAGGTAGATTAGGTGGTTTGATATGGAAACCGCAACTGCCAACCGACCGTGAGACCTCACCGCTATTACCACCGCCACTAACATTCCCGCCGCTTCCACCACTGCCTCCACTTCCACCACCACCTCCACCACTTCCTTTGGCATGCCCACAATGCACGACCTTCACCGTGACCCCGACACGACCTGGTGGCTTGGAAAGGGAGGTTATGGAGGGAGGGAGAGGGAGCGAGGCGGGCATAGCGCATCCGGACCAGATAAGGCGACGAGCAGCCAACAGCCTCGCAGGAAACACGAAGACATTCCCTCACCTCTTGACTACCACTGCTGCAGAAAGGGTACTACTCTCTCTCTCTCTCTCTCTCTCTCTCTCTCTCTCTCTCTCTCTCTCTCTCTCTCTCTCTCTCTCTCTCTCTCTCTCTCTCTCTCTCTCTCTCTCTCTCTCTCTCTCTCTCTCTCTCTCTCTCTCTCTCTCTCTCTCTCTCTCTCTCTCTCTCTCTATATATATATATATATATATATATATATATATATATATATATTTCTAAAGCTTAACTTTTTATTCTGCTAATCTGTCAAGAGAGAGAGAGAGAGAGAGAGAGAGAGAGAGAGAGAGAGAGAGAGAGAGAGAGAGAGAGAGAGAGAGAACGATATCGAAGGCTACTTAGAACAAGATGGGAGTGGAAAGAGAGGGAGGGAAAGAATACTGGGGAGGAAAGAGAAAAGGAATGTTGGGAAAAGGAAGGGAGAGAAGGGGGGAAGGTGAGAGAAGGGCGTGGAGAAGATAGAGGAGGTAGAGGGGAGGGAGAGGAGGGAGAGGTTCGCGAGACGGGAGAAGCAAGGGGTGCCATGCATGTCTGCCACTTCCTGTCACACTTCTGTCGGGCAGCCGCACTTGCTTGATCGTCCTGCCCTCCCTGTTGAACGTACGTCGCTGCCTGGAGGAGGAGCAGGAACAGGAGGAGGAGGAGGAGGAGGAGGAGGAGGGATTTACACGAGGATTTTATATCTGGGACATCGGGTGAGCATGGTCGGGAGAGGGTTCCTGCGCAGGGGAGTGGAATAGGAGCAAGAGGAAGAGGAGGAGGAGGAGAAGGTCTGGATCAAGCCCGAGGAGGCGCGATTGAAAGAGCCTGAAGTGACCTTGAATGAAGTCCTCCC
Source organism: Scylla paramamosain (assembly GCF_035594125.1). NCBI lineage: Eukaryota > Metazoa > Arthropoda > Malacostraca > Decapoda > Portunidae > Scylla > Scylla paramamosain. The sequence continues at coordinate 9,000,541 of NC_087155.1, forward strand.
GGCTGTTGTCTGAACCTTGTGAGCGAGAGAGAGAGAGAGAGAGAGAGAGAGAGAGAGAGAGAGAGAGAGAGAGAGAGAGAGAGAGAGAGAGAGAGAGAGAGAGAGAGAGAGAGAGAGAGAGAGAGAGAGAGAAATGTAAGTTGACACCTGAAAAAAAAAGTAATTTCCGCATGATTTTTTCCCTCTAACCTTTCCCTTCTCCCTCCCTCCCTCCGGCCTTGCGTGAGAGAGGCCTGTGTCCGTCTTTCATGGCCTTCAGAATTAGGGCCAAAACAGCTTCAGGAAGACGTCTGAAGTGGACACGAGCCTCATGATATCCTGGACAAGTAGATTCGATGTTTTACAGAGAATCGCGTCGTAGAGAGATGAGGAAGGGAGGAGAGGAAGCAGGTAGGGCGTCTTTAACACACAAGGAGAGGGGAAAATTGACAGTTTGAGTGCACTTAAAGGGAAGAGGAAAGAGGGAAGAGCAGGTTAAGGGGATGTAAACGTATCCGAGGGAGAAGGGAAGATGAAGAAGCTACACCATCGCGGTGACAAGGCGAGACGAGCCATGCACTGTGCAGCGGGAGTGGTGGGAGGTGCGGAACGAGGGAAAAAATTATACATGAGTGAAGAAAAAAAAAGCGACGTAAGTGCAGCGGCGGCCATGAGCTCAGGTAGTCAGCTGATCCACCACGTCATTATGCAACACCTGCCCACGTCTGCCAACCCTTCCACTGACAGCCATCCCACCGGCCTACCAACCCAACCTTCCTGCTACCTTACCTGCCTGCCAGCCAGCCGCCATTCACATGACAACCTTGCCAACTGTCATTATCGTTTTTTATCGTAATTTATCAATCTCATCCTTTCCTTCCTCTCTTCTATAATCTATCTATTTTTTTCCTCTTCTTTGTTAAGTGATGGACGTGTAGCTGACGTAGATTATGTCCACGCTACCTGCAGAGACTCAGAGGCGAATGCTGACTACAGTGCTGCCTCAGTGACCCCGTCAGTGCCGTCGTCAGTGCCTACGTCAGCAGCCTCGAGCACTCTGGCACCACGGCAACGCAGGTTTTGGCGTTTCCTTGACCACCTTGACCAAGCGAAGGACAGAGAGAGAGAGAGAGAGAGAGAGAGAGAGAGAGAGAGAGAGAGAGAGAGAGAGC
>NC_087155.1:9009191-9021691 GCF_035594125.1 Scylla paramamosain
CCTTTGCCTTTATTTTCATTTACTGAAAACTAGAAATTTATAACCTTTTACTGCTTCTTTATTAACTTAGAAACATAACGACGAAAACCACTACACGTATATACAGTAAACACTACCCGCTTTCTCTACATGTTTCAACCTTAAGGTAAACAAGTAACTTTTTCCTGATTAGACTTTTCCCACAAGACTCCCGTATCCTCTACTTCACTTGTATGCGTTTTTTAATTATTATTATTATTATTATTATTATTATTATTATTATTATTATTATTATTATTATTATTATTATTATTATTTCAGTATTCATTTATCTTTATTGTTATTCTTTGTCTCTCGGATTCCGCTGCCTCTCTTCGTATACGTTTGTTTTATTATTATTTATGTCTTTTTATTTTCATTTTTATTCTTTGCCTCTCGGATTAATCGTTCTTTCTCTCTTTTCCTTGCTCTTCCTTGCTCTTCCTCCCTCTTCCTCGCTCTTCCTCGCTCTCCCGTTCATCCATCTTCGGCCTTTCCAACTTTCTCTTCATTGCCAAGGTGTCTCACGTGTCTTGTCTCCTCTGAATTCGACACTTCCGTTCACATGGCAGAACCTTGAGCTAAATACACTCTAGCTGACTCCTTACAGTCTACATTCACGTGATCCCGGCTCTCTCTCTCTCTCTCTCTCTCTCTCTCTCTCTCTCTCTCTCTCTCTCTCTCTCTCTCTCTCTCTCTCTCTCTCTCTCGTGCCCCACAATTTTTAGCGGGTGCATTGTTTCCTCCCTTAAATAAAGCTGAACTAGGACTTTACGCTTATATACCAAGATGGATGGCAGTTCCCCTCCACGCAAACCACTAGTCGCCTTCACGCTCGCTTCTCCTTCTTCTTATTAAATTTTCATGGACACCGCCACTTTTCTCACCGTCGCTCCCGTATTACGTTACCTTCATCACTCAGCATCCTCTCTTTTTATTCTATTTTTCAGTCAGTGCAATCTATGACAGTCTCGTGCAGTCATTTCTACGTATTTTTCTGGGCTATAAGTCTCGCCGTAATGTCACAGCATGTAATATACTTCGCCTGTCACTCTTACGTCTAAATATTCTCGCTCACAGTGCTGAATACGTAAATACGCCAGACTTTATGTATACTGAAGCAGTGTAGATGTAACGATCAGTCTTGTAGTTACGTAAATACTTTTGTAGCTGAAGGCCGGCTTCCCTGAGTTATAATAAAATAAATAGAAAAGATAAATGAAGAAAGTCCTTGTTAATGTGCTCCTTTACATAAATGAAGAAGCAAAATCACTAAGTAACTGATTTGCCATTACTTATTCAATACAAACACAGTAGTTGTACGGAGTTGTATTTACACGGTTCCGGATCAATTGCGGCTTCGCTCCTTCAGCTTCTGCATTAGTAAAACATTCCCGGACACTTTATATAACCTCGTCTGGTCCAGGAATGAATGTGACACCGGCGACACAAAAACACCATTAGCCTTCTCGTCATAGCACGCTCATTATGCAAACCCCTCACGGATTATAACCCTAAATCCCGCTCTTGACCGCCGCCGCCGCCGCCGCCACCACCACCACCACCACCACCGCTGCCACCTCTACCAGTACCGGCCAGATTCCTTCTCTCTCTCTCTCTCTCTCTCTCTCTCTCTCTCTCTCTCTCTCTCTCTCTCTCTCTCTCTCTCTCTCGTTTTGGTAACCATTTTTTTTTTTCCCTACATACATTTCTCTGTTCTTTCATTGAGCACTCTCTCTCTCTCTCTCTCTCTCTCTCTCTCTCTCTCTCTCTCTCTCTCTCTCTCTCTCTCTCTCTCTCTCTCTCTCTCTTTCTCTCTCTCTGAAAATCCATATTTGCCATAAACAACCAATACTTTTTCTCACAACTTTCTTCTCCACGAATTGCTTGGCCGCAAATATTTGATGTACTTCCCTCCCCACTCTTCGCTGCCTCCAAGAACCGCCTTATTTGTCACACCAATGAGTTATTTATCTGGCCTCGTCGCTTGCACCTCTGTCTGTCTTGCCGTCTGTCTTTACACGTCCCACGCTGGCCACCTTTGTTTATACTCGTTCTCACTTCCCGCTCAGGCGTGTCCCTTTATAGATGGTAGGTAGGTAAGTTTGCTTGTGTATCTTGTAATGTATTTCTTTCTTTTTTTTTAGAATTTGTTTTTAGATTATTATTTTTATTATTATTAAGGGTGATTATTATGTTTGACCTTCATTCTCTTGCATTCTCAATGATTTGTTTATTTATGGAGTTTATTCTTCTGTTTATTGATTTATTTGTTTATGGATTTACTTGTCTAGTTATGTATTCATTTATTTATCTGTTAATTTATTTATTTATTTTTCGGTTCATGTATTTATTTCTTTATTCATTTTATTTATTTTCTTATTTGTTATATATTCATTTTGCATAGTTTATTATATCCTCACAATCTTACATATATATATATTTTTTTTTCATTTCCATCAGTCAATTTCTCTATTTTGTTCATTTTTACATATTTATTGGTAATTTTTGTGTACTTGTTTATATAGTTTTTTTTTTTTATATTGCTTAATTTTCACATTTTTCTTCTTTCTGTTTCCATTCACATAATTATTAACTTATTTTTTTACGCTATCGGGTGTCAAAATGCACTGTGTATCCGTATGTTTAATTTACTGTACATCCACACACTACAAAAAAGTGCTTTAAACATCAGACTAACTTGTTGGTCGATAACGCTGTTTCTTGTTCCTGATTTGTACGTTGATTCAGATCTTGTGTTTAATTTCCTGTCGAAGCAGTGTAAAGACAGGAAAAATCAATAAATAAATGTGGTAAATACGCGAGTAAACAGAATGATAGACAAACATGAAAAAATATTCTGATATTGATATATTCATAGACGGATAGATATACTGTAGATAGACAAATAGATAGGTAGATAGTTGGATAATAAATGAATAAGTAGGTAAGTAGGTAGATAGAAAAAAACAGATAGTTAGGTAGGTAGATAGATAGTTTGATTTTTAGATAGATAGTTAGATAGACAGACAGATAGATGGATAGAGAGATAGATAGATACACTGATAGATAATTAGACATATAAAGGAAGTAAGGAAATCTTAAACATATTCAGCATAATTTGATCAACTCTTCCATGTACCTCGACCAATAGATAAACAGATAATTAGATAAGTAATCAAATAAATAATGTAGTATATGATGTCACAGATGGCTGCAAGATAAAGTAGATGTACTCCCTCCTGTACCTGACTATTATACTAACGCTGGTCACCTCACCGCTACCACTACCTTTCCCAGTCCAAGCTAGAGCACTGCAAGCACTCCTTCTTTCTTCCCCTCACGCTAATTGCCCTCACGAAACCTTAATTATCCCTGAGAAAGATGCAATACCACCCTGCGTATTATCTGACTACTTCCTCTCCTCTCACAGCCTCCGTCACCCGTCCTCCACGCCAGCACAGCCTCGAGTCACTTCAAGTTGAGACCAAACCCGCCACTCATTCAATACCTGAACACTAAATGGCCGACTGACTGCCGCTTCTGCCCGTTGTGTACCAGCCGCTGAGGGACACTTATTGACCTGTCCTGCAATGGGAGGTGACGGTGTGAGTGCCAGCCACATTATTTGATTTTTTTTTTTTTTTTACGCATCCGTTTTTTTGTTGTGTGTCTGCGGCAAGAGATGAGTGGTGGTGGTGGTGGTGGTGGTTGTGGTGGTGGTGTTTGTAGTGTTGGTGGTTGATTTGTGGAGACAGACAGACTGACAGACAGTGACACCAACATACGTACAGTGACACATACAGGCATACTTACAGAGAGACGGAAGGACACGATTAGAAAGACAGGCAGGTGATGGAAGGTGGGTGTGATAAAAAGGGTGGTTTCCTGTTGAGCAAGTGAAAATTTTGAAGTTTGTTCATACTACACACACACACACACACACACACACACACACACACCTGGCTGCTAGTCACCTACAAGTAATGATATCTATTGTCAACACAGAATGAGCAACGTGTGTGTGTATGTGTGTGTGTGTGTGTGTTTGTGTGTGTGTGTGTGAATTAATTGGCATATAAAAATGCTTTGTCTATTACGCGTTTAGCCAGTCTTCTTTGTAAGGTTTTACACTAATTGTATTAATGTTAATAATAGTGCTGATAAATATAAATAGATAATAAATATGACGATGATGATAGTGATAATAATAATAATAATAATAATAATAATAATAATAATAATAATAATAATAATTATAATAATTATAATAATAATAACATTGATAATAATAATAACAATAATAATAATAATAATAATAATAATAATAATAATAATGATAATTTAATTGTGGAGTAGCCTGGACGATCAGGGTGTGTGGGCCGAGGGTAAAGCAGGCAGGCAGGCAGGCAGGCAGTGGTGGCGTCACTAATAATGTGTGTGTCGTCAGCTGGACCCCAATGGCTGTCGTGGGCCGCCGCTGATAATGCTCAAGGGCTTAACTGTGTTTAAAACTGAAAGGCAAAGGTCGCCTCCTATTGTGCCGCTGTAATAATGCTTTCCTTTATGGCACGGCAACAATGGCACACGCCCTGATCTTCTGATTGCTGGTGACTGACACTTGACGTCCTGATTAGCAGCCAGCGGACCCATACAGGGCCCGGCGGGGTGGTGGTGTTATTTAATTGTTGTGGTGTGGGAAGGAGCTGTATTGAGCGTGTGTGGCCGGTGTTGCCAGGCACGACCGGCCGGCAGAAAGGCAGGGCTCGCTAGCGAGTCCGGCTGGCAGGTGTCTCTTCCCGCCTTGCTTTGATAACCTCGCTTTTTCTTGCCATTAATTTTTGCCTCGTCTCTTTCCGGAGATGTGGCTACGGTCGCCGCCACCCTGTCTGTCTGGCCCACCCGTCGACCCCCTTTCCCCGCTGTCCATGCTCTCTTTCCCGTACTCCGATAATACCCATGTACTCGCGCTTTTTCTTTTTGCCTTTCTCGCTCTCGGCGACAGCTGTCGTACTGCTTTCGTGTGCCGCGGGCGGACGTGCCACGTGGACGACGTTACCTCCCTGGCGAGGGTTTACACCAGAGACAAAATAGCCAGGCGACTCCACGCCTGGCCATCCCTCAAGTGTCCGCCCAGTGGTGCCACCTCCTCGCCGCGTCCGCCACTCCGTCCTAACGCCACCCCTCGCCTGCTGCTCGCCGCGTCCCTCCTTTCCGCCGCCTCATCATGTTCCTTCTCGCTGCCTGAGGCTCTGGAAGGACTCGAGGATGCAGCGAACTGTTACTCGGCGAGCAGTCGCTAGGTGGAGAGTCGTCCTCCTTTGCAACACTGTCCCCAAACCCGTGAGCCGCTAGACAGGAAGCCTGAACGATGCTACCAACATTTATGAGAAGTCTCCGCTTTTCGTTCAGTGGTTACATTGTTCCGGCCCTGTACCGTGCTCTCGCCTCCCTCTCCCCTCCCGCCGCCCACACATGTACATCGCATACTAACTCGTCTCCTAGACACCTAACCGGTAAATATCCTCCCTTCTCATCGCGCCTTCCGTCTGATTTCACTCTGAGACGAAAATAAATAAATAATCTTGAATAGCAGCGTAATATTGGCCAACATTCCCCAAGAGTTGAGTCAGAGCCCAGACAAGGCCAGAGCTGCCAACATTACCGCCGTCCCCAGCCAGCCAACCAGCCGCGTGGAAGTCACTCATTTTATTTCACGCGAGGCTAGAGGAGGAAATTTCATGAGGTGCACACTTCATTACGACGTGGAGTGAGAGAGGAGGTGGCGCGAGGGTGTGGTTGCAAAAGTTATGTAATATATAGTTCAGCTCTCACCGTTGCCTTGCTCTCCCGTGCCTCCTCCGGCCCTTCCTCCCCCCTCACCGCCACTACCACGCCCGCACACGCTATGCTCGGCTGATACACAATATGGATTTACTGAATGGCTGTTCCCCTTAAGGTTATTAGCTGTTGGTTTGGGTCTCGTCGCATGTATGAAGCTTACATGTCCTTCTTGACTGATCCTTGTCCCTCTGCCCTTCCCATTCCCCTCCCTTGACCTCCCCACACCTTCCACCTCTCCCCCTTCCCACGTGACGCAAAATGGATACATGCTCTCCACTTCGTCTAGCAAACCAGGGCGGGGTGCGAAGCCTTTCACGTTATTACGAGAGCAAAATCAGCTGATCGGACTCCCAGATATTAGCCTCTCTCCTCTGGCCAGTCTCCGCCCCGCCTCACCCCTTCCCGCTACAATCTCCCCTTCCTCCCCCTCCCTCACAAATCCGTCTGACATCAGCTGGTCGGTGCTTCAGAAGGAGTTAAATATTGAAGCATCGTCTGAAAGCAATACTCATTCTCTCAGTTATTTATGAATCAGCCACACCCTCTCGGAGCACCTAGCCAGGCAGATCCAAGTGTAATCATAACTGTCTGGTCCTTACTTGTAATAATAATGATGGTGTTTGAGGCGCGCAAGGAGGAGCAGCGGCGGTGTGGTGTGGGTGGAGAGGCGAGGCAGTGGGTGGAGGTGCTCAGGTGTGGGTGTTGGACAGAGACAAGCGACCTTCGTTTCTATAATTATTAGTGCATGTGTTGCAGTTTATCTTGATTTCCTACACACACACACACACACACACACACACGAGCATTAACAACAGTATCTGTCGTTGCGTGTCGTTCTACATACGTACCTGTACAGAACACGATTCATGGGATATCAAGTAAATCTTACCTTTGATGGGCATGCACTTTTTTTTTTTTCTTTATTACCGCCAAATCAACTACCACATCAAGCAGCGGAAATAAAACACAGACTTTGTCCTCGAGTGAAGCAACAATGACCCACAAATTTCAAAGTTCGTGAAGTGTAAATCCTAGAGTTTGTCCACTGTCTGTTGTTGTTGTTGTTGTTGCTGCTGCTGCAGTTATTGCTGTTGTTGTTGCAATATAATCGTCATCCTAGTAATCATCACCATCATTACCCACTACTACAACTACTTCTACTTACTACTACTACTACTACTACTACTACTACTACTACTACTACTGCTGCTGCTGCTGCTGCTGCTGCTACTACTACTACTACTACTTGTTGTTGTTGTTGCTGCTGCTGTTATTGTTGTTGCTGCTACTATCACTACTGCTGCTGCTGCTGCTGCTGCTGCTGCTGCTCCTCCTTCTACTGCTACTACTACTACTACTACTACTACTACTACCAGCACCACCACCACCGCCACTACTACTACCACTACTACTACTACTACTGCTACTACTACTACTACTACTACTACTACTACTACTACTACTACTACTACTACTACTACTACTACCACTACTACTACTACTACTACTAATAATAATAATAATAATAACAATAATAATACTTGCACCACTTTATGCCAAACACGCTATTTTCTATCTTAGTGTAAAAGAAAAGATTACTTAAAGTTGCTTAAAAATAAGCACAACAATCAATTTAATCCTCAACCAAGGGAGATGAAGCGCTGTTATTTGTCACTGATGATAGATGTCACTGATATTTCCATTTCCCCAGATGAGTGCTTTCTCGAGGCCCTGGTCGCCTGGCCCAGCTGGTCATCAGGCTACCTGGCGCCTCGGACTCCATCAGCCGGCGGGGTTCAGGTGGGCGGCGCCGAGGGGTTCACACCTGCAAACCGTAAGCATCAATCCATTAATATTCTATTCAGGGTTGAGGTCCACCACTGGGGACCAGGACAACACGGCCAATGATAAATACCGAGCCATGGTGATATCGATTTTTTTTTTTTTTTTTATCGGCAAGAAGTCACTCATCATTAAAAAAAAAAAAAAAAGAATTGAATAAAAAAACGAAATATTTGGAGTAGAAATAATGATAAAATGTGTCCGCCAGCTAGGCTATCATTACATTGCCGCGGTCCAAGTGTTCCATGCAGGCTTTCTCCGGTTTTCGCTTGATTTATTCAGGTGTTTTTACTCGTCAGTCAGCTGATCAGATGACATGCAAGTTTCACGCTGAATTTACCTTTTATTTTCATTTTTATTTTCGTGGCGTGGGATTGACATCAATGTGTGCACGTGTTCATGTTCGTGCGTGGGTGTGTGGTGGGGGTAGGTGGGTGAGTGTATTTGTGTGTGAATGGGAAACGCATGTAAGTTTATACACATACGTATGTTTGTATGTCTGTTTATCTATGTTTATCTCTCTATCTGTAATTACCTTCCTGTGTGTATGCATGTATCCCTGACTGTGTGTGTGTGTGTGTGTGTGTGTGTGTGTGTGTGTGTGTGTGTGTGTGTGTGTGTGTGTGTGTGTGTGCATTGAGCTTCCCGTTTTGACCAACACAGCTCTGGTCTTATCGTCACTCCAATATTTTCATGACCTCCAGGAACTGCCATAAGAAGACGATTTCACTGAGAGGACGGAGTAACTGGTCTTGGGGTGGGGCCGGGAAGGCAGCGGTGGACCGACCAGTGTGGGCGGGCTGGCGAAGATGTGGAGGAAGGCTTGTGCTTAAGATGAATTTTAATGCCACGTTCTTTTCCATCTTTTTTCTTTCTTTTTTTTTTATGTTTCTGTGTTTGATGGGAATTAGAGGTGTTTCTAACTTGTGCAGGTGTGGGACGGCAGAGTGTGTTGTGTTGATTTATTTCTTGAAAACCGTTGTAAACTTTATATATGTATATATATATATATATATATATATATATATATATATATATATATATATATATATATATATATATATATATATATATATATATTTTTTTTTTTTTTTTGTTTTTTTGTTTTTTTTTTATGGGAATAAGACGAGGAGGATGGTACGTGTAAATCATTGTAGCTGTGAATGAGTGGTCGTCGGCGTGACTTGCTGAGTGACGAATGGCCTCGCCGAGGACTCCGGGATATACTCGTATGTTTTCCTTACATTCTTTAGGTGTCTTTGTTGGGGACGGAGCCCTCAGGATGGGTCCATTTGAACCCTGCTATTGTTGGCCTTTGTGTGGGTGGCTTTGGTTTTAAGAGATGGCTGGTGTTGAGTAATGAACGCTGGATTCATTCTATTGACGTCAATAAACAACAACAGCCGTTGTTAAAATGCCCTCGTCATAAGTACTTCATCACCTGCGTGCTGGTGTGGCCACAATCGTATGTTGTATATCAGAGATCTTCTGGGAGGGGCGAGTTTCTACCCAGCTGATGAATATCTTCACCCTTCTGCTGCAGGAAAGGCTGTTCTTTTTAACTTTATTAATGGCTGTGGTGGTGGAGGGGATCTGGCAGGTGGTGGTGGTGGTGGTGGTGGTGGTGGTGGTTATATACTCGCTTATATAAATTTTTCATGGGTAGAAAAGTTCTTTGGAAATGTGGAAATGCTTCTAGGGCAAGACGTTGCCCTTTGCAAGACTAGTTGATTTCTTTATTAGCAATAATGGCAAAAGAGAATGGATGCCAGCCTTACTTGTCTTAAAAAATTTCCTACGGGCGTTCTTTTAAGTGGACATCCTTAGCTCACTCTCCTGAACGTTTCAAGAGGAGGTATCATTCTTTGGGCAACACGACCCAACAGCGACAATTTATAGAAGTGTTTGGATTGATCTTGTAGGGATTGAATTTTAATGCCCCTGCGATCACCGAGTGAGTCACAGGCAATTTGTCTGATGATGCCCATTTTTTTTTTCACTGACTCCTCCTGTCTCACCCGCCACGACGCCCACACTCTGCTGGCCATCCTAACCAACTCACTACGTTTTTTTCTTAACACATCGTGTACTCGCTTCCTCCCTGCGCAGCGTTACAACTTCACGGCCTCAATGTCCACCTCTAGTGCAGGAGCTTGTTGCATATTTACAATCCGTCACACGTTTTCCCGTGAAGCTTTCATTTTAACACCTGTATCGTGTTCTTCCTGTACTACAGACTGTTCTAGTGCAGGACTCAGTGTAAGAGACTTTCAAGGACCTCAGAACAGGTCTTGGTCTGTTCGTATCCGCTTTTTCTAATTATTGGTGGCTCCATGAAAAGAAAAAAAAAAAAAAAACTCGCATCTCCGTTGTTGCTACAGAAACAGATGACACTACATTCTATACACAACGCTTGGAATCCAGCCTTTCCGTTAGTGTGTCTCGGTTCACTTGATTGGATTCCTGTCAATTATTTGATGGTTATCCAGACAAGCATCACTTATTATTTAATTAATCTCCGCTTCTGTGTCACCGTCTCCTGCTGTGAAGTGTTGTCTCCGCATCCCCGCACAGTTAATCTGCTGTGCCTCCACAGTTGGCTGAGAAAATCTTGTGTATATATATATATATATATATATATATATATATATATATATATATATATATATATATATATATATATATATATATATATATATATATATATATATATATATATATATATATATACACACACACACACACACACACACACACACACACACACACACACACACACACACACACACACACACACACACACACACACACACACACACACACACACACACACACACACACACACACACACACACACACACACACACACACACACACACAGTAAAAGATCAATGAATCAATTATATTATAGATTTTTTTTCTCATCGACATTTTTCATGAGTCCCTATAATCAATTATCCACACGTTCGTACCGCGGCTATATTAAAATAGAGCGTCCCCATCCTTCCCACGCCGGCGGTGTTCCTCGCGGCAGCCCCGCGACCTGCCGTACCCAGCGTAACGGGAGGGGCGGGTCCGCTGCTCCAGAGAAGGGAGGCGACAACGGTGGACGAGAGGAAGCTCTTAAAACGCCGAATTACAGCATCTGAATCGAGATGGTTGCAATAGTTTAGCATAGAAAGCTTTACATGAGCCTTAATTACATCACCCCCAGGAACCTGAGAGACCCCGCGGCACACCTGAGGGTCTGCTAGCCAATCCTGAAGCAAGGAAGGCCTTGGTGCAACAGCCATTGTTACGTCCCACGCCCATTACAGCAGATCCTTTCCGGTCTGCCTCTGCGAGAAGGAAGAAATCGGAGAAAAGCATTTTGTCTCGGCCAGGTAAGGAGAAGCAAGTAATAGGTGATTTACATGTCCAGCACCTGGAAGCACATTTAGCCCGCTAGTGATAGACAGCTGGTGACCAGGTCCGTGTAATTAGGATTCGAGGGAGTCTGCTGTAGTTTACTTCGCTGAGTGAACTCGAGAGAACCCGGACCGTCGCGACCTTGGCTGGCAGGAAGACCCTAAGTGTGCGTGTAGCAGGTGGTGGGTGGTGGGTGGTGGTGCAGACGTGCAGTTTACGGCGCCTGTACACGCCACTGGCCCCGCAAAGTACTCATGACATGGATCAGTAATTGAATTCAGCGGTAACACACACACACACACACACACACACACACACACACACACACACACACACACACACACACACACACACACACACACACACACACACACACACACTTTCAGCCTCCTGTCTGTACGAAATAGCATATATATTTGAAAGGATATGTACCTATCCTTACATAACAGACACGCATGCCAAGTTGTGTATTCTCTCTAGTGACTTACACAGTGGTGGTGGCAACAGACAGACGGCGAGACACAGCAGCTGAGGGAAGGTGAGGGAAAGCCCAACTTGTTACAAAGTCCTTCGCCAGGCCAATGTCCCGCCCTGCCTGCCTGTCTGCCCCCATGACTCACCCACACGTGACCCACCATCGACTTGCCTCACCATTGACTGACATGTGACTCACGTTCTCCGGCGACTCATCTCCATGGACGTGACTCAGCCGGGGTCCACATGCCACCTACCTGCCTACCCTGAATTATGAGTCACCATGACCACTTGAACGCTGAATCACAATCGAATGAGTCGCCGTCACACGGAACGCAGACACGCCGAGTTATTTGTACTCTTAAAGGCGTTGCCCCATTAAACGTTAACGAGGTAATTAGGTAGTCTTCTCTCAAGCAGTTGGCGTACCTGCCTCTGATGCCTAATTAGGGCGGCACGCCTTGTAGCCCAACGCAGCAATAAGCCATTGTCCCGAGGTGAGCTGGAGACGCCTCTCACCTGTGTTCTCTTGATTAAGACACGATACTGCAAGTACGGAGCGAGAGAAGGAGGAGGAGGAGCAGCAGGGGTGAAGAACTCTTTGCATCGTACTCACGAAGGGAGGAATAATGAGGCGAAACGAGGATGAGGAAAAGAAAGAAGAGGAAATGAGGATTGCACGGATGCTCTGTGGTTGTGGTTGTCTGCTCTCCTTAAAATCATAGTGTGTGTGGGTGCTAGACTGAGATGGATGCTCGAGTTCCTCCTGCAGTGACTGACAGGTTGTGTGTGTGTGTGTGTGTGTGTGTGTGGGTCGGGCTCACAGGAAGGAAGTGGGTGGGGGAGGAGACGGACAAGTACTGGTGGTTATTGCTTGCTCATTGCACAGACTGACTTCATTACCGCTCACTCTG
>NC_087155.1:9024191-9029191 GCF_035594125.1 Scylla paramamosain
GTACATGATTTAAGTTGAATAAAAACTAAACACTTCCATCTATCGCATTGTAAATATTGGCTGCATTCTTCCCGCGCATGTTGCTGACGGAAGCGCTATTAATGTATTTTGTAAGGCGATTAAATTAATAGAATATGTACAGGGACAGCGTGCTTGGTCAGTTTGGGGACAAGTCTCGGGAGGCAAATCGATGTGGTAAGGTCATGTGCGGAGGAAAGATAAGGAGTGCATGGGGAAAATAATGCTGTAGATGGATTCATTAGGCAGGAGGACGAGAGGGAGACTAAAGGGAAGGTTTATAGATGTATTGAAGGTAGATATGCGGGTTATTGGTGTAACAGAAGACGCGGAGGACGAAGTAATGTGAGGACGAACAATAAACTGCAGATGTCCTTAACCCTTTCACTACTAGACAATCTTTCCCATGATTAATTATGTGTAACTTCTTGTACCCTATTTTTATTTTTATTTATTTATTTTTTTACTTGTTTCTCAAATAGTTTTCTACCTTAGAAGAAAAAATGTATCCTCTCGTTGTCTTTTCATCCCTCTCTCAATCCTTGCAAACTATTTTTTCACACTGCTCTCATTGTTAACATTTGACGCTCGCAGTGGAAGGGTTAATGGTACCAGGGGAAAGAGGATTAGCCAAACATGTTCAAACCAGTCCGCAAGTCGCATTTTTGTCAGTAGTATACATTTACTCAGCAATATTGTAGCAGATGTATTTTTTCCTCCTTAACCAAACACAAACTTCCTCCTCTTGATGTATAACAGAAGGGATTAGTATATTTTTATGTCGCTCTCTCTACTTTTTTCATGATTCCAGTCTAATTTCTATGTTATCCTTAGCTTTGCCTTCCCAGCTCCTTACTTGCAGATTAGACACAAGTGTTCCTACATTTTTTTTTTTTTTTTCACGAATAGGTCTGTTGTTGTTTGATTTTTCCATGATATTAATTTATATTCCTCTTCCTTTTTCGTCCTCCTCCTCCTCCTCCTCCTCCTCCTCCTCCCGTATTTCCTTATTTGTCTTCAAAACAAGCCAGATCGCGATACACGGTAACCCAAAGTGATGGCAAGAAAATTGAGTGAAAGTGATAAGACACGAGTATTTTTAATTGATAAATTCCGCTTTATCGCGAGGCGCCCTGAGCCGTCACGCGGCGGTGGGAGTGCCGAGACTCTTGGCACATATAAGCCTTGATAAGATAAGTGTGCCAAGACGATGGGATTACACTGTGCCCTGCTACCATTTTTGTTTTCACATTGATAAGGTCACGTCTATATCAAGAGAACATGGAGACACAGGGAAGGGGGAGATACAAGGCAGCTCATTTGGTGCTCGTAAAACATGTCGCCCTTATCCATACATCTGCAAGCTTGACGTCTCATTCGCAGCTCCTACTTAGTACGAAGAGTAAAAGTAGAATGTAGAAGGCCGGTCGGTATACCCAAGGCCTCATACAGCATGTCATTCTCATCTATAAATCTATCCAATATTCTCTTAATTTTCCTGTGCTGCACGGCTGCTTAACCAAACACTTCTACTTCTTGTCTACTGATCTATTTGTAAACCAGTTTCTCTCAGTCTCCTTGACTTGGAGTATATCTTACTTGTATCCACCAACTGCTCGTGTACTTCTAAGAATCTTATTTGTACAACCCACATACTATTGTAACTCGCGATAAAGGTCTTGCCTCCACTCTAAATTAATTCTCTTAAGGCGTTGATCATTCAGAACTGGATTATCAAATTAATTTCTTGCCCTCCTATCCTCCTGTCGGGAAGAACCGTGCATAATTATAAGGTATTAGGTAATAATGATACAAGGTCCTCTGGGAAATATGCGGCTGAGTAATGCATGACCGTACCCTCAAAAGTGTAGGCGCCTTATCTTTGTTACTTTTACCAGGCTGTAGTGGAAGATAAGTTTTTTTTTTTTTTCAAGGAATTGTATTCGTTCTGGTGATAGATTAATAAGAACTCTGCAGCATCAGTGGCGAAGGAACACTCGTGAGAATCTGACTTATCTCTGTGGTCTTTGAAATTACCTCGTGTGAATTCTTGGCGTCTGAAAAGATGGATTGACTGTCTTTTGGTGTTTTTTATTTACTTATTTTTTTTTATTTCTATGAACTACATTGTTTTCTTTAAGTGTGTGTGTGTGTGTGTGTGTGTGTGTGTGTGTTTGTGTGTGTGTGTGTGTGTGTGTGTGTGTGTGTGTGTGTGTGTGTGTGTGTGTGTGTGTGTTTCTATGGTGACGAGAGGCATAGGAACCGAATTAGCTGAGATTTTTTTTTTCTCTCTTTTTCTTGGAATGGTAAGAGGAACAAAATTTTACTGCTGTTATCTATTTGACTTTTGTAGTCCTCTTCCTCTTCAGCTTTCTTTTTTTTCCTCCTTTCTTTCGCCTTCTTTTTCTTTTTCTTCTTTCTTCTTCTTCTTCTTCTTCTTCTTCTTCTTCTTCTTCTTCTTCTTCTTCTTCTTCTTCTTCTTCTTCTTCTTCTTCTTCTTCTTCTTCTTTCCATCCTTTCACTCTCACCTCCTAAAGAGTCATTAACGTCATTATCAGGTCCAGTTTTCTTAATTACACATAATTTTATTTCGCGGCTCCTGGCAAACGACCTGAGAGAGAGAGAGAGAGAGAGAGAGAGAGAGAGAGAGAGAGAGAGAGAGAGAGAGAGAGAGAGAGAGAGAGAGAGAGAGAGAGAAGTGTGTGTGTGTGTCTGTGTGTGTGAAGGTAAGAAAAAGGAGAAAAAGAAGTCAGGTGTCTGGGAACCCCTTTTTTTTACCTGGACACGACCGAATCCTGAACACCTGTGAACACCTGACGACGACGCCCTGAGAGGAACAAATCAATTAGTGGTTTGGGTTGAAATCATCAGGAGTGCAGGAAGAGAACATTTTGTGGTGACTGTTTGCTCTCAGTGTGGAAAATCCCAACAACTCGGAGCACCACACAAGTACGAGAAAAAGAAAACGGGAAGCAAAAAGTGTCAAATTTCCCGGCATACACGAGGCATTTTTTGGTGTTGTGGGAGAGGAAGACTACAAATTAAGATGAGGAATGAAAGTAGTATTTTTTTATACTTTTTTTTTCACTTTCTTTCCCTTCCTGCCAGCGTCTAATGGATGGTATGCGTGCCACCGATTTGCTCAGTGGAAGAATAGAACGTGAAATTCACAACCAAGATGGATCCTCAGTTGCCGCCGCTGGGAGAGAGGGAGAGGGAGAGGTGGTGAGGGGAGAGGGTTGGTGCAGGAGGAGAAGGAGGAGGGACCAATGTGAGCTTCTGCAGCAGTCGTGTGTGAACCCTTTGTAATGCCCCTTTCCTAACCCAACCCACCTCTCTCTCTCTCTCTCTCTCTCTCTCTCTCTCTCTCTCTCTCTCTCTCTCTCTCTCTCTCTCTCTCTCTCTCTCTCTCTCTCTCTCTCTCTCTCAAGTGTGTGTTTGTGTGTGTTAGATCAATAAACTTATCTATATATCCATCCATTTGTCTAATCACACATATATATGTCTATGTGTGTGTGTGTGTGTGTGTGTGTGTGTGTGTGTGTGTGTGTGTGTGTGTGTGTGTGTGTGTGTGTGTGTGTGTGTGTGTGTGTGATTCACCTACGGTCGTCTGCTGGTCACCCAGCCAGCCGTTCCCCTACGGAAAGAGCTCAGAGCTCATAGTGACCGATCTTTAGGTAGGACTGAGACCACTGACACACCACACACTGGGACAGCGAGGTCACAACCCGCTCGCGTTACATCCCGTACCTACTTGCTGCTAGGTGAACAGAGACTACACATTAAGAGGCTCGCCCATTTGCTTCGCCGCGCCCGGGTTTGTGTGTGTGTGTGTGTGTGTGTGTGTGTGTGTGAGAGAGAGAGAGAGAGAGAGAGAGAGAGAGAGAGAGAGAGAGAGAGAGAGAGCGCGTGACCATGCCTAGTACTTCCTTTATTGTATCACGTTGGGGTCACTGTCAGTCTGCAACGATCCGCTGAGTGCTGCAGGCTTCTCCTTATCTCCTCATTTACCTTCTTTATCTGGGCGAATCTTCACCATCCACGTGAGACTTATCCATTTCCTAGAGTGTGGAGTAGCCGTGGGGAATGATGAGAGGTATAGCGAGAGGCGGAGTGGGGCGAGGAAAGAAGAGAAGGGGGAGGAGGAGAAGGCAAGGGTCAGAGAGGGAAGGTAACACATCCTTGTGGGACTCAAGAGACGGTCTGTGGAAACCTTGAAGCCTGACGGGTGAAGTGAAGGGGTGGTTAAAGGATGGGGGAGGGCGAATAGGGAGTTGAGGAGGGAGGGAGAGAGAAAGAGAGAGAGAGAGGGGAAGGAGAGGGAGAAGTGGTGTACTCAGAGTGAACCCAGAACCTAGGGAGCGATTAAAGTGAACACTTGGCATGACCTCGCTGTGCCCCGGTACTGGTAGCGCGTGTCCTGCTGGCGAGAGAAGGGATTGGTTCAAGTGAGAAAACATGGATGGTGGCTCTTGCCGGCGATTTAATGAAGCAACTGCACTGATGACGAGGAGGAAAGGAGGAGGAGGAGGAGGAGGAGGAGGAGGAGGAAGGACATGGAGGGGGGAGCAAGAGGAAGAGGAGAGTGAGATAGGCGATGTGAGTACTGTCTTATTAGCAGAGAGAAGAATTCGACTAGAGGAAGGATAATAAAAAGCTTACACGGTGGACTCAGGAAGGACTAGTGGCAGGCAAGTGTTTTCTTCTCTCTCCTGTTATCGTGATAAAAAACCAGTGATTCCTAAAATATATAGTGTATGTCGTTCTTAGCGTGACCGAATTTTTGCGGTGAAGGTGTATGGTGGTGGTGATGGTGGTGTCTTGGGTGTCCCCTCCACCACTCCACCCACAGAAGCGGCGATGCAGGTCTGGGGAAGTATTAGCATTTTATTAAACAGTGCTTCGGCTCCCTCTGTAATGAAGGTGCAGCAAGAAGACGGATCTCCATAACCTGTGCTCTCAATTTGAGTGACAACAACTTC
>NC_087155.1:9049191-9066691 GCF_035594125.1 Scylla paramamosain
ATATATATATATATATATATATATATATATATATATATATATATATATATATATATATATATATATAGAGAGAGAGAGAGAGAGAGAGAGAGAGAGAGAGAGAGAGAGAGAGAGAGAGAGAGAGAGAGAGAGATTTCAACACCTCATAAACAGGTAGTTTGCGTCCAAAGATGGATGGTTTCCAGCGAGGGGGCCGCGGAGCCTTCTGGCACAGTAATTGCCTCGGTGCCGATAAGGGGTTCATTGCGTCATCTTATTCAGGCACACCTTCCTGACACTTTCATTCATCAGTGTTGTCGTAATCCCATCCTGGAATTTGTGGCAAGAGAAAGACACTCAACATTATGTCCGTTTTAAATACACTAAACGATTGTGTTGTGTAGACAAGGTGTGTTGGGCAACTTGACCTTTCAGCTCACCTGTCACTGTGTGTGTGTGTGTGTGTGTGTGTGTGTGTGTGTGTGTGTATATATATATATATATATATATATATATATATATATATATATATATATATATATATATATATATATATATATATATATATATATATATATATATATATATATATATATATATATATATATATATATATATATATATATATATATATATATATATATAAATTACAGTGAGTTGGATATTGTAAAAAGATATGACATGTAATCATCGTGAACGTCGTGTGAGGGCTGAGGACTTCCTGGAAGGTAAATTTCTTGTAGCTCGCCAGGCCACCACAGCAGCCACAAGTGTGCGTCTTTAGTGGATAGTTTTGTGAAGAACAGGCAATACTTACCTTTCGCCGAATACCTGACTGGAGACCACATGCACGATCTTAGCTTGAAATGTTTTAAAATATTTCAACGAAGACTTAAGGGTTTCCAAGACACAGGACGTGTTGAGGTCTATCATGTTCCGGTCTCATTCCGGATTTAGTTCACAGACATACACACACATGCATACTTACACATTGTGTCTTTGTGTACCTAGGGTTGACTCATGCTCACAGATGATACTCGCATTCATTCAGGCTAAATACAATAAAAACTAAAGTGTATCAAGATAAAGCAAGGCTAAAAACAGCAAATAAATATATAAAAAAGGTCTCTGTGTCCACACCGGGAATCTGTGTCACTCTGTAAACACCCGATAAAAAATGTGTAGTTTTCCCCAGCAAGGACGCGGACTGTCTTGCAAAGACCAGACCACCATGAGGATTAAAATTACTCAGCCATGAGAAATGACTGCGAAATAATCTTGATAATGATCGCATTCCCCGTGAAGCGTCGTGTGTTAATTGTGTTACTTAATCCTTTGTGTGATGCATGTGAAGAATGCACGCGGTCACACACACACACACACACACTCTCTCTCTCTGCGGATGTATTAAATGGTAAAACCTACTTACTTATTTAAAAACTAGTTGATCAAAAGCCTGATTGGTAGTTAAAGGCAGATCATTCGAGGAGACATTTCAGAAATAGATATTGATCCACATGCATTTCTTTTACTGTCTTTTGATCCGTGTAGTTTTTTGTTGGTAGGCTTTGATACCACACCGATCAATAAAAAGATGCCGTAGAATTATAACCAATGAATGAGAGAGAGAGAGAGAGAGAGAGAGAGAGAGAGAGAGAGAGATAGATAGATAGAGAGAGAGAGAGAGAGAGAGAGAGAGAGAGAGAGAGAGAGAGAGAGAGAGAGAGAGAGAGAGAGAGAGAGAGAGTTGAATCGACAACCAATAGTAGAATCAGCATCGGCGCGCCAGTGTGCTTCGCGTAGAACACACACACACACACACACACACACACACGCCGAGTCCAATAGGAGAAAGGCAGTTCGTGTCCGAATAAGCGAAAAAATCCGGTAGAAAGTAAACCGTCGGTGTGTGTGTGTGTGTGTGTGTGTGTGTGTGTGTGTGTGTGTGTGTGTGTGTGTGTGTGTGTGTGCGCCAGCCTAACTACCTATGTTATGGCGTGCTGATGGTTAAGGTACGCCAATCTCATTAGTCTCTCTCTCTCTCTCTCTCTCTCTCTCTCTCTCTCTCTCTCTCTCTCTCTCTCTCTCTCTCTCTCTCTCTCTCTCTCTCTCTCTCTCTCTCTCTCTCTCTCTCTGCGGATGAGGGAGCTACAGTGTGGATGTAATGAAGGATGGGGAGAAAATATGCGAGGAATGCAAGTCGAGGGGAGAGAGAGAGAGAGAGAGAGAGAGAGAGAGAGAGAGAGAGAGAGAGAGAGAGAGAGAGAGAGAGAGAGAGAGAGAGAGAGGATGAGGGAAGAGTTCGTAGTGATGCTCTCTCTCTCTCTCTCTCTCTCTCTCTCTCTCTCTCTCTCTCTCTCTCTCTCTCTCTCTCTCTCTCTCTCTGGCATCACTATCGATCGCCACCCTCCGCTCAGCTTCCCTGCACCCCTTTCCCCTCCATCCTTCCTGCTCCCCTCGTAGCTTCAAAAATCACAATAATCCTCTGGAGTGACGTATCGTGGGGTGACGTCACTCTTTGCGACTATTGTGACGTAATGCCGTGCCTGGCGATGCCGCAGCCCAGCACGGACTTGAAATGCGTCAACGTAGTGAGAGAGAGAGAGAGAGAGAGAGAGAGAGAGAGAGAGAGAGAGAGAGAGAGAGAGAGAGAGACTTTATCCTTTTTCCATGTCCTTTTGCTTTAGTTCCTCCTCTTTCTTTTCTTCTCTTCTCTTTTGCTTCTTTTTTTTTCCCTTTATCATTTATTTATTTCCTTTTTGTCGTCGTCGTCCTCCTTGTTCTCTTTCTGTTTCTGTTTCTTTTCTCGTGTCTTGTCTTGTTGTGTGTGTGTGTGTGTGTGTGTGTGTGTGTGGGTGGTTGTGTTTCTTTTTCTTATTATTTGTGTTGCCTTCAGTTGTTGCTTTTTCATGTTTCTTTTGTTTCTCTTTTCTTTCTTCCCCTTCCTCGTTTTTTTTTTTGTCATATATGATTTTCCTATTTTTTTTTTCGTTCTTGTTATTTTTGTGCTTGTTCTTGTTCTTCTGTTGTCTTCTTCTTCTTCTTCTTTTTCACACTTATTACTGTCGTCATCATCCTAAATTTTCTCCTCTCCTCCTCCTCCTCCTCCTCCTCCTCCCTCCCTCCCTCCCTCCCTCCCTACTGGCAACACTCGAATGACCGGTCACCATTAGAATATAGTCGATATGAATCTATTTATTTTTCCCTTTGATGTTTTTTCAAAAGTAAGCGGTACTCGTGGTAGTGACTTTGATCCGGGCAAGCAGAGGAGAATGGGAGGTTGTCTGTGGCTGTTTTGATGCTTTCGTGTGTGTGTGTGTGTGTGTGTGTGTGTGTGTGTGTGTGTGTGTGTGTGTGTGTGTGTGTGTGTGTGTGTGTGTGTGTGTGTGTGTGTGTGATGGGTTTTTTTATTGTATAGTATTATTAATGTTTTCTAATGTGTTTTTCGTATTTTTTTTGTTTACTAATTGATTTGTTTATTTATTTAGTTATCTATTCATTTATGTTATTATTATTATTATTATTATTATTATTATTATTATCAGTTGTACAAGTAGTAGTGAAAACAATATATTATTCTTATTATTAATGGGAGTAGCAGCAGTAGTAGTGGTAGTTGTTGTTGTTGTTGTTATTGTTGTTGTTGTAGGAGTATCTTTGTATCTATCTGTGTGGTTGTGTATCTTTCTGTCTGCCTCTCTGTCTAAATAGCTCTTTTTTGTGCGTCTGGCTGTATGTGTGCATTCTCTCTCTCTCTCTCTCTCTCTCTCTCTCTCTCTCTCTCTCTCTCTCTCTCTCTCTCTCTCTCTCTCTCTCTCTCTCTGGGCTGAGGTCAGTGACCCTTCCATTACCTGCAGTCTCGAAAGTCAGGAGTTGGGTGAGATTTAGTGCAGATGACCCGGTTACCTGAGCAGGGATGGTCTCTCTCTCTCTCTCTCTCTCTCTCTCTCTCTCTCTCTCTCTCTCTCTCTCTCTCTCTCTCTCTCTCTCTCTCTCTCTCTCTCTCTCTCTCTCTCTCACACACACACACACACACACACACACACACACAAGGTGATGGCTCAGTGGTGAACGAAAAGGCTTGGTTGTCGCGAAACCCACACTCGAGCCTTGTACCAAAATGTAATCTCTCTCTCTCTCTCTCTCTCTCTCTCTCTCTCTCTCTCTCTCTCTCTCTCTCTCTCTCTCTCTCTCTCTCTCTCTCTCTCTCTCTCTCTCTCTCTCTCTTTATTGAGGATAATTCGCTGGTATCCTTGGGTGCGGGAAGCATTAGCAGCAGCAGCATTGAGCCTCAGAAAGGTTCATACACGCACCACATGGCACATACCACATGCCCACGCCACGCCAACATAAGGCAAGCTAAGAATGCAGAAGTGATCAGCTTAACGACCTTCCTGTGCTGTGGTGTACGTAGTTATGAAGTATTGAATGAGTTGATTAAAAGTGTCATAGTGATTCCAGTTTTGTTGTACGTGTAGATAAGTATAATAGATTGTTGAATACATGACTATATATGTAAAAGGTAACAATCATGTGAACAAAATACCAGGAGGAAAAAAAATAGATAAGTCGATGAAAGTTTTTTTTTTTGTGTGTGTGTGTGTTTGTAAACTGGTAGATTGCTGGATGAATAAGTGGATAAATAAACAAAGAAAAAAAAAACATGAATAGAATATAGATAAAGTAAGTAAATAATTTGATGGAAGTAATTGTTTGTTTCTTTAGCTCCAGACTACAATTTTTCTTTATCTTCCACTTGACTGTTCACTCCTCGCAGTGCTTCAATAAACCATATTTTTTTTGTGCTTCTTCTTAGTGAATGGGTGAAGAAGGAGGCAGGTCGTGAGAATCTATACACTCTACCTTCCTTTTTGTGTCTTGCTATTCGTGTACTATAAATCTTTCTATAATGGCTTCACAATACACGGCCACTTTTATTATAGACGCATAATATGTCCCATGTAATGAGATTTCTTATCAGTTCCCCCTTTCTTTCTCTCTCTCTCTCTCTCTCTCTCTCTCTCTCTCTCTCTCTCTCTCTCTCTCTCTCTCTCTCTCTCTCTCTCTCTCTCTCTCTCTCTCTCTCTCGACTGCATTATCACTATCTGCCTCCCATGCCCTCCCACCACGCCAGCATCCAGTGCTAAGTCGAAGCGAGGGACGCACCGCCCTTTGCCTGGCATTCCTTCTCTGCTGTATCGCCGCCTTATAAAGCCTTCGTCCCGTCCTGCCTCGCCTTTCATGGGCAAGCGTGCAAAATACCTGAATGGAGAAGTTACAGAGGTGTTTACAAGAGGTCACCACACACTCCGCTTGTGACCTGCAGCCGCGAGAGGCCATGAGAGGGAGGCGTGCAAGGGTGAGGAAGGCAGTGAGGAGGTGTGAGGTCGGCGCTCTCCTCGGCCACAGGATAAACAGTGATTAGAAGCAGCATTTGGGATGTTAGATGTGCCTCACTCGGTCCACCTGACGCCCTTATAAGGTAAAGGTGTGTTGAAAGGACGAGCCAGCCTCCCACCTGCTCCCTCACAGCGTCCGCGAGGAGAATGAGGAGGAGCAGCAGGAGGAGTGGAGGATGTCGAACTCACAGGTTCCTAATAGATGCGTCGATGATGAAGGAGTGGAGGAGTATCAGTCCGTCTGAAGGCAATAAAAACAAATTAAAAGTGCGTGCACACACACACACACACACACACACACACACACACACACACACACACACACACACACACACACACACACACACACACACACACACACGAGTATTACAACAAAAAACAAATCATGCATATCTCCTGTCCAAACTAGGTGGTCCATCACGAAATGTAGGTGGTGAATTTAATCAAGCGTGGAGAGAGAGAGAGAGAGAGAGAGAGAGAGAGAGAGAGAGAGAGAGAGAGAGAGAGAGAGAGACCCGGCAGTGAAAGGCAGGAGAGCGAATAACCAGAGCAGAGCAAGGGGAAGCCCCAGCAGTAGGGTCAGCAGGCGGCCCTATCGGGTGGGCGGCGATGGAGCCCAGAGGTTACCTAGTTTCATTCTAATTTACATACATAATATATTTGTCGAAGGTCTGCAGGACTCCTTTGGCTCCTTTACGTAACATTATGCAGGGGTTAACAGAGAGAAAGAGAGAGAGAGAGAGAGAGAGAGAGAGAGAGAGAGAGAGAGAGAGAGAGAGAGAGAGAGAGAGAGAGAGAGAGAGAGAGAGAGAGAGAGAGAGATAGAGAGGATTTTTTTGCTTGGTGTCTTTGTCTCGCATACACAACACGGTCTTATGTAAGTATTGAGGGGATATTTGTGTGTGTTCTCGATGCTTGGTGTACAGGAGTGTAGAGGGATCCCCGCAAGCCGCCTCCCCGCGTACATGTTAGCCCATCGCTTCCGGGAACCTCAGGTGAGTCCCGTCCCAGCTCAGCCAAGGTCACGAGCATCCTCCTGCCGCTTCCGGGGCCGACGCCATCACCGCCGCCGCCGCCATACTCCCGTCAGAACGAGGACAAACCTGTCGTCAATACACACTAACTTCACACTCGCTCCTAACACCTTCACACCGAGGGTTTTAAGAGGCGGCGTGAATCCTGGAGACCGCCAGACACACGCTTCCTTAGTGCGATGACCTTGATACTCGAGGTTCTTCATCACGTGTCCATTTGCCGCTAGACTAAAGACTCTTGTGAATGCTTTATGGCAGCTTATCACCGCGACGCGCCGTCCTCAGGATGGCGGCCGAGGAGGAGCCGTCCGTCCCTCAGCCGTGGTGTTCCTTCATGCTGCATGTTTTATTATCATTTGTTTATGTTAGATTTGCAGTATAGTAAATATATGTGCTTGGCAGAACTGTTTTATATATATATATAATATATATATATATATATATATATATATATTATATATATATATATATATATATATATATATATATATATATATATATATATATATATATATATATATATATATATATATATAATATATACACACACACATACATACATGAATATTCTCTTTACCACACACGAACGCATACCCGCGCGCGCACACACACACACACACACACACACACACACACACACACACACACACACACACACACACACACACACACACACACACACACTTAAAGCTGTCATGTAAATATCGTGTATATGTCTTTCAAGCACACACACACACACACACACACACACACACACACACACACACACACACACACACATACACACAGATTACCCTTCACTTGGACGCCGAGGTTGCCAAGGACAGCGTGGTGGCGTCGGGCGTCAGACGAGCGGCTGTCGGTTGTTTGCCGGCGGCGTGTGAGGGGCGTGAAGAAGCACACCAGACTCTTACGTCAAACGATGTGGTTCTGGAAGGTGTTTTTGATTTACAAGACATTTCACAGGAAGATCATAAGCCACTGACGGAATTATTTTGACCTTGAAGCTTCCCGTCACTCACCGATTACATGCTCCGGTGTCATTAACTCTCCGCGTGGGGCTGCGTGCCCACTAATGCTTAGCTCCCAGATCCGCTTCCCGCAATCTCCTCGCCTCTGCCCTCCCGCTTAGACGAAGGGAGTGACGAGCCCTTTGTGCAGTTCGATAAAGTAGGTATGTTATTTGATCGATACTTACGTAGATAGGTTTGATGTAGAGAAGGATAGGTGTGTGTGTGTGTGTGTGTGTGTGTGTGTGTGTGTGTGTTTGATAAATATTATCAATCTTTCAATATTATTTTAATGATAAGCCTTGAAATGCCAAGAGGTTATTAACGATAGTTATCACCATTAGTTTGGTTGTTAATGGAGTCTCTTCCCATCCCTCCTTTTTCAGGATTCTGCTTGCTCCCTGCATTTTGTCAAGTACACACACACACACACACACACACACACACACACACACACACACACACACACAGTGAACCACACAGTGCATTAGAGAGAGCAGGGATTTCAAGCCACTGGACCAGCATTAAGGTGAACGAACTTGTGGTCGACTCGAACCTGCGATTCCAAACCCACACTCGTCTGTGCCTGAGGCGCGCCGCTCACCAAGACCTTGGCGCCAGCTACCGACTAGCGAATTCGCGGTCCCGCTGGCAGTTCGGGTCGGGGCAGATGACGGGCAATCTTTTCAATCTCTCTTGCGGTTAGGTCGATAAATGGGCACCTGCGAGGGCTGGTGAAGGGTGAAGTGTGGGAACAGGATGGCACTTTCGGCCGTGTCTTTATCCAACCCAGACTGAGAGACCAAGGAAACGGAAATGAGTGCAGTGGGAAAGTACGGCTGAGCAGGTGTCCTTACCTTGCCTTATCTTACCTTGACGCGTTGTTGTTGTTGTCGTCGTCGTCGTCGCCGTCGTTGTTGTTGTTCTTTTCTTTTCTTCCATTTGTCGTTTTTTTTTATCTCCTAATTAGTAGTGGTAACAGCAGTAACAGCGACAGCAGTAGAAGTTAGAAATGATAGCAGGTGTTCTTTGTTTTACTTCGATTTGCTTACTTGTCATTCCTGCGGTGCCAGACAGACCTGCCTTCCATTCCCATCACTGTCCTCCCTTCCGTCACCATCCTCATCATTGCACCCCCCTTCCGTATCACCGCTTCCCTCCCGTCATTGTCCTCCCTTCCTTCCGTCAGAATCCTCCATCACCGCCTTCCCTCCTCGTCACTGTTCACCCTCCGCCACTTTCCCACCGCTTCCTCACCGCCCACTCCTTCGCCGCCTTCCCCGGTAACAAACTCCGTCGCTGCCCTTCCCCCGCGTCACCACTTCCCTTCCCTGTGTTATCATCGCCCTTGCAGTCACGTCGCCATGCAGGTTTGAGCGTCCTAAGTTGGTGCAGTGGCCGCTCTCCCTCTGTTATTTGTGGTCGGTACATCGGGGTCTCAGTTTTGCTTACGTTGTTGCTGATGCGATGATGCAGAAGGAAAATTCTGCCTAAACCTGATCAGCATACCTCAAGGTAGCGACCAAGGGTATTCCCACCGTTACCTTCCCTTGCCTTGCCGCGGGTTGTGTGGTGGCGTCTCCGTCCAGTTCCTTGTTTGCTCAGCTCTCTTGACTCTATTGTGCTTTACTATTTGAGAGAGTAGGGAAGGTAAAAGCATGTCATCTTTAAATCGAGTTGTACAGGGAGGGAGTACAGTTGTATTCACTCCAACCTCTCTTCGTCAGTCGTGATGTGCTAGGACTGACTGAGCTTTTTATTTCCTAGATCGTCTGTTTGCCTTCACACTCCTGCACCATTATGAACCAAAGCACCATAAAGCACTGGCATACACCTGGAAGTTCAGAATCACAGCCACGTTGATCAGACTGCCACACCTGTCTTGCATGAGTGTGTGAGAGCCACCTGGACACCCTGGCCTCCACTGGTGAGAGCTGCTAGTGTCTGGTGTCCGCCTGTCTGGTGGTCTCGGAGGCGGCTCCCAGGCCCACACACCTCGCCAACCCGCCGGGCCGCTGCATGTTGAAGAGTAGTACTATTTCATTCACTGATCTGGTTACTACTACTTCTGCTATTGCCGCTGCTACTACTACTGCTACTACTACTACTACTACTACTACTACTACTACTACTACTACTACTACTACTACTGCTGCTGCTGCTGCTGCTGCTGCTGCTGCTGCTGCTGCTACTGCTGCTGCTTCTACTACTACTACTACTACTACTACTACTACTACTACTACTACTACTACTACTACTACTACTACTACTGCTGCTGCTGCTGCTGCTGCTGCTGCTGCTACTACTACTACTACTAATACTACTACTACTACTACTACCGCCACCACTACCACCACCACCACCACCACCACCACCACCACCACCACCACCACCACTACTACTACTACTACTACTACTACTACTACTACTACTACTACTACTACTACTACTACTGCTGCTTGCTGCAAATTTTAAATGATCCAGACATTCTCCGTTTATGTTTATCACTTTATTTATTATTAATTTATTTATTTATGGTTAGTTATTTATTTACTTTTTTTTGTTTTTGGTCGAGGTTTCTAGAGATAGTTTTTATTGCAGACTTCAAGTAATGTAGATAATAATGCTCCTCCCCGCCACGCCCGCCTCCCCTCCCAGTGTTGATTTTGTCAGCCTTAATGGAACTTGATCGCCGTCGTGCTATTTGCATTAAAACTTTGGAGGAGTCTTGTGATGTGCTCGTTAATTTTCTGTCCACGTAATGAGTTCATAACTGCTTCTTGTTCGGTGAAATCAAAGACCTTCTTGTGGTGCTGAAATCCAAGCTGGGGTTTTTCTCTGAACTAGTCTGACGTGTGAGGTGTGTCTAATACCTGCCTTGTTAGATATCGCTCAGAGGTGTGCTTGATTCATTACTGACGACTTAAGAGAGAGGGTTGTATAAATTTAATGATAAACCAGGGAGATAATAATTATATGTTCTTTGGTCTCTTTTCTCATGCACCACCATTGCTATTGGATTGCAACACGCTTCAGGGAGCCTCTTAAGATGTATGCATTGCGAAAATAAATGGACTAATCTGCTGTGAACCTACTTTCATGTATCTCTCAAAATAACCTTGAATATATCACTCTCTCCTTTGCTTGTTTCACATATTCAAGAACAGAGACCTTGTTGTCTGGCGTTCTTCATGGTTTTGTACTGCCATCTCGACATAGTTTCTTGGTATTGCAGTTCATGCATTCTTCCATCTTTACTATCATTTCCATTCTACATTAAGTAACTTCGCGTTCTTATCTTTGGAAGAGAGAATCAGCTGTTTGAAGTATATTCGGTTCTTGTTGGATGCTCTCTCTCTCTCTCTCTCTCTCTCTCTCTCTCTCTCTCTCTCTCTCTCTCTCTCTCTCTCTCTCTCTCTCTCTCTCTCTCTCTCTCTCTCTCTCTCAGCCATGGCTTTCTGCGAAACTCACGGACATTTCACAGCGATGATTTCTTTCCCTTGCTCCAAACTTTCTTACGCATGATTCTTCACTTTTATTTTTACATAACTTAGCATAAAGTTATCGGTAGCAAGTCGAGCTTCATGAACTTGAGTTTTTTAATGTCCAAGGTTTCACTCCCTTGGTCGCTTTTTTTTTTGCCACAACGTGTAATGAGCACGGGAGGCAGTGTGGTGCGAGGTGTGGTGTGTGGTAGTGTGGTGTGTGGCTAGACCTTGTTGTGGTGAGGATCCAAGAGGGACACCTGAAATAATAATGGTTCTGCTCGCCATAGTTGGATTACGGGACTCGTGGTATCAATCCCACCTCGCTACCATAAAGTTTCGATGGTACTGCAACTGGTACGCGCCCTCAAAAGACGCGATCTAGGACGCTGTGTCTCTGCCTCATATTTCTGCAGCAGTGGGGTCGAATTTTACGATAAAGTCAACAGTAAATGATGCTATATTTTGTGGTACGCTGAAGAGATGTATTAAATAAAAATAAATACTTAAATTTAGCGGCACAGCTATGTGAACTTTAGAATTATTAAATATTGAACGCAGAAACTACAATAAATAGTAATTTGTCATCTATCCCCATCCTCTACCATTACTTGATTTAAAAATGATAAATAAAAATCAACGCGGAATGGCAGAAAACCTTAAAATGAAAACAAGGAACATCCAGAAATTGCAGTTCTATTAATAGCTAACGGCGAAAAACTACTAGAGACAAGTAATATCAAGAAGACGTACCCTCCCTCTATCCGCCAGCCAAGGACGCGGAGCCAGACGACAAAATGCAGGAAGAACAGTACACGGAATACAGTTGTGTAATGGCAATGACAGAAGTTATAACAAGTGTTATTATCAAAGGTATCTGGTATGTCTTTACATTGTTATTGTCTTTGCCGTTGTGTTTCATTAACTGCTGATTATAATGAATGGAACGAGGACAGTGGCTGGTGCTGGTGTGGGAATGGTTTTCATAAAGATTCGACCTAACTGTATAACGGCCAAAGAATGTGATAAGGAATGAGAGCAATGTAAAGAGAAAAGTTTGGACGTCGTCGTTGTTTACTCTCTCTCTCTCTCTCTCTCTCTCTCTCTCTCTCTCTCTCTCTCTCTCTCTCTCTCTCTCTCTCTCTCTCTCTCTCTCTCTCTCTCTCTCTCTCCTCTCTCTCTCTCTCTCTCTCTCATTATTATTATTATTATTATTATTATTATTATTATTATTATTATTATTATTAGAATTAATATTTTGTTATTATTATTATTATTATTATTATTATTATTATTATTATTATTATTATTATTATTATTATTATTATTATTATTATTATTATTCTGTTATTACAACCACCACCGTTACATTCAACATTATGTTTATCTTGATCCTCCTCCTCCTCCTCCTCCTCCTCCTCATCATCATCATCATCATCATCATCATCATCGTTATCATCGCCAAAAAAGAAAGGAAAAAGACACTGCAGGTTTCCCTCCTCACGTTCGTCCTCTGCACGGCTCCGTTTTCCTTCCACTTCCTTCATTACACCTCTCAGGTTTCCTTCGTTGCTATGTGTCTTCTCCCCCGCCCTTCCCTCCCTCCCTCCTCCCCCCTATGGTGTGTCGCGACAGAAGAGGAGGGGTAGAGGGGCTGGGAAGGGCTTGGCGCCGCAGCGGAGGGGAGGAGGGGAAGGGAGACGCAAGGCAAGGGAGGGAGAAGGAGGGAGGAGTGTCTGAGGGAGAAGGGAGAGGTGTGTCTGAGGGAGAAAGGAGAGGTGTTCCAGGAAAGTCCAACACCAAGAAGTATCCTTCCATCCTTCCTTATCCTTCTTACATCACTCTTACTCTCTGTCAGTCATCTACTCACTTCTGATCCTTCACGCCTTTCAATTTGCCTCCATCCTTTCACTCCTTTCCCCGATCCATCTATCCTTCCTTTCTTTCTCCTCTCCCTCCCTTCCTTCCTGCCGCGCCTCACTTAACTACACCAGGAATAATAGTGATGAATTGTTTGCTGTGTCGCAGATGAAAGAATGAATGAGCAGCGAATAATGAAAAATAATGGAGTGAATGATGGACTCTGGTGGCGGTGAATAACAATGAAGGTTGGCGTGGGGGAAGGGAGGGAGGGACGGAGGGAGGGTATTACTGTTGTGGCGTGTTTGCCGCGGCCTCCCCACCACACCACACTACACCACACTACCACACCTGCAGGAAAGAGGGGAGGAGGGAGGGAGGTGCCGCACAGCAGGTTGCTGGTGATGATGATGGAAATTAAGCGTAATGAGAATAGTAAAGTGATGCTAATCATACCGAAATGGGGTGATAATAATGGTTTTATCTACCGGCGGTGGCGCTGAAGTGTTTGTGTTTGGTGATAGTGGTAGTGGTGGTGGTGGTGGTGGTGGTGGTGGTGACGGTGGTCCGCGATACACAGGAGCAGTGGTGGTGGCGGTGGTGAGGGAGGCGCTGAGGGAGACTTGTCCTGCTTGTGGTGAAATCAATGGAGCCAGTTCGGGGTGGCGGGGACGGGCGACACACGACACACGCAGACCGTCACGGGGAGCGCCGCACCACCACGCCGGTCTGAATGCGTCACCAACTTTCTGGAAGCGGGATCAAAGTCGACCCCAATAGTACACGATCCTGGATAACGTATTTCATGTGTTTGTCTCCACGCCGCGTGACGTCACGAGGGCGGGTCGGCCGGCAGCATGCAGCACCCGAACCGACCAAACCGACCGACCGCTACACGTCAATTTCTGGGTCAGATATTCCGGGAAGGACGGCTGCAGGCTGACATTTTCCCGTCGGAGGAGGAACGCCATCGAAACACGAAGCCTTTTCACCCACACGAAGACACGCCGAGGCCACTTCTGAAGATGCGTACTTTATTTTTTAACCCAATGAATCAGGGGCAGCTGTACCGAATTCGGAATTGAGGTACTTTATGGAGGATCATCAATAAAACATGCACTTTTCCCAGTACTTTTCTTCAGGTAGAGGGGAAGGTAGAAGAAAACGATACAAAGAATGGAAACTTTCATTCACCTCCAGCGTGTTGGTATTCGTCACATTCTTCTCTCTCTCTCTCTCTCTCTCTCTCCTCTCTCTCTCTCCTCTCTCTCTCTCTCTCTCTCTCTCTCTCTCTCTCTCTCTCTCTCTCCTCTCTCTCTCTCTCTCTCTCTCTCTGCAAGGAAGGCTCGCCGTGCATGCAAGCGGCTCCTCCTCGCAGGTCTTCCTCGCGGCTCCTTCGCGTGCAAATTCTCGGGGGAAAAAATGGTCGATACGTCAAGTAGAAACGTGGCGTGTGTTGGTGAGACTTGGTGGTGAGAGGGTGAGGAGTTCCCATTACCTGTGTGCCTCATTACCTGTCCTTCTGGGCGATGTGTGTGTGTGTGTGTGTGTGTGTGTGTGTGTGTGTGTGTGTGTGTGTGTGTGTGTGTGTGTGTGTGTGTGTGTGTGTGTGTGTGTGTGTGTGTGTGTGTGTGTGTGTGTGTGTGTGTGTGTGTGTGTGTGTGTGTGTGTGTGTGTGTGTGTGTGTGTGTGTGTGTGTGTGTGTGTGTGTGTCCGTTGCAGGAAGCAGGCAGAAGATGACGATAATGAGGACGATGACTTGCCCTGCACATCACTTCACTACCTCAGCCATACGTACGACATCACATCCGCCTTACCTTAGCCTGCCACAGCCTGCCTCAGCCTTCCTTAGCCTACCTGCCTGCCTCACCCTCCCTACCTTGATTGCTGCGGCGTGCACATCATCATAAACTCGGGTCATGCAGTCCTCACTCACCGGCGAGCAACGTATGGGAGGAGCTCCTTCGCCACGTCCGGGTCTGTGGAAACTCCGAGACGGGGGAAAAAAAAGAAAAGGAGGAATGTTGGAGAGCTGGATGTGTTATGTGGCTTTGTGGGGTTTGTGTGGTTCCGGGGTGAGGGGGGGATCGCTGACGAAGGGGTGGAGGTGTTGTAAGTGTGAGAAGGTGTTGCAGGTGTTGACGGGGATGCCGGAAATGTTGAGGTAGTGTTGGGGAGTGGTGAGGTTGGGTGGGGGTGTGTGTTGATGGGGTGAAGGGGTTGGTGGGCCACGGAGAGGGTGGTGTTCAAGTTGGGTAAGGGTGGGGGTGAGGTGAAGGGTAGTTTTTGTGTCCACAGAGAAGGAAATTATTATCGCTACCGAGTGTTGGGGGAGGTGGTGTTGCGTGGTGTGGTGGGGAGGTGTGGTGGTGACTGGCTACCCTGTGATGTAGTGCGTGTTTGTGCTGTTGCCTCCTTTTTTTTTCTTCTCCTCAATATCGACGCATAGAACAGCTTTCACTTGAGATTCACCACCGATACCACCTCCATCACCATCATTATCACGACCACTTCCATCATCATCATAGTTCTTGTTATTGTTGTAGTTGCTGCTATTATAGTTACTATTACTACTACTACTACTACTACTACTACTACTACTACTACTACTACTACTACTACAGTCAACACCACCACTACCACCACCACCACGACATCTATTACCACCAACACCACAACTACCACCGCCACCAATAATACCATCATTACCACCACTTGTATACCCATCACCTAATATACATTCAGTACAGTATCCGGCATTACTGTCTTTGAATTATTACATTAGCCTGGATTTACACGAGCAAGGCATTACACCGGGCTCACTCTAGGCCACCCCTCCATGCCATAACTTTAGCGAACCCGGGCTGTCGTGAGTTAGCCCCGTACATTAGTAGCCCCGCCCTGCCCGTCCCCCTCTGCGCCCCTCGATCCCGTCCTCGCCCCGCCCCCGCCACGCCCGCACAATACTCGCCTCTGACACATCGGCCACGCATTGCCCCACGTCCCCCCACACTCTGCTTTTTTTTTTTTTTTCTGATTGACTCGCATCTTTCCAGTTTTGCTCCTTTTTTGGCATTTAGTATATTCGGTATATTCTCTCTCTCTCTCTCTCTCTCTCTCTCTCTCTCTCTCTCTCTCTCTCTCTCTCTCTCTCTCTCTCTCTCTCTCTCTCTCTCTCTCTCTCTCTCTCTCCTCTCTCTCTCTCTCTCTCTCTCTCTCTTCACACACACACACACACACACACACACACACACACACACACACACACACACACACACACACACACACACACACACACACACACACACACACACACACACACACACACGGTTAGTTAGATAGTTAATTAGTTGTTTATTGACCACAAACTTTGCAAAATACTGAAACATTTATCCTTATTGAAGCCCATAAAATAGGCGTACATTTCACGCACGGACACACACACACACATACACACACACACACACACACACACACACACACACACACACACACACACACACACACACACACACACACACACACACACACACACACACACACACACACACACACACACACACACACCGTAAACACCAAAAACACTTCTTTACTACCATGGTGTTTAGGGGAAAGCTTCTCCTCATCTCAGACGCAAAAGGTTACACGACGCAAGTAGAAGGTAATAGTAGTCTTCCCGCCAATAGCCTTCCGGAACAAGTGGGCAGGTAAACTTCGTAAACAGAGAGAAAGGAAGCTGTGGAATGCCTAAAGTGGCTCTCAACTAAAAATTCTGATGTTTGAATGGAGATTGCGACAGTAAGATATGAGATAATATAAGATTACAAGAATATGAGAAGGTATGAAGTCAGGCTCTTTTATTTGAGACCTAAAGTCTGTATAAATCTTAGATCTATAAAAGCCGTGTCACCATCGTCACTACCGTCACCAATGTCATCACCATGGGCTATGATTCCACTCAGCATGAAAGCTTTCCCAAACGTTCTCTTCACCAGAAAAATTAAAAAGAAGTCCCCACTATATTGCCGCTGCCAAAAAGAGAAAAAGTAAAGCAAGAAAAAGATTTGAAAACTTCTTGAACTTTATGCGCTAATTCTCATGAATAGTAAGAATCAGTTACTTGTATCCATCATGGGTTTAAACTCAGGCGGGAATCTTTTGACTCTTTACCTTGCGAAAGACAAAGAAAGGCTTTCGTTAATGTGTGACAGCATTACTCTTTGTTTATGGGAGTATTACTCGTTTAAAAAGCAGGCAACTAATAGCTTTACTCATTGTCATAGAATGATTTATGTTTAGATATAAAATCTGATTCCTTGTTGTGTATGCTTATCTTAACTTGTTTATTCAAAAAAAAAAATAAAAACATTCCACGAAACGTGACAGTAAACAATACATCAATACATGCCGCAGGTGTCGCGTGGCCTCGAGAACATCCCTCAGCCTCAAGATGCTCGACGCAGACTCACTGATGCATGGTGAATAGAACGATAACATCGAAAACCCAACCTTTATAAACCGGTCGATGGATGAAAATTTTCATAAAACTTCATTTCTTTTGAATAAAGTGTTTAGTCTTCGGACAAAGGAACAAAAAATAATCGATCACTAACAACGAAACTAGTCTCCAAAATGACTCAGCACCTGTTATACTGTAGCGTCAGGAGAAATGTCACTAAAATTGAAAGTAAAAATCTACGCGTCATTCGAAAGACCGGTTCTGATGTATACTG
>NC_087155.1:9071691-9089191 GCF_035594125.1 Scylla paramamosain
GCAGTAGTCTTGCCGCGACGCAGCACAATAAGTGTATTTATATTCTTACCGGAGGCCCGCAGATACGTAGCCTCCAGGTGGGCGCCTCGGTACGGGAGTCCAAAGAATTCCATTGCGTTCAGAACCTCCCGCGTCTCCAACAACAAAGGGTTCCTGCAGAAAGTCTTTAAGCAGGTGTATGTCTGTGTGTGTGTTTGGGGAGGGGGGATTGGTAGGTGGATGTGTGTGTGTGTGTGTGTGTGTGTTAGCTACAGAGACACGCCATCAGGTCCAGTCGCCTCTTCAGATAGCCACGTATGATGACCCGCTACCCTCTTATCCCCTCCCTTTGTTGCTTCCTCGCCTCCTCCTCCTCCTTCTCCGCCTCCTCCCGCCCACAGTGTCGGTGCCTCAGACGCGCGAGGCCGTTGCTTTATGGGTGAGCGGGGCGCCAGGTGGAGGAAGGGGGTGGAGGGTGGCAGAGGAGCGAGGTGTGGGGCGCGACTGGCAGATTTTGCGGCAG
Organism: Scylla paramamosain; assembly: GCF_035594125.1. Lineage (NCBI taxonomy): Eukaryota > Metazoa > Arthropoda > Malacostraca > Decapoda > Portunidae > Scylla > Scylla paramamosain. Next base: position 9,072,194 of record NC_087155.1, read on the forward strand.
TTCTTTGATCCTACAAGTCTGGGGGCGTCTTTAGTATTGGTTTTAATGCTTGCAGTTTTATTTTTCTTCTCTTACTTTTCCTGAAGCGTTTAGTCATTATTTCCGCCTGACTTCGGAATGAATTGCATGTTGTTCTTCGCCCAGGCTGCATCAGGTGCGGGGACGGTATTTATCCGCGGGTGGTGGCGGAACTGCACCTTGTTTATCGCCCGGGTAGGTCGTCACACTACCTTGGGCTTCCCACTTGTTGTGCGTCTCGGCGTGACGTGAACCGTGGCGGGATAAATATAGTTCTCTGATGCGTCACTATCTTTATCTGCGTCACTCTTACCACCTCCCTCTCTCTCTCTCTCTCTCTCTCTCTCTCTCTCTCTCTCTCTCCTCTCTCTCTCTCCCCGTTCGTTTGTCCTAAGTTTCTTATCTCTTGATTATTATTTAATTTTTATATTGCAACTTCTTTTGTTATAGTTAACTGACTGCCCTTTAACTTTCCTCTTTTCTTTCTCCATTTCTTGTTTTCTTCTTTTTCGCAATTCTTTTGTTATTGTCTTCCTATCTTCGTAATTCCTTTCTTTAGCGAGAGTTCGTAAAGTAGCATCATCACTATTTTTCATATTTGCATTGTCTTAGATTTTTATATATATATATATATATATTTTTTTTACTTTTCACTTTATTTTCTTCATTCCGTCCTCCTCCTCCTCCTCCTCCTCCCTCCTCCTCCTGAAAGGCTTAAGGTGTCCAATTCTGTTCTCCATTTATCTATACCTTTCCTTTTTCTCTTCTCCCTTCACCGTCATCCCTCTTTCGTCCCTTATGACCTTTCCATCCTAGCCTCCTCCTCCTCCTCCTCCTCTTCCTACGTCGTCTCCTGGAATAGAAGAAACCCATATATATGTTCCTTTGAGATTTCTTTGTGTGTGAGTGATTTGTTCCTTCGTCATTATGCAACGTTTGATTTTATTTTTTTACTCTTTTTCTGTGCCTTTATGCGTAATAAGGCTGATTTTTTTTTTTTTTAGGGTTAAAAGTGAAGGGATGACGCATGAAGAAGAAGAAAAAAAAGAGAAGCAAGAAAAAATAAGAAGAAAAGAAACAGCGTGAGACACACATACGTAGTTCTTAGTTCTCTCTCTCTCTCTCTCTCTCTCTCTCTGTGTGTGTGTGTGTGTGTGTGTGTGTGTGTGTGTGTGTGTGAGTGTGTGAGTGTGAGTGTGTGTGTGTGTGTGTGTGTGTGTGAGTGAGTGTGTGTGTGGTGTGTGTGTGCGCGCGCTTCCCTGTAGGGGGGTGGGGAGTGCAAGGGATCCCACAAGGCGGTGCTGACTTGCTTCCTGTATGCACGAGCAGCTGGCTTGTGGTGGATTGATGGCTCTGGCTGCGAGGGATGGATGAGTGGAGACTGGTGGCGAACTCAGCTTTGAGAGAAGGTATATTGGTCTTGGTCTTGTTTGGCTTGGTCTTGATCTTGACGTCTTTGTCATAGTCGTCGTCTTTGTTTTGGTTTATTGGTCTTTATTTCGTGGTCTTCGTTTTGTCCTTTTAATCTTGGTCTTGGTCTTGGTGTCTTGATCCTACTCTTGGTCTTGGTCTTGGCATCTTGGCTCTAAGTCTTAGCAGGGAATCCCTTTTGTCATCGTCAACTACCGAGCGGCCTTTAAGTCGACACTCCCACACACCAGCAAAGGAGGAGGAGGAAACGGAAGAAACAGTGCAAGCAATGCGGTATTAGCCCTCTCTGCCTCGGTACTCATTACACTACAGAGTCATTCATGCACACGTTTGTTCATAGTTCCTGGTGTACCTATATCGCTTAGGAATGTCAAAGGGGATGCTGAGCCTGCCTCCCCCCACGGCGTCCACTTCTCGAGGCACCCAGACACCTAGGGCTGAGTGGTGCCTGCATGAATAGATGATGTAATCCAGGATGTTAGGTTAGGTTAGTGATTGTTTTGGTTAGTTAAGCATGAGTTGATAATTTCAACATTGGAATCTACATGTATAAGATATATGTAGATTTATATATTTATTCACTTATTTTACTTCCTTTTTTTTTTTAATCGATTTTGAAAATAAATGCAGTTTATTCAGTTATGTTATTTTCAGAGTGGTCTTTTGTTGTCTTGGGGTGCATTATTATTATTATTATTATTATTATTATTATTATTATTATTATTATTGTTATTATTATTATTATTATTGTTATTATTATTATTATTATTATTATGATTAAAATTATTACCATCATCATCATCATCATCATCATCATCATTGCTGTTCTTCTGTGTTGTTTTCTTGCTCTTATTGTTATTTGGTGGTGTTGTTATTGGTATTGTTGTTGTTGTTGTCGCTGTTATAATAGTGATCATCATCATAATCAATGGCCCTGTCGCCTCACCGGGTGGATGGTGATTGTTGACGATGGAGAGCGTGATGGGAGCGTGATGAGGTTCTTGCGAGGTCACGGGGAGAGTTGGCGGTGTGGCGGGCGATTTCCTGGGAACGTTTTGGACCAAAGATGGAGATAGAATGGTTGCTTTTTATGGCTTGACTTGTTGTTAGTATTAGTGTTGTTATTGTTGGTTGTAATAGCAATAGTAATTGTAATGGTAGAAGAAGAAGTAGTAGTAGCAGTAGGAGTAGTAGCAGTAGTAGTAGTAGTAGTAGTAGTAGTAGTAGTAGTAGTAGTAGTAGTAGTAGTAGTAGTAGTAGTTGTTGTTGTTGTTGTTGTTGTTTTTGTTGTTGTTATTGTTGTTGTTGTTGTTGTTGTAGAAGAAGAAAGGAAGATGATAATGAAAAAAAAATAGTAGTAGTAGTAGTAGTAGTAGTAGTAGTAGTAGTAGTAGTAGTAGTGGTAGCAGCAGCAGCAGCAAGAGTAACAGTAGTATTATCAGTAGCAGTAGCAGCAGTAGGCAGTTGTTATATTCTACCAACACTAACACATGAGTGGATGGAAGCAGCACGGGCTCGTCAGCTTCCCGGCCTTTCATGCTGCTGTGTTTCCCCAGACAGAAAACAGCGCCGTGTGGGAGTTGTGACACTCGAAGGCTTTAGTGATTTGTGTTCCGGCAGCACGTGGATCGTTCACGAGCATCGTGCATCCCCCTTAGCCTGCCTTGTGCGTCTCCCTTCCTTGCGTTTCTTTGTCGAGTGGAGTCAAGGAGTAGTGTTTCCTTTCAGTGTGCCACGACGCTAGCCACCCGCCCCGCTTTCCCGCCCCACACGTTCCCCAAACACCTGTGCCGCGCCGGGCTGGGGAGATAAAATACGGCCGCTTCATCACACCGAGTCTTCAACCTGAAAAATCCTTTACATTAGTTAACGTCTTTGTGTTTGTGTTTCGCTGAATGAGTGGCCTGGTTTTCCTTGCTTCAACATGCTCATTCCTTTGTTTGGGCGAAGGTCGTCGTCTTGTCGCGTTTTAACTCGGTTGTTTCCTCTTATTTTGTCATGATGCCCACCTGGATTATTTGCCATGGGTTCACCTGTGGCTGTGCGTCGTTTTGGTCGCGTCTTGAGTGCCTCTTGGCTGCGTCGCGGCAGTGTTTCTTTGTCCACTTTGTCTTCAACTGTGGGTGGAGGAAGAGGCGTCTTTGTCTCACAATTAGCGACTCACTTCTTTCCGCGAGTCACCTGAGCAGCGCCCGCCTCATCATAAGCTCACAAGAAAGTAAAACAGGTGGATGCCCCTTTTACTTTTTCCTACGAACATTTCTAGATCGTCTTTCTTTGTTAGTCCCATGGAGCAGCTCGTACCTCGGCTGAGCACGACCTCCAGAGACTGCTTTGTTTATAATTTGTGTGCCTCGTGTCTTGTGCCTCGCGTGTGCCTCGCATTGCGTTACGTTACATCACTAAGCATAATACTTCCTCATTAGCATTCCTGATAATTCTGATACAGGTTTTCCTTGACGTTTGTTTTAATGCGAACGAAACCAGGCTGTCATTGCTTTCTGCAACACTGCGGGAGGCAGTGACGACTTGAGCTTGCGGGAGTTGCCGGACATTAGTGCAGCTGCTTGAGGTGAATGAGTTATGAGTGCTTGCCAGAATATGTGTGTTGTTAGTACTGCTGAAGAAGTTAGATTCTAAACACTTTTAACGCACTTTCGTAGATTATAGTGAATAATTTTGCAGTAAAGTGAAAATGTCAGCTCTCACCTTCATGTAATGCAAAGTGAAGCCATTTGTCATTCATTATTTTCCTCTCACGTCTCGTATAATCCTGACGGGGCTCTAAAAACAATGATGGCTTTACCAGACACGTAGACGTTCAATTCATGTGACACAGAAGGAGTTGCCTCATTACTCTGACTTGCCCTAGTGTCCCCCTTGTCCTCGCATTCCCCGCTTTGTGGCGCCGCGGTGGACAGGTGAGGGCCCTGCGCAGGTATTTAAGAGTGCGAACGCCACTTGACTCTTAAAAACGGCCCGACGTAATGGTTCTAGATGCTCTTCACGCTTCTAAGTGTCACTCTGTTTACCAAAGACAACTGGTGGGTGAGGCGCCTCCTGCCCGGTGTGAGGCGACTGTTTACATTGAGTTAGAGGGAAGTATGAGCCAAGGAGGGAGGGAGGGCGGGAGGAAGGTGACAAATGGGGATCATTATATCTTGGTTAACACATCAAAGCAAGGTGTCTTTAGAGTGAGCGAGTAGTGGGTGTGTTTCTTTATGCACGCATTGATGTATTTGCATGTGTGTGTGTGTGTGTGTGTGTGTGTGTGTGTGTGTGTGTGTGTGTGTGTGTGTGTGTGTGTGTGTGTGTGTGTGTGTGTGTGTGTGTGTGTTTCTGTGTGCGCGTGTTGCCTCTCATATGTATGTCATGCACAAAATGTCAAGGTGTATGTGTTCTTTTCTAGTCTGGACACGGTCATGCACACACAACTATGCATCTCACCACAGTCGTGCACCCAGCTTTGGTCTGAAAACTGCTCGGCTTTCAAGGTGTATCCATCGGACAGGTAACAACACTTAATTACTCACCTGACAACCATCCACTCATTACGAATACTCAGAAACACCAAGGAACTCACAGCAACACTCAGCAACATCCAGGAACACTCAGCAACACTAAGGAGCACTCAGCAACTTCCACGAGCACTTGGGAGCATTCAGGAACTCTCAGTAACACAAGAGGATCACTCGACAACACTCAGAAACACTCGGCAACATTCAGAAACACTCGGCAACACTAAGGAACACTCGGCAAAACTCAGGAACACTCGGCAACACTCAGAAACACTCGGCAACACTCAAGATCACTCGGCAACACAAAGAAAGATCAAGGAACGCTCACCAACACAAATGAAAATCAGCAACACTCTGGAACACCCAAGTAATACACAAGGAAGTCAGCAACATCCACCAACACTCAACAATACTAAAGAACACCCAAGAACACCCGACGAGACACCTAGGAACACTCGCTAACATCTAGGAAGACTCAACAGCACCAAGCAACATCAAGAAACGCTCAGCAACGCAGGGAAACACACACACACACACACACACACACACACACACACACACACACAGTAAGGTCAGCAGCCGCGAGAAGTGGTGCCTGTTGTGCCTAATTAACCTGTCCGGGACCAGATGAGCGTGAGGCGGGTAAAGGTAGAGACTATTTTGGCAACACAAGAAGGTTCGTCTGGTACATTTCCTGACAGGTGCTTGTCGTCATACTTCTGCGTCGTCCTCTTATTTCCTCTCTTGTGGTTGTGTCTGTGCGAAGGTCTTTATTTTTCTTTCGTTCCTCTTCTTTTCTTTTTTCTTTCTTTTTTTTTTCAGTATATACTGTTCTTCACCTTTGAATGTTGCTGTATTTAAGTTATGTCTCCTGACTGATCGTTTTGGTTAATGCTTGCTTCCTTTGTTTCACTTACTTGATGCAACAGACGCAGGAATAATCCTCTGTCTTCGGGTGCATGCATTATGTGACCTGAACTCTCCCTTAAAGTACCGAGGCACATCTCGAGACTAACATTTGTACATTTTTACTGCTACGTGAAATTTCCTCCTTGACTCCGTAGTTTTGACGTAACATAGTATTAGGGACTGTTGGATGGCCTGGCACACTCCTACAGTTATACTTATCAGGCTTTGTAACGCAGCCATGACACGTGACTGGGCAGTGAGTGTACATTGCGCTGAACGCGTTGATACTTACGTCCCAGGCACGTCCTTCAGCCTGCCGGTCCCTGAGACTGGTGCACGAAGGCCTTGTCAGTCTGCACGTGGCGGGTTTTTGTTCAAAAGCTCCAGGCTACACATGCTTTGTGAAGCTTTGTGCATTAACTTCCACTTACTTCGCCTCACACCCTCGACGCAAAAAGCATCCGTCCTCTTCTGTAATCTTGCATGTCTAACATTCTTCTCATGCAATATTGACTTTTCATCTCTCTCTCTCTCTCTCTCTCTCTCTCTCTCTCTCTCTCTCTCTCTCTCTCTCTCTCTCTCTCTCTCTCTCTCTCTCATGCGCGCGCGCACAGTCATGTGACACTCATCAGCCTTGCTCACAAACTCCCAGGAGCGCCCGTCACTGCCACCACGTGACTCTCTCCGTCGCCGCTGGGTCGCGGTCGGCTGTTGCTGCCTCGTAATGGAGGTATTCATGCGGGCCATCTTTATGGGGTCGCATGTTTGTGTTGACCGAGAGAATTAAGTCAGTGGTGTAAATCAGAGACAACATGTTCGTTTTAGTCCACTTTTTCCTGTTGTGGAGGTGAAGAGGCCGGGGGCGTGTAGGGCTGCAGGGGAGGAAGGCAGGGCAGGGTTAGCGCCACAGTCGGCACCTCCCCGCCTCCTCTCTATTTATAACCGACCCAGTTTTCTCAGCAGTTGCCAGACGTCCAGACGAACTTCCCGTTGATGATCTTACTTTCCTCTTCCCCCCTGCCCGTCCTCTCCCTCACTGTGGTACTCAAGGCTGGGAGGCTCGCCAGGCAGAGGAAGCGTCCTGTCCAGATAGTCACGCTCACTGCCGCTGCTACCAATAGAAACCCCTGGGCGAGAATCACTCCGCCAACGACACATGAAAACTTGGTCTTATCGCTAACAGGCAAAACAGTTTATCAAAGTATTTATATATTATACTTACATGGACATGGCTGATAGCTTCCTGATAGCGTCTGTGGAAGTGTCCTGCAGATCGTGCCACCCGAGCCTCGGTCCGTTTCGATAGCATTAATGGACGTCAGAAGCATCACGACCCCAATACTTGATCTCTCAACTGCGTTTTGGGTACGATGTGGGTGTATGGGTCGGGGCGGAGGGCAGGGCGGGGCAAATTGTAGGGGACGGCTGTCGGGTCTGTATGGAGGCAGTGGGTCAAGAGGACGAACTGTTTCATGGTGTTTGTTTCGTGGAGAGGGTAACTCAAGACCAACCTTGTGGCGTAGCATTATGATCCCGCCCTTATAACGTGAGCAGCATCCTTCAGTAGTTGGTGGAGGTGCAGCGACCAAGGGTGTTGGGTGGCAGGTGGAGGTGGAGGATGTTGGATGGCTGAATGTTGGTTGATTCTAGATGGAGAGGTGGAGGTGGAAGATGCTGTATGGTGGGATGGCTGTGGAAGATGCTGGGTGACAGGGTGAAGGTGGCGGGTGGATGTGTGGGATGCTGGTCGAAGTGAAAGGGGCAGAAGGTGGAAGATGTTGGATGGCGGAATGGAGGTGAAGGATGGTAGGCAGTGATGTAGAGGGTGGAGGGTGCTGGTCTGGAGGGTGGAGGTGGAAGGTATACACAGGTTTACGAAGCAGAGTTAGATTGTAAGTGGTGGAATTGAGGTAGCGACTGCCTGATAGCTGGTTTGAGGTGGAATGGCGTGGGTGGAGGCGGCAGGGTGGCGGTGTGGCGGTGGGCGGCGGGCGATGGGGCGGTGGCTGGCTCACTGTTTGCTCCCAGGCGCTACTTACCCCCCATTATTCTGCTCCAGTTAGCTTTAGTCAAGCATGAGCATAAAATCTGCATAATTTTGCCTCTTCACATGGCTCAATGAATTAAACACAGCCCGGGGATTAAACCACCACGGAAACAGAAGAGACGACTGCGTGTGGTTTGTGGCTATAAATGAAGTAATCCGGAAAGCTGATCGTATATATGGAAAAAGAGCCATGGTGGAGCGCGTGAGCTTGTTTCCCTGCGACGTGTTAGGCTCGTCCTTGAAGGCGTCAGAGGATCGGGAAATATTTATCGCGGTAAATACATTCAGAGAAGGATTGCCTAACGAGAATATCCCCCGAGATGTAAATCCTTCACCATGTAATACCTCTGGGAATAACTTGAAAATTCCTCACGTCATCTAGACCTTGCGTGGCGATTTTGTTAATCCTCTCCACACTGACACTAATTAAACCTTCACTAACATTTATTTTGTACACCTTAGCGAGCATTGCGTTGCTGCTCTACTCTCATAACCTCTTACAGCGACCCACCCTCTGATTACTGATTACTCGGCCAGCCAGCCAGTGACGCCATCAAACAGCCAGTAGTCTGATCTAAAAAAAAACAAAAGTTACACTACGCGCCTCTGCTCGTAGATCTGGGAATCTGTTGGGCAGTTTGAATCCACATCCTCGTGAAAAGGTTCTCTCGACGCGGTTACCTAAATATTTTTCTTTTGTGGTGGTCATGAGTGAGGTAGAGGAGAGGGACGCCCCACGGAGCCACACTAGTGCCCGGTGCAGCTACATCAGGACATACTTCTGAATGAAAATAAAAGCAAAGGAGCCACCCCCATGAAAATAGTAAAAAAGACTATGTTGCCGGTAAAACGAGATTGCTATGGATCCATGATCTTGTGCTAAGATGTGTTGTAATTCACCATATTTGGTTCTCACTTCCGGGCAAATATTTATAGAAACCAACTCACTTTTCATGCGGTGAAAATAACTGATACTTAATATTTGAGCCACTCAACTTTTTACCCAAACAGGTCTGGAAACAGTTATCTTTCAGGAAACACGAGGCGCCGTAAGGAGGCACAAGATTGGGAAATTACTTGTTGGTTCTTCATGTGTATTTCCGGAACGAACATTGAGTCAGCGCCGACACCTTATCACGTGCCTTAGGTGAAAGTATTGCTTGCTGTTGAGAGAGTAAATTGTGACTCTTCTGCAGCGTTGATTGTCATTGACAGAAGCAGGAGGCAACGAAGTGCGAGGGGGAATTATTTACTTATTTGTTTATTCATTTATTCATTTATGTATTCATTTACGTATTCATCCATTCAGTGTTTGTGTGACTGTTCGTCCTTGCGCGGCAAACACAAAATATACTTTTAAAAGTCTTGCCTCTCCAATGGAGCATTATGAATCTCTGTCATGGATCATAGTAAATCATTACGGTAAGTTTTCACTTCTTGTGCCCTCGTTTCCTAGCCACAGTACATAGCAGAGTTGTTTGTAGTGCTGATATCCACAACTTTGAACACGGGACACGGGACACTCAGGTCCGAGGGGACCTGAGTGGCGCCTTCACGTCGCTCCCATTCGTGCAGGGTTCATACTGGAGTTAAAACATCCCGGTAATCGTGGTAGTGCAGAATCTTTCATGGCGACATTTATACAGCTATCATCATTAACACACACACACACACACACACACACACACACACACACACACACACACACACACACACACACACACACACACACACACACACACACACACACACACACACACACACACACACACACACACACACACACATACACACACACACACACAAAGAAAGGAAAGACTTGCCGGCCACTCACTGCTGTTGAAGTACGAGGTCATAAATCCTGATAATTTTCTGTTACACCAACAAAAATAGCAAAAACAAACAACACCATCACCATCAGTAACACCACCGATCATGACTGCAGCAGGGGAAGCACCACCACCACCACCATCACCACGCCTTGGCCGCCTGGAGCTGCCGCGTTGAGGTGCTCAGTGTGAGGGTTGCAGCGCCCCATCACCTGCCTGGAGATGGACTGACTTGTAACCCGAGATTATTGAGTGCATTTGTTTTCAACTTACGCACTCTGTTATTCAAGTATACCTGTGATTTGTAACACTCGACTCTCCCTCTTCTTCTTCTTCTTCTTCTTCTTCTTCTTCTTCTTCTTCTTCTTCTTCTTCTTCTTCTTCTTCTTCTTCTTAATAATAAAAAAATTTCCTCTTCTTCTTCTTCTTTCTTCTTTCTTCTTCTTCTTCTTCTTCTTCTTCTTCTTCTTCTTCTTCTTCTTCTTCTTCTTCTTCTTCTTCTTCTTCTTCTTCTTCTTCTTCTCGTGTTTCTTATTCCAGCCTGCAATTCTGGTTCGGTTACTTACTTTAAATTCTTCAGTCCTTCGATACCAGGCAAGCAACAGCTGGGAGAGTACCGAGGCTAATCCTTATGGTGATGATAATGATGATGATAATGATGGTGATGATGACAGAGCCACGGTAGAGAGTTATTTGAGTATTTGTTAATGCCTGGCGGGGATTCCTTACATTCTCTCTCTCTCTCTCTCTCTCTCTCTCTCTCTCTCTCTCTCTCTCTCTCTCTCTCTCTCTCTCTCTCTCTCTCTCTCTCTCTCTCTCTCTCTCTACCGATCCGTTGATATTTTGCAGCCGTGGATTTTAGTCAAGGTAACACATCTTTACTGAAGCAAGGTGTTGTGCCCTTGGTGAGAAGACGAGCCTTCCCTTCAAGCACATAGAAAATTAATGTCCTAGGAGAGAGAGAGAGAGAGAGAGAGAGAGAGAGAGAGAGAGAGAGAGAGAGAGAGAGAGAGAGAGAGAGAGAGAGAGAGAGAGAGAGAGAGAGAGAGATTAAAACGGGTGATCAATGGGCACGTGTAGTTTTTGTGCGTCGTGCATTGTCGGCCCCCTGATCCCTGTGGCCGCTTGTGTGGGTCGAGCTGTGATTGTTCCGGCAAGTTCCGTCCTGAGCTCTGAGTGGAGGGGAGGAGTTCCGGGTAGGTGAGGCTTTGGTTCCCTTGAAGGACAGGACACGGGGGATAGTACGTAAATCATAACCTCACAGAAAATAGCCAAGCAACCAACCACTGAGGTGTTTCTGTACTACAGCACAGGCGGCACGTAGCCAAAGGTGAGCTGGAGTCTGTCGCCGTGACATTCGTGTTTGTAGTGTACGTGCATGCGGCTACACTTCACTAAGCTGTCTTTGCCATCATATGTCAAGCGCATGGATGCACACTTTGCTGCCTCCTCGCAGTGGTGGTGTTCCCAGGCCGTGTTGATCTAACTGGTCGTGTGTGGATGTGACCTGCCACGCAGACTCGTAGTCAGTGTTGAATATCAGGTTTTCGTTGAAATGTATGTTGTCTATCGGACGCCCACGTATACCCGTAGTCATGCAGTTGAGTAAGTTGATGGTCTGTGTTGAACTTTCGTTTCTCGTTTAAGACGCGGAGTTGTTGGAGTCAGAGTCTGTAGCGAAAATGACTGGAAAGGTGGCCTGGCGGGGAGAAGTGCGTTGACCGTGAGCTGCACGTTCCCTCCACCGGCCACCGCCCCCGAGCAGAAGGTATGGACTCCTGTTTTGTGCCTTTGACCAGGTGTAGGGTACAGAGTGTGCAGGAGGGGAAACCCCAGTACAGCTGTACAGCAGCTGCAACAAAACTTAAGTAGGACTGTGTTTTCAGAGTGTGCGCTTTTTTTTTTTTTCCCTTCAGGCATGAAGGATAAGTTAATTGGGCGAGTCATTTTTGCTACTTTACTTCCTCACTCGTCATATACACAAAAAAAGGCATTTTTTTACTTGTTCCACAGCTGCTGAACGGTGAGGAACCATGACAAGAACAACATGCGAAGGAACACATGCGGAAAAGGAAACGAATTGACATGCGAGCAGACGAAGGAACATACGTGAAAAAGAAGAGATGGACTGCCGTGCAAACGACCAAAGAAACATACATGTAAGTGGACAGTCGAATAGAATGAACAAGGAAGAAATATGCAAACGGCTCAACAGACTTGTAACAGGATGAACGGATAGACAACCAAACTGACAAAATAACAGACATGCGAACAGAAAAAAAATACAGAAGCACTGACAAGCGGACGAACAGACACCTGCACGTTTGGTTCACGGTACGCGCCAACATGCTGACGAACAGGACATCAGCGAGCAGACGGCCAGAGCAGGAGCAGGAGCAGGTGTGCCAGCAGAGTACAGATCCCCGGAGAGCAAAGACCGTCCACCGTGCAGCGGATGTGGCCAGAATTATTTCATCAGGACCAATGGATAAATGTGGCCTTGCATGTCTCCCCTCTCCTCCTGCTGGTCCTCGCCCGCCCGCCCGCCTTCCCGCCCTCCCGCCACGCCCTCCCACCCTCACACAACCACAAGCGACGGGCTAGCATTCAAACACGGCAGGACGCAAGGATTTTCTTGTGGTTTCTAGTAATCTCTTCACCCACCTCCAGTCTCCACACGTCTTATGGAAAGCTTGTACTGCGGTCCCTTCAATTATGAAATTTCCACTCATGAAAATTCCCGCAGCGCCCGTTGAAATATTTAGTCCTGGATGTGTATGGCGATCCACCGTCATAGCAGTGGACTGCCTTGATATTTCCTAGAAGTCTCTCTCTCTCTCTCTCTCTCTCTCTCTCTCTCTCCTCTCTCTCTCTCTCTCTCTCTCTCTCTCTCTCTCTCTCTCTCTCTCTTTTGTGTGCATGCGCGCGTGTATAGCGTGTGTGTGTGCGTGTGTGTGTGTGTGTGTGTGTATGTGTGTGTGTGTGTGTGTGTGTGTGTGTGTGTGTGTGTGTGTGTGTGTGTGTGTGTGTGTGGTGGCAGGGTACACTGAGAGAGGCCCTTGTTCAAGCCTCGAGTGCCGTGAGTGCTGTGTGTACTCGTATCACGCTGCCTTGCCCGGTACTGTGGCCTTGAGTGTCAATGGTGCCTTCCCATCCTTCCTTATCCTCTCTCTCTCTCTCTCTCTCTCTCTCTCTCTCTCTCTCTCTCTCTCTCTCTCTCTCTCTCTCTCTCTCTCTCTCTCTCTCTCGTACCCTGCGTCCTCCTCCTCTTCCTCCTCGTTTATTTTTTTTATTATTATTGTTATTTGCCTCGCCCGCCCCCTCCCATACGTCTCCTCTGGTCCATTCTTTCGCCATTATTATTTTTAACAAATCTCCTCTTCCCTGCCTTCTCATCTTCCATCCCTCTCGTTTCTATCCTTGACGTTTTCTCCCCTTGCGTCTTTCTTTGATTTACGTTTCCTTTTTGTCCATCCTTAATCCTCACTGGTTGCTGTTGTTTCTCTTCTCATCCTCCCCTCCCCTCCATCTACCTCCTACTTGTTCTTTCGTCTCCTGCACTCATGGTCGCAAATCTCTCTCTCTCTCTCTCTCTCTCTCTCTCTCTCTCTCTCTCTCTCTCTCTCTCTCTCTCTCTCTCTCTCTCTCTCTCTCTCCATACAGATGTGCCGCGTTATCCCTCTTAAACCTGCTCCACCTTCCACCCCTCACAATTCCACTCATGACCGCCTTGCTATGCCATCCACAGCCTCCTCGCCACTCCATCCTCCAGCCTCTCACTTCTCATCCTGTCTCCCCGCATCACCTATACCCCCTCGTCCCCTCCCCCTACCCCCGCCCTCTGTCCCCCATCCTCACCCTTCTCGCCTAACATCAGAGCGAAATCCGAGTCTAAATTGCACCAAAAAATATCTCAGACGACTGCCTGTAGGTCAAAGAAGTTTACGTAAATATGAATATATCCTCTCCACACACCTAAGCCACCGCGACCCAGCTTAGCTTCACACCCCACGGTTCACGGTCTCGGTGACTGGCGCCTCTGTTCATTCGGTTGGCTTCACCTGTACATGGCCTCGTCCCCCCGGCAGCACCACAACAGGTTTTCACGTACGCAGATAGTTATGTAGTTCCCTATACATGCCTCTTCTAGCAGGAATTTTGTAAGGTTTAGCCAGTAAAGGGTTAGAAGAGAAGTTGAGGCTGTGTGCGCAGGTAGAGGCGGGCACGAAGCGGTGTACTGAGCAGTGATGAGTTGCTTGCTGGAGTCCTGATTATCTATCATTCCTACATTCTATTAGTATTTTTTTCTTTTTTATAGCCTTGGTGACTCAACAGTTTTCAGAAGTCACGATTTACGTAGCTCTGTAACTCTGCGGTTGCTGTTATTAGAATCTGCTACTGGATGTTCTCATGAATAGCATAAACTGGTGAAGATCGAGAGTTCATGTCGCCATAAAAGTGTTGACGGTTCGGAAACTGTTTTGTGACTTTTTCCTCCTCTCGGGATACCAAGAAGATTTGTGATTCCATGCATTTAAGGCGAGGGCGTCGCCGCGTGCGTCATTGTGCAAATGCAGCCACACGCCAAAAAAAAAAAAAAAAAAATCTCCCATCAGAGTGGCGAACACCTTTCATTACTCACACCACACTTTGTTTCGCCCACAGAGATGAAGCTCCTGCTCGCCCGGAGGCCCGCTGAGGGGCTGCCCGTCACCCGTTGCTGCTGACACCAGACCCGACCATCCATATCCCGGGTAAGTGAGACGACCCTCTGTTGCCATTCATGAGTGTAGGGTGAGTGGGTGGGTGGGTCGGTGGGTGTCTGCTGCAAAGAGTGGGCGTGCGTGTGGGTTCGGGAACGGCATGATAAAAACAGGCGTGTGGGAAGGACGTAACCGAATAAGGAGGTCGTGTGGGAGGGGAGAGGTCGATGGCGAGGTCGAGGGAGTGGCGCCCCGTAGAAGGAATGTGGGAGAAGACTCAGCTTGAGAGGGACAAAGAACAACACAAAGAGAAAGAGGGAACGCGTGACTTTGACAAAGAAAGAATAAACGGTGACGGTGAGAGAAAAGAAAAAAAAAGAGGAACTGAGAGGGAAAAAACATAGCAGATGAAGCAGAAAACATCATCGGGACTGAGATGGAATACCACTCGAGGAAACTGTTCAAAGGAAAGGGAAATGGCAAGGAGTAGAAACACAAGCGGACAAGACAGGGGACGACAGAGTTGCTTGAATCATACAATATCCCGTGTAACGACAAGGTCCGAAGTATTAAGTAGGTCAGTTCGGGCATGCGAAACAGAAAATCGTGCCAGTTTGAAGCCATACCATCAATTAACAAGCATAAATGGGTAGGTAAATAGTTTTTTTTTTTTTTTCGTGGACAGAATGCATCGGCAAAAAGTAATAGGATTTGCTCAGTCACGGTTTTTATATTTCAGTAAATAGGTGATCACTGGTTGAACATGTTGATCATACGATAGGTGTATCAAGTTGGGCCGAGATACACCGTGGTCTGGGGAGTCAGCCGCACGGAGAGAAAACTGATCGTGCGGGAGCTGCGTGTCGAACCGGAGATGGTGGCTGGGAAAGTGTGTTGGCGTGTGAACGGACGAGACGCGGAGAAAGTGTGCTATAACGGAATCCGCGGCAGGTGTCACCTACTCAGCACAGCACTCATTTGGTACAGGTAGGGAGGCTGATTGATCGATTACTGTCATGGTTTTAGGGCTGCGCAGGGATTTCCAATGAGTGGTGCAATGTGTGATGTAGGGCGGAGCGAGGAGCTGGGGATCCTGTGACGACGGAACTGGTGGTGCGGGCAAGGCTGAGGAAGTAGGTCACAGCCTCTCTTGCACTGGGCACGGCAGGGGAAAGGGGGAGAGGGTCAGGAGCTGGCCAAGGTCATACTCTGCTATTTTAAGCGTGACTACACTAGGCAGACGGTGCAAGTCTCTTTGCTGATGACCGTGGCTGCCTTGCGTGGTGTTGGGGTTGTCCCGCGTGAGCTGTGGGAGGCCTGGCTGGCGGATTTTCTTTTGTCTTTGATGAACCGGACTTCTTATGCATCAGTGTTTGGAGGTCAGCGGGAGAAAGGAAACGTCTGAGGAGTTATGCAAGAGAGCTGTTGGATCTGCAGGCTAAAATAGCCGCGATGAGGCTGTGGTATTGTGAGGCGTTCCCTGGGGTGGTTGTTCCTGCCGCGCCTCAGGAAGTGGTGGAATCCGCCTCTCCGTGCTACTCAAGCTGTCTCTGAATGAAAGACTGCATTTTCAGTATAGGTTGCTGATTTGAATGAGCTTTTTTTTCTGTATCCTGATCGTAGCTGCAGAAAATGTGGAGACAGTCACGCCCTCAGACTTGCAGAATCCTCGTTCAGGCATCCAGGAGCAGGTTTGGAAGTGCCACATCCAACGAGGGAGGAAAAAATACATACATATAAACCGGAAATGAACAATACAGTAAACAAGGTGAGCCAGTGGCGGCGAGTCGGAGCGGTTTCTCTCCTTATCCGGCGTGGCGCGTCAGGAACAGTAGAGCGCCTCCTGCTGCACGTCCCCACTCGCTGCTCGGGCCGGCAAGTGAGGATGCAAATCTCGACACACTGCGAAGTCAGCTCCGCCCTCACTTTCTGTGCCCACATCCACCTCGACCCACACTGGTGCACCCATATATATCCCTGGCCAAACCTTCCCTTGTCCATTTTTCTCCTGCAACCTACACATTACTTGCTTCGTGCAGTCGTTGAAGATGAAAGACTTCGTGTAGATAATTGCATTCTTTTTTTTTTTTTCAGTAGTGGGTTGTTCTTTCCAGACACATTATTCCCCTCTCACACATTTAAGGGAAAGTGTGGTGTTTTGTTTCCTAAAGTCATTTTCCTTTTTTCCCTTTTTTTTTTCCTTTCTTTCTTTATTTATTTTTCTTACTTAACTCAGGACCGTGACAGGCGTGAACCCGATCATTGGTGAACTTTCTTGTCCCGCAGTCAGTGATAAGGGTACATGGGTGTGGTGGCAGTGGCGGTTCGCTTCTTGGAGGGGCGAGCCGTTTCCTGGAGAGAGAGGGACAACCGGCATTTAGTTAAGAGTTTCATTGTGAGTGAATTCAAGTGTAGGAATCACCAAACTATACAGTCAACTTATTGAACTGGTCTGGTAATGATATGTTTTCTTCGCTGTTTCTTGGACTTAGATTATTGCATTGCCGGATATAGAGTTACATCCTTCGAGGTGCAGATCCATT
>NC_087155.1:9094191-9144191 GCF_035594125.1 Scylla paramamosain
AGCTTGGTGCGAATCCTTGCCTATCGAGAGAGAGAGAGAGAGAGAGAGAGAGAGAGTCATGGAATCAGTCTTATTGGTTTAGGGGATACGTTAATTTACCATTTACGTTTTACAGCAATGCCAACCTGTGTTGCTCGTGCCATTAGTATCTAAAATGGATGGGATGAGAGGTAGTGAATAGTGTTACAAGAGCATGACAGATTACATCGAAAGATATATTAACAATTAACTAATTCAAGTAGACTGATAAAAAAAATAAATAATAATAATAATTGTGATAAAAGGCAGCTTGAAAATAAAACGGATGTGATGAAACTGGACACAACACATTTTTTTTTATGGTGGAAGCAGGAGTGTGTTCAGTGTATGGGAAGGCATGAAGGGTGGACCATCGGGGACAGGATATGGTGAAGGTTGTGGTGAAAGAGATAATGGAGGATGTTATTTTCATGCTGATGGAGATCGCTGGACATTGATGGAAAGGTGAAAGAATATTATGTAAAAAAAATGATTGATTAATAATGATCTCAGAAGCAGATTAGAGGAGAAATAATGGGTCAGAGAATGAAATAAACTCCACAACAATATAATCTTAAGAACTCTCGTAAGAACTTATGTGAAGCACAAAAAGTACCATTACATCTTTTTATGTATCAGTTCATGAGAATGGTGATAAGGAAAAGGATAGACAGGTTTGAGAGAAATTCAATTAAGTTGTCAAGAGACGGATGATAACATGAGTGATCAGCTTGGGAGAAAAGATGTGTGCTTGTGAAATGTGTCTAGTGTGAAGGATCAGAGCAGTGGAAGGGTATAGTAACTGAAAGACATAAGAGAGATAAGGGGAGTGGTGGAGCGGGTTTTAGGAGAGAAATGGATAAGTCCTGAGGTGGCGTAGATATACAAAGAACACATGAAAACAAACTGCTCAAGAAATTTTTTTAAATGAAACAGTGTTTAGATGACAGGGAGAGACAACTTTTTGTGTAAATAAAATAATGAGACATCATTCAGGAAATATATTAATGATAGGCACTGTGGCACAAATATTACATATATTGAGTATGTCTTGAGGCATTTTAGCCTTAGGCATCCCTTGCAGGGATCTCAGAAGGAAGCAAGGTGTAAAGAAATAACTATTTTGTTTTCTGTATATGTGCTTTCTGTAAAATTAGAAGGAAAGAGTTGAACAAACATATGGAAGTATAGAAGCAATGTTAATATTAATATAAATGCCAAAGTAACTTAGGGAATATTACATGAAGTGGTTGGTAAATGCAAAGTTCACAAAAGGAATGAGAATGACCATAGTTGTGTTGAAAGACAATTATTTTGGTCAAGACCATTTGCCAGGATGATCCACAATTGTGTGTAAATTGAGAAGAGAGATGAACAAGGATTAATTGATTGTACTCATATATTTGTGATTAATATTTTGAGGAATAAAACAATATGGTAGCTAGTCATTCCTGAGAAACAGTCTCTTCATGTTCTGTGGATCAAAGTGAAAATATATGAAAAGTATGCATCCAGCAATTAATAAAACAAATCAATTAGACTTACAAATCAAATGCACTGATAAAAATTGGTTTGTGCTATCAGCGTTGTAATGGATTGGGTGTGTCAAGTCCAGTGGTGGGTAATGAGAGATAGCATGCTGTAGCATACCAGATACCTTTAATTTTATTTATTTATTTATTATTATTGTAAATATTTTTTTTTGTCCCACCCGAGAGTTGTGCTGAGCTGGAAACCCATTAAATCTCGTCCATTTTTCCTATTCTCCATGTGGTGATAAGCATTGACAGGTGCAGCATTAGTCTGTTTCCAGCTTGGTTTCTATGGATGACTGGTGAGTGTCACTGAGCTCCCTCACCTGTGAATTAAGTCCAGTTATGGGAAGCACTCAGAGCTGCTTGGGTGATGGAATAATCTATTATTGAGCTTTTGGTTTTGTTTATAATCCCATAATATTTCTTCTTGACATATATTCCAAATTTGACAGAGTACCTCTCAGGCCTGTCATGGGCAATGAAAAACTCTTGTGTACCATACTTTTGGGAGACTTGGATGTGATGTTGTGGTGCAAGTTGATGCTGGTGCAAAAACTGGTGGCTATGGTTCTGGAATAATGAGGTGTCTAAGGCTAATCAGTTATAGAACACAGTTGTTTCCTGATATGACCACAGCATAAATCCCTACTATCTTAGCTTGCTGTGATCACAATCATTCCAGTAGCCAACTACTGCATTGTGGAGCCCTAGAACCCTATTCTTGGAAACAATCATATATATATTTTTTAAGGTATAACAAGTAAAGATGGAGTGAAATATTGAGTAATTGAGGGATCAATGAATCTTAGACAATCTGGCCACAAAGAAACAATGGCAGAAAGAGAGATGACCTTCAGTAGCTTGAGAGAAGAGAGAGAAGTGATCTATGAGAGAAATAAGCAAGTAGTAAAGAAGATGAAGGAAGGTATGTGAAGACAAGAAAAAAAATGAAACCTGTTACAACCATTCCCTTCAGAGAATTCTTAGCAACAAGCATCAAATATATTTAAGTGGATGGGAGAGGAGCCACTGGATAAGCATAAGGCATGAAAGTGGATAAGTAAATTAAAGAAATTCCTAATAGATGAATGATTCGAAGGACTAGTTAGGCATAAACAGGAAGTTTGTGTGAAGTCCTTTGAAGAGAATATTCCTCACCAAATACAGACAAGAAAAGGAATATCAAAGTGTGTAAATAGATTATATAATGAGGGTGAAACGAGTGTGAAAAAAAATAGATGAAATCTTGGTTAAACTTGTGATGAGGTATAAAACACTGATAAGAGTCTGTACTTCAAAGAAATTCAAGGAATATATGAGGGCATCAGGACCATAGGGGATCAAGTGCCATTTTTTTTTAAATTGAGAAAACTGCATCTAAAGTTTTTCAACAATAGCACCACTTCTAAGAAAGATATCAATTTCAACTAAGTTTCAGACAAAAGCCCTGTGCTTCAGATTTTTTTTTTTCAAAATTAAAAAAAAATTGTTGGGTGTGTATGCATGCTAGCACATAAAATGTAATCCCCCTTTAAGGTTATGTACATTTTTTTGCATGACCTGGGATTTAAATTTTAATAAAATGTTTTACTTGAAGTAAATAATGAAGTTTTAACATCTTCCTGGTATCACAACAGCAAAAAGAACATAGTATAACAACAACAACAATAATAATAATAATAATAATAATAATAATAATAATAATAATAATAATAATAATAATAATAATAATAATGCAATAAACTACACGAAGGAAAAGTATCATAGGCTCAGAGTATTGAAAAAAATAGAAGAAAATACTAATATTGGTACAACAGTATATCAGTTAATAGAAAGCAACAAATTGAAGGAAGAATGAATGCTATATTGGATGGAAGTCATTAAAATAATGAGTTAGTAATGATGGTAAGGCAAAGGATTAACAGGTGGCAATGGTTAGTCAGAGGAAAGATTGGGTATGAACAAGGTTTGGGCAGGACTGGGGGAGGAAGCATGAGGAAGGCTAGTAAGCAGCACAATGATTGGTCCCAGGTGATGCATTTCTTATAGGAAAAAATACTGATTGCACGAGAGATGGTTATGTGCTGTGCATCACATTCCCACTGGCTGGCTCCCTCTTGCTGGACTTGAGCCTGGCTGATGCCTGAATGAATGCACCCCTTGCCTCAACCACCATACACAACACCTGGATCCCTAATTGATAAGTTGTGACTCCACTTGCTACTATGGAAGCTGGAAAACAGTGTTGCAAATGCCATAGCTAGACGGAGGAAGAGTTCCCAATTCTTTTGATATGTGTAACTCCATATTTGGGGAGGTGGTGATTGAGCCCCTATGGTCCTGATGCACTCATATAAGAACAGGATAAAACAACCGAGATGAAGTGAAAGATAATAGTAATTTAAAAAGGCAGCAAGTGGAAGAATTGGTTACAAGAGGATAGAGTAAATGCAGTGATAGATGGCTTGAGGAGAACCAAGCAGTGACAGCAGTGTGCAAGGATCTGAAAGACAGTAGTCATGCTTCCCTTTTGTAGTATCATAGAAACACTGAGACATTTACCTGGAAGAGGGGTAAATTGACAATGAAAGATCATCATTGAAGACTGAACCTTGATAAATGTTTAGCATAAACATGAGTCTGAAATGCTGCCAGTTAGGCCAGAGGGGTAATCACCATAGCCTGAGTGGTTTTTGGTCAGCCGTCACTGTCTATCACTTCAGTGGAAAAGTGTATGAATAAAATGAGGTTGAAAAAGGAAGTTGTAAGGTGAAACGATGATATGGAATAAGTATAAGTGTCAGATGCAGATGCAGATAGAATGAAAGAGATCATAAAATGTGAAGTAACTGCAGTTTACTTTGTACATTAGATATGCATACCACCTCAGAATGAAGGGGAGGTGATTGCAGACTGGATAGTGAACTATGGTCCAAGATTACCTGGGAAAGAAGGCATAAATTAATGTGATTATTAAAGAGGAATTACATTTATATGCCAAAGTATATCTTGATTAGGTTCCTCCTTTGTGTGGAATCTCAGCTTGATATTTAAGGAGACTTCTAAAATCTGCTTTTGAAGTAGGCATTAACCTTATGAATGAGTCTACAAACATAATTTTATATTATATTTACTATAATATTTACAAATAGATATGTATTTGGAAAAGATTTATTTTTACATTTCTTTCATGCATATGACCTACAACTCAACCAAACCAATGAGCTCCCATGCACTCCCGTGTCCATTCAGTCTGACACACCCAGCACCAGTGAAAATTGCAAGAGCTTCGGGTGCACACCATGTGCATGCATCCTCCATCACGCTCTGTTGGTGTGCGGCATTTAGGACAGGGTTTGGTGGTGACACGAATGGCCAGAGAAGATGCTTCATCCCATCGAGAACCAGCTGCCCTGGTAGGATCCACAGCAAATGTTCCACTGCCTCCAACAAAATTTGGCCCACCTCCACCCTCTGGCTCACATTCTCCTATATGATATCCTTGTAAGCAAAGTTTGCAAAACACATAGCCACACCCACCCACACAGACTACCCTGCGACAGTCTTCATCAGCAATGATACCTTGCCCACACCCAGGATAAGGGCACAGCACTCCCCCAGCTGCCAGTACTGCTTCTTCTGCCCCCCACCGCTGATAACGCTCATAGTTATTGTCTCCCATCAACTTGAAGTGATGTACTTCACGAATGAGCGAGTCTTGGCAGCCAATAGGACAGGGCAAGGTATATCCTATTTCAAGATTTCTTGTAAACTGCCTTTCATTTAATCTAGAAACACAGTATGTGACAAAGCAATCAAGACACATTACATGTGCATCTTCACATTCAAACACTACAACTGGAGAAGAAACCTCTGTGCAAGCCAGGCAAGGGATGGCTGGCAGGTTGGCCCGGACAAGATAAAGGGCCACTGAACTGTCATCTTCACCACTGGTCTCATGAGCTCGGCACTTGAAGAAGAACTCGGCCACATTTCCATTACAGCCAACAGTTTCACATGTACCAGAAATCTGAAGCATTATAATATATTAGTGAAATGTTTACATACACCAAATATTATAGACTGTTTTGATTTCTGTTTGTATATATTTAAATTACAGAATATATTGACATTGGCCAAAGCACTATTGTGAAGTGACTAATTTTCATGTACAATTAACTATCACTACAAAATCAACCTTTTCCTCCCTGGAAACTCCCAGAAGTGACAATGACAATTGCACAACTACTACTTTCTATGTACCTATATATTTCAACTCTGTTCTCTCAATTCACACACAGTCTCTAATTTTACTTTCTTATAATTATGTATACTTTTATGCCTTACTGTCTTTATTTTTTTACACATGTCTGGACAATGTTAATGCAGTATACAATAGTATTCATTCAAGCATGCATGCTACTTACTGGTATTTGTTTTCTCACTGATGTATATCTGATAACTGTTAAAAATATTTTGCATTATGTCACATCTAAAAATATACCTACATTTTTCATAATAACAAAAACTGAACTATTTTGCCCATAAAATTAAAGAAGACAAGTATGGTTTCAAACCTGGCCCTCTTTGAGAACATCTTGCCAATTGCAAGGATCCCGATGCAGAGTCAGAGTGCCCTGCTTGCAAAGTGCACACCTGACGCGTAACTTTCCCACTTGCACTGAGTTGCATGGCTTACTGCAATATACATAGAAGTATGGACGTTCATTGCTTCCATCCACAGACTGAAAAACCAAATGAGGATATTTTCTCACTTATACATGTAGTTTCCAGTCTCCCCTGTCTTCTTTTGCCATCCCTTGGCTGCATTTCCATTATAGAAAATAGTTCTTGTAAGTAAATTATATGAGATACTGAGTAACCTGTACCTGAATTCAAGGATTATTAGACTGTATGTATCTTAGTAGATGGGTGCTGAGCTCACACAGAATTTAAGGAACATTGCTTTAGGACATCATTGTAACTACCATAATTGTATAAGATAAGTATATATAGATCATCCAAATTTACCTAGTGGCAGCTCACCAAAGTACCTAGCTATATGGAACTTGTTACAATCTCAGTTCTAGATCATGCCTTCATATCTTATTCCATCTTTTGTGGTCTACATACAGGTCCTTTACTTTCACACAACAATAACAAACATGTTTCACTGAATATTTTTTCAATATTTATTCTCCCTACATAGTAAAACCAACAAAATATTTATGTCCTTATTATTTCATTGATACATTCATGTTTAAGTCTCAGTAGCGTTGCACATCCATCTTACTATGCTCTATACTTCTGATACCATCTTTAACAGCTTGATTTTCATTACCATAATACATCAAATTTAGTTGAAATATAAGAACTAAAAGCATTATTACATATACATACATATTCATCCTATCATACACACTTAAGTCTGCTTTATCCCCACATACTTCATCCTTGTTTCTGAACTAAGTTTTGCTACTTTATGGCATCACACTCTTCACATACAGGTGTCTCTTGAGTGTAAAAGAGATCCCAAATAAAGTCTCAATAAAGGCACAGTTCCCTGAGTTCCCTCAAACCACCTTTAATTGTCACTACACTGTCCCCTCCACAAATCACTCCACCCAAATAAAGAGAAAAATTCTTTTTAACTAAAATACTGGCCACCTCAGCCAATCTGTTTTCATTTCTCTCCCCATCTCCTCTCCATGTTACACACTCAGATATGGGCATCATTTGGGTGGGGGATGTGGGGGCTTGTCCCTCCCACATTTTGGAATAGAGGGGACAGGGTGTCATTTGTTAAATTTTGCATCATTAGAATTTTCTAATAAAACAGCTTAAAAAATATATTAAATGTGCATAATGTAAATCATGATTGTAAATATTATTTTTACACACCTAATTCTTGTTGAATGCTTCTAAATAGAGTATGGTTGCTAGGTCTGCCCTTTTAATGACACTCTGCCCTTTTCAAGATCTGATTATTCTATTTATTGAAAACAAAACACAAAGGAGAACCTGAATTTTTTTTCTAAGTCACTTACCTCCCTGTATTTAATACACCACATCCATTAAATCTTATTTCATAAGAAAATTATGAAATATGGGTGAGAGTTGGGTCAGTTTTGTGTTCCACAGTATTGGAGTATAGTAATGCCATGGTGATGGCATATATTAAAACAGTGTGGTGTAGTGTGATCAAGTGCTCACATAATAATATGTTGCTGATTTTCATCCCTCCCCATGTCAGAAGACAAAAAAGTCCCTGCATTGAGACACTCCAGTATTTTGCAACATAGCTTTAATCTCACCACATCTCTTGTGCACTTACATGTGCATCTTGATGGCTATGTAATGTACATTACATGGCAGTCAAGATGCACATCATTTCTGCAGATTCTGCATGACCCTACATTGTTAATTATTAAAAACAAACACTGTCATACCAAATCATATCTTTTGTCTTATGCACATTAATCCTCTCTCTCTCTCTCTCTCTCTCTCTCTCTCTCTCTCTCTCTCTCTCTCTCTCTCTCTCTCTCTCTCTCTCTCTCTCTCTCTCTCTCTCTCTCTCTCTCTCTCTCTCTCTCTCTCTCTCTCTCTCTCTCTCTCTCTGTTTTGAACTTAGCTTGTTTCAACCTTAGTTTCTACAACCACCATAAGTCATCTGCATGCAACACCTCTCACAAAAGTACTATCCTAAAATCATGAAATTAGATTTCAAGAACAATAGTGTACAGTAGAAGGCTTACCAATATTTGCATAGAATAGGTAATTCTTTTCACTTACTTTAAGTTCATTAATAGCCTTCAGTTCTGCTTCAGTCAGCTGAATTGCCATGACAGTGGAGGCATCACACAGCAAGGTGGCAGTCTTGGTTGATGGGAAATCTTGACAGTTCCTAACTTCAGTTGGTTGTATAGCACAATTTTCAGACACTTCATTAGTTGAGCAATGAGGTTTATCTTCTATTTCTTTACTTGTTGCTATTTTCTGAAGAGAGAAATACATTTTACGTTCACAGTCATAAGCAATCACAAGAAATAAATTTGCATATTCAAAGGAAGGACTATTCAACAGGTCATATAAGTACAGTATTCTAGTGTATAACAACACAGTGCACATCTGTACAACAATCAAATATTATTGCTTAGTAAAAGTAATATTTTACATACTTTTTCAACTGCTGGAGAACTGGTTGAGTTTGAAATTTCATTTATGTGACTTATTGTAGTACCCTTTCCAGCTGAATCTGAGGTAGAATTAGCTGCACCATCCTCTTTTGCTACCACTATTACAGCATGAAGAAAACTGTGGTTTCCAAGATCACATTGTTGGATGACCATGTTGTCAGGGAGCTCTTTGCCAGCAAAGATGATCCTTATATCATGACTGTTGCGTTTTAGTTTGGGCGCCAGAGTAGTTTTTATTTGTTGTACTGTCCATGATGGATCAAGGCAGACTGACACCTGCAAAATGTTACTTATTAAGGCATAAAGGCATGAAAACAAAAGTAAAAATATATAAATATAAAATAATATTATCATCAAATATATTCTGAAATACATATAATTAAAATTAGTGACACACCCCTTCAGAGAGAGAGAGAGAGAGAGAGAGAGAGAGAGAGAGAGAGAGAGAGAGAGAGAGAGAGAGAGAGAGAGAGAGAGAAGCTTAATGAATAAGGTGACACTGAAACACAATATATAGATGAGAGAGACTGGCTAAGAGTACCTTCTCTCCAGTGTTGGTCCTGACAAAGACTTCCAATTGAGTGGACACAGCAGGCTTGGCTTGACCAAGGCCAAACATTGTCAGGATGATGTGCCACAACCCTCCAAACAAATTAAGGAGATATTGGAGCATAGCAGAATGTCCCCCACATCAAGTGAAGGTTCTGGATGTATCATAGCCTTGATGCTGAAATATGACATATGAGAGAGAGAGAGAGAGAGAGAGAGAGAGAGAGAGAGAGAGAGAGAGAGAGAGAGAGAGAGAGAGAGAGAGAGAGAGAGAGAGAGAGAGAGAGAGAGAGAGAGAGAACAAAAATACATGGAGACTCCTGTATTAATGAAATGTGGCAATTTCTATTGATTTTTATCCAAATAAAAAAACAAACAAATTTTTGTTTTCAAAGGTCCAAAATTCCTTCATAATGAAGGAGTTTGAGAATTGTGCCATGAAGATGTCTTTCAGTAATGAAGAGCTTGATAATTATAATAAAAAAGTCTGTCTTGTATTATTATGTTTAGGTATAGATATACATATTTCTACTGAATGCTTCAATGTCTTGAAAGACTTGTTAAATTAATTTAGAAAGCCATGGGAAGAAGCATTCAAGAATTAAACAGCTGACAGGACACTCAAAGTTCACAACGCTAATCCACTAGCAACGAAGTCACAAGGGATCACCAATGCCCAAGTGGACATTAGTTGGCCTTGACTATTCTGCCATCATATAACTGACTGAAGGTCTTGTAACACATTAGGATTAATAAAACACTGCTCTTTGCATATATCTATCTATATATATATATATATATATATATATATATATATATATATATATATATATATATATATATATATATATATATATATATATATATATATATATATATATATATATATACCACAGCTGAGCAGACTAGTCTGTGGTTGTGAATCCTAGAATATCTGCAATGTGGAGGAAATCCAGACTTATAATGCAATTTTTTTTTGGGTGCAGGTTTAACTATGAAAATATGTACACACTGATGTGGGATGGATGCATACCTGTAATGGATGTAAGGCATATGCAGATCTTACAATTAGTCAAGGTAGGCCACATGAGGACAGTTACTTTCATGTGGTTGTAGGACAGGTGTAAATATCAGGGACATTGCAGGGTAGGTCATAAGAGGGAAGTGCTCTTCCCATCAGCTGAGGTATGGCAAGCAGGAAGGTTATGATATCAATTACCAATGGGAAAATTCATGCTTAATACCTATGAGAATGTCATCTTATGGTTGATCTGTACTGTATTAGATATACTGACACTAATTATCGTTGATACCAATGAATATTTTAATATTGTGTAGACAAAATGTGACTGGATCTCTCAAATGCAGTGTAGGTGTGCATATTATACCAAAAACATTCCCAGTTCCAGACACTGCATGGCAGGTGGAGGCAACAACTGAAAAAGTCTTGTGGGTAAAGCCTGGATGTGGGCTAAGTATTGCAGGTTGCAGCATGAATGTAAGGCAAAGTTAGGCACAGATTTCAGATACATATGAACAAAAATACAATGTATAACTTGGAAAACTAAATTACTATATGAAGATGAAATAGGTAATGTATACTTTTGGCATGGGCTATTTCAATTACTTCATTAAAACACCACATGGTAATATGATGCCATTATGCATCAGTCCCCTTGATCACACAATACTAGAATTACCTACCACAATACTTAAGGAAGACTCTTTATTCTTCACACCCAAGCAAGACTCACAACACCCTACTACATCAAAGAGTTGAGCTGCCAAGGAACATTGAGGATTATCTCTGCTCTCTCCTTTATGGACTGAATTTAACATAGTACTCAATGCACAGTCATCATTGGTAAGGAGCAAACACTGTGGGGAGGTGACTGGTCTCACTTGAGTGTAGGACATCTTCCCTATGGACCTTTTCTTCCTAGACAATTCTACCACTACGTCCCCCCTGTACAATTTCCCCTCCTGGATATCCCGGTCTCATTATTCTATTCAAGATTTTTGTTAAATTTGTGAATGCATTCATATATCTGAAGCAAGATAACAGATTATCTGCAGTACTTGTTAAGTTTTATTAAACAATAAAAAGCTACTAAAATCATGAGAGCAATAAGGGGGAAAGTATTCATCACCTTCATCCTTTGTATCCTAAGGCCAGATGCAGTACATAACCCATAGCCTTCAAAAGACTATGCTACTGTCTTCTGACCATCTCGTCTAGCAATGTATATCTTGAAGAGCCATTCTTAATGTTATCTTGTGGACCATTTGGCATGGTTGACCACATTCTTGTTGAAGCAAGGCAAGGGACACTAAAACATAGTCTTTCCTTAATGCATCACTTAGAATCCACAGAGATGGATGTTTTTGGCCAACCAAGCTCGCACACATGTTGTTTATACAGGCCCCTCCTGCCTGTGTAATGTTATGCACATTCCAAGTTTGTGGAGGAAAAAAGGGGTGGATGGCACCAGAATTGTAATGATAGAATATTATTCTGTGATGGCTGTGCACAACTAATACTTTCAAATACATAAGTCAAATTGCAGTAATTAGCTAGTTCCTCTAGCCCTTCAGGAGTTGCATTTTCAGGAGTTCCATTCTCTTCATGACATCAGCTAAGGATAGAAATGCTAAACCATCAAGCATGCTAGCAAAGTCTTTCATTTCTTTTTCACAGCAAACTGTTAACAGTTTGCTGCCATCTCAATAAACAATGTAAAGCCACTTTGGCAGATGATAATTTAAGTGATAGTTTAAGTTCTGGAACAGCAGCTCAACCATCTGAGGCAAGGGAAGAAAAGAAGTAAATGAATGTAGGGAGGGGATGTCCATGGGGAAAATGCCCAGAGGGAAATATGTCCAGGGTGGGAATGTGCCCAGGGAGGACTGTCTCAGAGGGGAAATTGTCCAGGTGGGAATCTGTCCGGCACCCGTCTCACTCACTTGCTGCCTCCATACATGACAGCTCCTTACACAGTTACCCTTCCCATTCCAAACACCTCTTGGCAGCATTGATAAGCTTGCTTCAGTAATTAGTGGATGATAAATATTTAACTAAAAGAGCCCTTAGCCAGCCTGGGATTGAACCCCTGACCAGGAAAACTTAAGTGCAGTAGGACCACGAGGATAATGAGGATTGTCTGTTGCCAAGATAATTTTTGAGTACTCTCGGTCACTGCAGACTTAGTAACGAAAAAAACAGTCCTTGTTGACTTACAAATTCTAAAAATGGAAACTGGTCTTCCAGTTTTCTGAAACTTCAGCGGATGAGCGTGAAATGACAGCAAATAGACAATTTAACTCCCAACAATCACAGAACAGTATAGGCAAGGCATTAGTTTGCCACACAGCAAACGAAAGCACCATATACAACTTATGCACTTCACTCCCAGCTTTCAATATCTGTGTTTATGTAGCTTATATAACTGCTTTTTCCATAAATCAACTTCTCAACAGCCCCTCACCTCAGCAAGTGAAGGGACACTTTCCTCTATAGGCAGGTCCCCACGAACACCAACTAAGGGCAGACTGCCAAATTATAGAAATTGATGTAGATATTTGGAAATGACGCAGTCAAGTTCTCTTCACTGCAAGTCTGACGTAACATGTTGCCCTTAACTGACTGAAAACAGTCCTTTTTAGTGAATATTAATCACTATATGTTTCCACGTCGTTTGTTTACAAAATCTGTTTTGCAGTTACCACCAGATTGTGCTGTAATTATTGAAATATTCATCTAAGGAACATTGCATTGGGTCAAAATTCTGCATAGTTTTACCTTCAACCTCCAGAAATTCAGGACACAAAGAATGAAAAGTAGGTCGTCTGTAAACGTTCAAGATTGTCTATCCCGCTGCGCCTGCCTCGTCCTCCTCCTCCTCCCCTCCCTCCCCCTCGCTTCACTCCAACCACAGCTGCAATTGTTTACATCTCTACCACGGCACGTTGCTGCTGTGGCTGCCTCTCAATCACTGCAGGGGTTATCTGAAATACTCAAACACCTATTCTATAAGAGTGAAAACTGCAAAACTATCAAGGCCAGTAGCGAAAGAAACAAGACAAGACTTACCGTGCAGACAGGAAACAGGGAAAAAGAGTGGTTTCCTTGACAGTACTCGTGAAGCATCGCAGTGAGTCATGGCCTCCTCTTCACCCAAGCTCAAGGTGCCCTCTCGTTGTTGATGTGTTTTTTTTTTTTTCCAAGTCCAGGGAGAATAAAAACACCACTTTTTTGGGGGGTAAAAATGCAGAACATAGCCTTTATCCCATTCATCTGTATCTCCCTCCCTATCCATAACAAGCTTGAGGACCTGGCGGGAAAGTGAGATTTTTGGGTAGGTGAGACCAAAATAGACGAGATATGGCAATAAAAAAATAAATAAATAATAAATGCTTACTATACGATGAGTTACCAGAATACTAATGTACTATACATAAATGTTCCTACACTGAAGCAGTAACCGGTGGTGAATATTTGTAGGGGACAGGGAATGTTTGTACCTGCATTAAGTGTGTATCACAATGGGCAAAATTTTCCTGTATCTTCTGTCATAAAATCATGGATTTTTGCTTCTGTGGGCCTGCTACTGTGGTCTTCCTATCACACTTGTACTGCGTTCACTTAATCACTTCCCGTAGTGTAGTCTTTCCATGACTACATGGCTCACATACCTCTTCACACACCAGTGTTCATGAAGCAGAAGGCTACTCATTAGTGGTGCTGAATTTGTTGAAGGTTCAGTGCAAAAAGAAACATGTAGAGGCTTGAGTGGCTTGCAAAAAGGGAGAAGCAGATTGAGGTGCTGCAGTTGCATCTGGAGGGGAAGGAATGCTACAGGTAATGGATGCAAGTGAGCAAGAGCCAGTTTTGTGAGATGTTAGACTTGATACAACCATCTTTACCGAGAAAGACACAAGATTTTAAAAAATCAGTGTCTGGGTAAGGTGTGTCAGCCACACCTTACTCTCATCATGATCATGTAGCCCCTACGATTTTGAATGTTGTGAACCTCTAATACATGTCTCCAAAGCAATAATCCATGATTATTTTTGTCATTTTATGAATTTATGGGAACTTTGTCACCTGTAATGATCCTCAGATCTCGACAATATTGATTTGCAGAAAGTACGAGTGTTTGTGTGCTGGTCATCAGTTGATGAACAATGTGTTTGTACCAGTTGGCATGACAAACCTGGGTATTATCTAATCTTATCTTGTCTTATGCATTTACCTAGAACTCTCTTAGGGTTTGTTCACACTACAAGCAGAGCAGAGCGGAGCAGAGCAGCGCGGATAGGGTGTTCACATATAAGCAGAGCAGGGCGACCTGCACAAGAATCAGTCGCTATGGAGGATTTCGTATGTGCATTCCTATTGCTTGACAGCAAAAAACAGAAACGGAAACACTGGGTCCATCCCATCAACATAAGGAGAGATTGGTATGGAGAATACCACCATCTCTTCCACGAGCTGAGGAGAGATGAATCGTGATTCTTCGTGTGTTTACGGATGAAACCGGCAAGTTATGTGGGTTATTGATGATTGAGTATAGGATGAGATTATAGCCAAATTAGCTTTTCTCAACATACGGCTGTTATATATCATTAAATTGTACCTGAACTGTGCGCAATCTGGTAAGTTTTTGTAATTTTGGCCTCAGCAATAAAAACTCACCTTCTTGGCCATGCTCATCAAAGGGTGGAGCCACGGAGGACCGCTAGCAGCGAGCAGCAAAAAATACCTCCGAATTTCCTGAGTGTGCCGCTCTCCTCTGCTCTGCTCTGCGCTGCACCGCTCCGCTTGTGGTGTGAACAGCCGAGCGTTTGTACATTCAAAACTATATCAAAATTAATGCCACTACTTACCGCTCTGCTCTGCTCTGCTCTGCTCTGCTTGTAGTGTGATCATACTCTTAGGAGTCTGGTCATTAGGGAAGAGTTTCAGGTCTGTAGCTGCCTGGAGGCAGCTAAAGGATTTTAGACCCACATGATGACGCGAATCATTTATTGCATTCGGTCAAACCTGAAGACATGCATAATAAACATAAGATGTGCGTAGCACTACTAACCATTAAGTACTGTATCAACATAATGCATCACTAACCATGGATTATGACAATTAGGGCAATCAACCCCTCGTAATACAGATGTGGAACTCGCATGTTTGGGGTCTTAAGGAGGCCCATCACCAAGCAACACCTGTATCTGTGTTGTAGTGGTCCAATCTTTCCTGGAGTAGTCACACCCTAACTCGGTGATGGTATAAAGGGATCCGTCCCTCCAGGCTTTGTTCCTCCTGGCCCTCGGTGCCTCACACCTGCCCAATGTTGGATCTTTAATTCATATACTTCCTTGCACTGCTGCCATTATGGGTCCAGCATAAGCTGATAAGAGCATTTTGTTGAGTCTCATTCTGTACAGGATGTTCGTCGCTTCCATGTGGTCCTTGAAGGCCTGTCGAAATTCTCAGTACAGTAAAATCCCTCTTATCCAGCATTCGAGTATCCAGCAGCTTCAAGTATCCGGCACATTTTTCCCCGAGCCTTAAAATCAATAAAAAATCAATGTGTACTTATAAAATCGATTAAAATTCCTGCGCGAGGCATACTTTGTCCCCTCACCACCAGAGCGCACTGCTTCGCGCCATCCGCAGCCCACTACACTGTGTTTACTCAGTGACTTAGTCCCGCGTGTGCACTGTTTATCGCCTGACGCCTTCATCATGCCTAAAGTTGTAGAAAAGAGGAAGCGTGTTGTGTTTACACTTAAGCAGCTGATCAGATCAGCTGCTGATTAAGATCAGCTGATCTTTGTTATGGTAAGATGCGTGAGTGTAGGGTGGTGATTGTGGACATAATTTCACTTCTATTCAAGTATCCGGCATGTCGGTGGTCCCGTTGATGCTGGATAAGAGGGATTTTACTGTAGTCCCCACAAGAATCTCCACTAAATGTAGGTGGTGGCATGTAAGCAAGTCTCATGGCGTCTGTCATTTCTTTCATACCTGGAGCCAACACTTCACCCTCAGACTGTCTTCCGTCTTCTCCCTTTAATGTTTCCAATGCCGGGCCATCCCCTTGTTGGGCATCATACCCTACCTTGTCTCTCTGTATCACATCCACTGACTGGCCATCCTCTTGTTGGGTGTCGCACTCCACTGTTGGTTGTGTCAGGAAAGGGGCATCATGTGTCATGTTGGTTTTCTTCCCAGCATTCTTCCCTTTCCCTCTCTGATCAGGATGAATTTCCTTCCCCTGCCTTCATGCCTGCCCGTCTTACCCTTAGGTCAGCAATAGTTCCTGGATGACTCATTCCTCTACAGAGATCCCTCTGTGTCTTATCTATTCTACCAACATACAACTATCAACTTTACCACATAAACACAACCCTCACTACCTCTCTGCAGCTAAGCTCTCCACAGCTAGTTCCTCTCACACATCTTCATTACTGCAATTAACTACTATAATGAATTCAATTTCTTTAATCTCTACTCTAATTAACTTAGTTTCCTTAGTGTTACCCATGCTTCATATACTAGTTCACTTTAACTCTCAAAACACAGATCATATTATTTAGCATATGCTTGCTCAACAAGAACTTCTTTCACCCACTCAGCGGTCTTTCACCTGCTCGGCAGTAACAAGGTCAATATGTAACTTAAGACCATCATACTTTTCAACAAGATATGCTTACCCTTACATCTTTTTGTTTCTCTGTTTTAATGATATAATTAATATGTTAGGCATCTTTTTTGGCAGTTCTAGGTAACAGAAGAGCACCACTGATACAGACTCCAAAGTCCTGACTGCCTTCATCCTCCCACAGCAAATGACTTTTATGGCTGCTCCAAAAATTAGCAAAATCAATTCTTACAGTCTAACATGCAGACTTAGCCCATGTCACATAAGTTACATTTTCTGACATCTTTTGCTCTGTTATTGGTATTTATTAATAAGTACACCCATCTCATTGCAGCATGTGTTACCTGTTTCATTGGCTAGATCCTTTCATTCTTAGTATTTTGAACCTCATATATATATATATATATATATATATATATATATATATATATATATATATATATATATATATATATATATATATATATATATATATATATATATATATATATATATATATATATATATATATATATATATATATATATATATATACACACATCACATATTTATTGTAATACTGCCAGCATTTTTTAAAATCTAAACCAGTTCCTGGAGGATGCTGTTACAGAGAGTAGCACATCCACCTGTCAGACTTCATTGCCAGCTGTCACATTGAGAAAGACAGTGTGTGTTCATACATACATTTAGGAATTTCTATGCACTGGCATGAAATAGGTCACACTAATTGAATTTTTTTAGTGGAGACAGTGTTACAGGCCAGTTAGAAAATGTTGAATTGATTTACAATCAATTCACCGAATTATAATGCTTATATTCCATCAGAGAAGGAAGAACCAAGACATTTTTTAATTAGTTTGAGGATGATGTCTGTGTGCAGTGGTGTTGTTTTTTATTACTTTGTGGATGTTGCCTGATTTTAAGAAAATACTCAGGATTCATTGACTTTTTAATGTAAACATAGTGTTCTTCGTGAAGTGTGTGAGGTAGTAGAGTGACTATACTTTGAGGGAAGAAAGTCAGGTAAGGTTTTCTCGAACTGATCATGGTTTGGTCATTAATTAGGGGGGTAAAAGGGAGCACAGCATCCTCTTTAGGTTAGGCCCATTGTACTAGATTTGTATTTCTATTACTTGTGTGTAGATGGTATCCAAGGGTGCAGGTAAACATGAAGTAAAATCAGCTGCAGTATATTTAATCAAAACTGTTCAAAGATATGTAAAGTGAAGAAGGCGCCAAGGAGCTGCATGTCTGCCACTAAGGCAGGGATGACAAGGACTGCAACTGGTTTGCTGGGGTGAGACTAGCCACTGGCTGCCAGTCAAGTCACGGCTGGGGCTGGCATCCGGAGATAAAAAGGGTGAGGGCTGACCTTACTCCTGTGTGGTCCCATACTCCCATTGGGGGCTGAAGTTGGGTCAGGTTCCAAAGGGAAGGTGCGGAGAATGAAATGTGGTAGGGGTGGGTGAGGCATCCCATGCCAGCACATCATATTTGCTATTTTTGTGTAAATCCTGTCTTCAGTTTCATGTGCATAGGTGGCAGGATTAGCCTATATAGGTTAAGTTTAAACTCATAGGCACTAGAGATTCAAGATGTAAGAAAATAATAATACAATTTGAGAAAGGATGAAGAGAGGACATTGTGCCACTGTTGGCAGTTGCTACTCTTTCTTGAGACTGGCAATTTATTTTGATGAAGTTGATTTTATCATTTCATACAGGGAAAAATTCACCAATGAATTTCCTATTTTTACTATATCTAAAATTGATCATCAATATTTGTTACATTCCACTCTTGTACACTGCATTGTATCTCAGCTTCACATCCCTCCCCTTTGAGATATTCTAATACTGTCCAGTTGTATAGGGAATCTTCCTCTCATATTCACAATATTTATTCCACCTTTGTACTTCCTTGCCATTTCACTTTTTCCTATTCTCTTGGGATGCAACAATTCAAGCAAGTAACAGTATTATATAACTTTTTCAGAGGTATCGTCGAGAACACCAAAGCTCGAGTGAGGATGAAGATTATCAACCATATGTTCCTGTTAGGGAAAGAAAGAAACAGAAACTTAAACAAATTCTCAAGATCTCCCAAGTGAGTGCAGATAGTTTTTATGTTACTGAATCTGTGTAATGTTTACTTGACCTTTGTGTTGCTGTAATAGAATTATGAACAGTATCTCCCATTGATGAAATGTCTCTGCTTAAAAAAATGGTGTCATTGCTGTCTTTATTAATGAAGGATGAAGAGAGTGGGAGCCTCAGTGGGCAGGAGCGGGAGGGTGGAACGCAGGAGCAGGATGTGCAGGAGCTGGCACGCAAGAACAACATCTCTCTCCTGGACCAGCACACAGAGCTCAAGAAAATTGCTGAAGGTGAGAATTAGTGAGACTTGTTCAACAAACCATACCGTTGCCATATTTTCCCAAAATATTAGTTTTCACCCAAAAGAACTCCCACCATAAGATGGCCTTAATAAAAAGTTTCCAAGTATTCCCCACTAGCCATGACTCATGAATTTATTGTTCCTTTTCATATTTTCTGACTGTCCACTCAGGGTTGTCATGATTCAATAAAATTATTTGAATAATCTGATTTTTTTAGATTTTAATCATAAGCAGGTTAAAAGATCATAATTCAAATAAGCTCATATTTTTTTTTTTCTATTTCACTGAATTAGCTATCTAGCTACATAATGTAGAAAGGTAATTTTTTTTGTAGAGATGTACATCTTTCAGTTGCATTCTCCATCTTTCTAGTAGTTATGTTGACCAATTAATGCCTTCATGGTTACATATTCTGAATTTACTCTTTATGGAGAGTTCCAGGCTGTTTCAGTTATACATTATTATGTTCAATTTTAGGGACAGTATTGTAATATATGAGGTTTAAAAAGTGTATACTTGTTTAGCAAAATAAAAATTGAATTGAGATAAAAAACTAAATTTTAAAAATTCATGATTTTCCCAAACCCAGCCCTTGGTATTGTAATAAACTTTCTTTTTTCCATATACCTAAATCATTTATTTACTCTATGAATATAGATCTTCCACCACACCATATTTTATGGAAGACATTTATTGTGATAATTCTACAATGTGTGAAGCATATAGTTTTGTGACTGTAATTCCATTAAGTCAAGTACATTGGCTTTATTATGAATGTTTATGTTATTCTTGGTTCCTGAAGGCTATAGTTTCATGTGATGCTTTTCAGCCCGTAAAGAATCTGAGTTAGAAAAGCAGCGAAGAGAGGAACAGCGTCTCCTGGAGGCTGTAGCAGAGAAGCGGGCACTCATGGCAGTGTCTGAGCTGGCTCGTGGCGTGCAGTACGAGGAGCCTGTGGTCACTGCCTGGCGGCCTCCAAAGCGGGTCCTGGCCATGGACAACAGACGCCATGACAGGGTTCGCAAAAAATACAAGTAAGGGAATCAGCAATAACATTTGTCTGGAATAATAATAAAAAAAAATGTATATGTAGGTACTTTAATAATACATGTGAAATGTTGGGAATTAAATCTTAATCATGCAAGTTCATATTTAAGGGAAAAGATCATGTCACAGTCATTCTTGTTTCATATGTACTAATGTTTTTTACCAGATTCAGTTGTGTGTGTGTGTGTGTGTGTGTGTGTGTGTGTGTGTGTGTGTGTGTGTGTGTGTGTGTGTGTGTGTGGCAGAGAAATGTTGTAAAGTTCAACTTTTGCATTTGAATCTATAGTGTCCTCACCATGACTTTTTTTTCCCTGACAAATGTTCCTTTCCTTTGCAGCATTTTAGTTGAGGGACAAGAAGTACCTCCTCCCTTGAAAAGTTTTGCAGACATGAAGTTTCCTCCTTGTATTGTGAAAGCTTTGCAGAAAAAGGGAATTGAAAAGCCTTCCCCTATCCAGGTAAGGAATGAACCTTTTGTTTTGTGAAATTTATACTGTCTGAGATTTCTTGTTACTTATAATTGCCACATTTATGAGTGAAGTGTATCTGTAGGAGGCCTGTGCTGTAAACTGTTTTGGAAAACCATAATCAACCATATTTTTTCAAACCAATAATTTATAAGAGGACTTGTGCACATATGTGTATGATTGACACACTGGAGCTGCTGAACCTTTTTCTATCATGTTCTTTGAATTTCTAATCAGGTATAATTAAAGATGAAAATAAAGGTAACTACTGAGCTTCAGAATGGACATGTGATAAAGAAAGGATGGTAAAAACATGACAAATTCAAGCTGTGGTGAAAGGATTGCAACATGTGCTTGATGTTTAGAATAATTTTGTATTCATTGTTGAGGTAAATTATCAAAGTGTTAGGAAAGGTGAGTGATACTGTAAAAAGACCTGGAGAGAAAATGATACTATAAAAAGACCTGGAGAGAAAATGGTCATTCTTTGTAGTCAGTACATGCATTTAAAGGAAGTTAAGAAGAAGCCTGTTGATATAGTGGTTAGTATGCCTGTCTCACAATGTAGAAGTCTTAGCTTTGAATCTGGAAATAAATAGGATTAGTCTTTTCATGCTATAACTTAGGAGAGAATAGCTGCAGGATGAATAATGGTGAGGAGTTATGACTTTCAAGTGACAATCCTGCCAAGACACCTAAAACCAGCAGCATGTGGGATAAGGCTTAACGTTGCTATAACCATTAGGGGAAGTCTTTGTCCAGCAGAAGAAAGTAGGCCAGTAGTACTGATAATGGTGATGAATAAAAGGGAGAAAAAGATTAGGTAGTATTATGGCCCATGGAAAGCATGAAATATTGTCATAATTCATATTATTGTAAAAGGCATCTTTCATATTTCCTGTAGTCAACAACTGAAGAGAAATCAGTAAGTTGTTTGGTCATATATAACTTGTCTGTCATCTTGTAATTAGTTGGTTCCCCCTCTGAATCTTAATCATCTTTTGATGTTTTATGAATTATTATGTATTCGTTGCTTCCAGTTACATGCATGTAAAGTGTTAAGTGTCGAAGTAGGGTGAAAATATTTTATTTGAATTTTTTTGTGGGGCCTGCTTCAGCCAGGTCAGAACCATAGTCATGTTCTGCCATTTCAATTAAACCTCTAACACACAGTGTTAGTAGAATCTTCCCCCTATCCTACATTATATTCAACATGGCTGTGTCAGTTTTATGACTGAGTTCAGACTGATTTCTCTGAACAAGACAGACAGATAGACCAAGCACTGTCAACACAGTTTACATATATCCATGAATT
Organism: Scylla paramamosain; assembly: GCF_035594125.1. NCBI lineage: Eukaryota > Metazoa > Arthropoda > Malacostraca > Decapoda > Portunidae > Scylla > Scylla paramamosain. The sequence continues at coordinate 9,116,375 of NC_087155.1, forward strand.
ATAGTGTAAAAATACTGTCATTGTAAAGGAATGTCCAGTATTTAGATCTCTCTCTCTCTCTCTCTCTCTCTCTCTCTCTCTCTCTCTCTCTCTCTCTCTCTCTCTCTCTCTCTCTCTCTCTCTCTCTCTCTCTCTCTCTCTCTCTCTCTCTCTCTCTCTCTCTCTCTCTCTCTCTTTCACCACTTTATTTAATATTCAGATGCAGGAATTTTATTGGAAATGAGGGGCTTTGTTGTATGTTACTGTGAATAACATGTTTTCTCTTTTCAGATGCAAGGCATTCCAGCAGCATTGCAGGGTCGAGACATGATTGGCATTGCATTTACAGGAAGTGGGAAGAGTATGGTCTTTATCCTTCCCATCATAATGTTCAGCTTGGAGCAAGAAAAAAAGTTGCCCTTCATGAACAATGAAGGCCCATATGGTAACTTGCTAAAAGATTTTTATGGTACCATTACCATTCTGAAGCCTCTCTCACAAATTTGCTTATGTCAGCCTTCTACACCTAACAGTGGCTTGTCGTATAGCTTGGTGTCCAGCAGCCTGTCTGCAGCAGCCTTTGATGCAGATCTTTGTGGACCACTATTTAAGTTTTCTTGTGTTACCCTGAAAAAAAATATATATAACAGCTACTCCAGTCCTTCCATTTTCCCTCATTTATCTTTCTCATCTATTCTAAATCTGTTTTCCCATAATCTCTGTTTTCCCATTTTATAGACAGTCTTCCTCACACCAATATAATCTATTTATTATATTGATATCTTTGCCAGCTTATTCTCTTTCTTCATTTACTCATGTTTTTTACATTGTACATACATTAAATATAATGTGTGTTCCAAATTCCCATTGTCTTTTGGATATTAAAGGTTTTCTTAGCAAAGATGTACACAAAGTTAGGCAATGATATATGCTTTGACCACCCAAGGACGTTATCCATAATATATATATGTATAGTGGAACCTTGGTTTTTTAACTTAATTAATTCCTGAATGTGGTTTGAAAACCACATTTCCCCATAGGAATCAGTGTAAAATAGATTAATGCATTCCCAGACACCCGTCCACCATGTCTTGGTGGGTAATGATCGAAGCTCTCACTGCTAAAGTGGCTGCTCCACAACATCTTCAGCTTAGAAATTATTTATCCAGAAAGGATGTATTGAATGAACTTAATGACACAGAACTCATCAAAAGATACTGTTTAGACTGTGCTGGTATTCTCTTTGTCACCTATCAAATGAAATCAAATCTCTCTCTCTCTCTCTCTCTCTCTCTCTCTCTCTCTCTCTCTCTCTCTCTCTCTCTCTCTCTCTCTCTCTCTCTCTCTCTCTCTCTCTCTCTCTCTCTCTCTCTCTCTCTCTCTCTCTCTCTCTCTCTCTCTCTCTCTCTTTCTCTCTCTCTCTCTCTCTATGTGTGTGTGTGTGTGTGAGAGTAAGAACAATCCTGAAAATTGCTAAATAGAATGAGACTGATAGAGAATGAAAATGGAATTATACAAGTGAGAAAGGGTGAGAAACAATGAAGCATAAATGACATAGAATGAATGATGGGGAGAGAGAGCATGGTATCACTCCCTTGTACCTGATCTCTGACAAATAAGGAGGGAGGGGAGGTGACAGGAAGGGAGGTTTGAGACCAAAGGAAAGAGAGTACATGGCCAGGCAAGGAAATGTAGGAGAGAGAGAGAGAGAGAATAGAAGGAGGGAGGAAATATGGAATGGGATGGGAGGATGGGGGAAGAGGGGCATGGAAGGGAGGGGGGAAGAAGAAAACAAGAGGGACTGACCAAGTGACATTACTTGAACGGGTGTTTTGGCCATAGTATTAAAATCCCAATTTCCCTTCCCTTGGTTGTTTACAATAGTATTAATCTCCCCCATCTCTGCAGGTGTGTTTAAAACTGCAGAAATGTGGGCAAGAAGGGATAGAAAAGTGTCAACTCATCTGGTTGAGCTGACACTTGCCTTCCCTTCCCTTCATATTTTTTTTTTGGAAACAATGCAAACTTATATCTGTTTTTATAGAAGGAAATGCATTTTTAATAGTGAAAAATAGTGAAAAACATTTCAGACTTTGCTTAAATGGATATGTTTATAATATTTCTGGAGATGTCAGTGTTCCCATGTGATTGTAAATATACTCTGAAGCAGTGCAGCCTCCTGCTGCAGGTATGAGTTGCCAGAGAGAGGGAGGGAGGGAATGGTATGCATTTCCTTAGAATTAGATAACACACACACACACACACACACACACACACACACACACACACACACACACACACACACACACACACACACACACACACACACACACACACACACACACACACACACACACACACACTGCCCGTAAAAGTGAGCATCTCTTGCCAGCAGTCTGTGTGCCAAAGCATGATAGAGATCATGAGTGGGAAACATTAGACAATATGCTCAATGCATTAACCAGCAAGTGTGGCATAACTGGCAACTCATACCAGCAGGCCTAGTTAGCCTCTGGGACCCCTGTGAGTGATCTTCAAGGTCACCAATATCTCAGATTTTTTTAAATTTGCTATTTACTTGTAGATAATCAACTTTATTAATTATTTTACATTATATAATGTATATTAATGAAAAATGTAAGTGAAGAATGTATTCATTGTCTCATTTCTCAGAATTACTGGCTTGAAAGGGCTATCAACATTAATCTTAGCCACCGTGGTGAACCCCGGGCATGGGAAGGGGGATGGGGTTGTTCTCACTTAATCCAGCCCTGTGGGTGGTTGAGGATGGGACAGAGAAGAGGAATTTAATATTATGGCTTTTTTTTTTTTTTTCCTTCAAATTAGAGGACAAAATTTCTTTGCCAACCCTTTTCAAATTGAGAGTTCTTCAAATTGAAGGACATTCAAATCAGGAGGTATGGCTGTATATATATATATATATATATATATATATATATATATATATATATATATATATATATATATATATATATATATATATATATATATATATATATATATACAGGGTGTGCCATGAGTTAAGGTACATACTTCAGGATATGATAGTTCAAGTAATTCTAAGTCAAAAATACTCTATACACATATGCTGGCTTTTGCTTTATTTTGCAAGAAATTAACAAGTAAGTTGTGTGTTGCAGGAGCTGCTCACCTAGGTGGGCCACCGCCTCCTTCCTTCCTTCCTCAGCTTGCTACATACTCCAGTGGCATTGTGCGGCATTAAGGGATAATGTTTTGTGTACAATCTGTGCAGTCAAAGCCTTACAAGAAACAGTTAGAAAATGAATTTTTGTATGTGTCAGTGAAGAAAGTGTACAGCTAGCACAACAATACAGTGATTGTCAGGTACTACTTTTTAAACATACATGGCAACTCACTGTAACTGTCACATCACCCCAGTGATCCGCTCAATACCCAAACAGTTGAGTCGACACCAAAGTGACAAGCCTCATTAATCAGCTGATTGCTAAGGTGCATCGTTTTTGCTACGATGAAGATGTCTTTCACATTCAGTAGCATTGAGTATTCAGACATGATATTCATGTGATGGTACTCATGACATGATATTAATTCTGTGATGGGAATACCCAGGCTGCAGCAGCAGAATACAGAGGCAGGTACCTAGACAGAAGACACTCAGATAGCAGAGTGATCTACAGATTATACCAGCATCTCTGTAAGAGAAGATGTTTCCATGGTACTTCTGCAGCAGCTGAATGTACTGGAGCAGCTCAAGCTGGTATCATCTGGATGACAAAATGAAGCCCACCATCAGTATAAGAATACAAACAAATACATAAAGAGGCAAAATTCATGGAACATAGGACAATTTGACATCACTTAGAAAGAATATCGTATAATCTAAAGGAACATTTACAGGAGTGACTTGAACACCGTTGTGAAGTTGGTGAGTTGCCATGTATGTTTGAAAAGTAGCACTGATGACCACTGTATTGCTGTGTTACCTGTACATTTTCTTCACTGGCACATACAAAAATTTAATTGTCATTTGCTAACTGTTTCCTGTAAGGCTTTGACTGCATAGATTGTACACAAAAAATTATCACTTAATGCCCCATGGTGCCACTGGAGTACATAGCAAGCTGAAGGGAAGGAAGGAGGTGGCAGCCCACCCAGGTGAGCGGTTCCCGCAACACACAACTTATATGTTAATTTCTCGCAAAATAAAGCAAAACACAGCATAATCATATGAGTATAGAGTATTTTAGAGTTAGAATCACATGAACTGTCATATTCCAAAGTATGTATCTTAACTCATGGGACACCCTGTGTGTGTGTATATATATATATATATATATATATATATATATATATATATATATATATATATATATATATATATATATATATATATATATATATATATATATATATATTCATTTATACATATGTAATGATTTCCTGAAATTTTACCATCATAAGGATCACATACTTTTATGTTATGAAAACCAGTGCAAGAGGAATACATCACTAATTTTTTGCTTCATTCCAGGTTTGATTATCGTTCCTTCTCGAGAGCTTGCCAAGCAGATTAAGGACAATATAGATTACATATGTAAGTTTACTGAAGCAGATGGTTGCCCAGAAATAAGAACTTGTCTTGCCATTGGTGGAGAACCTGTAGCAACTGCACTGCAGGTTATTAGAAAGTAAGTTTGCATATCCCTCAGGAAAGTTATATATATATATATATATATATATATATATATATATATATATATATATATATATATATATATATATATATATATATATATATATATATATGTGTGTGTGTGTGTGTGTGTGTGTGTGTGTGTGTGTGTGTGTGTGTGTGTGTGTGTGTGTGTGTGTGTGTGTGTGTGTGAGGTGGCCCACAAAAGGTATCTCATACAGTTTATATTTCTGCCCGGAACTATGCCAAGTCTGTTCTCCAACTAGCCAAAAACTCCTTCATTAACAGAAAGTGTCAAAACCTTTCAAGATCTAACTCCCCTCGTGACTTCTGGCATCTAGCCAAAAATATCTCCAATAACTTTGCTTCTTCTTCTTTCCCTCCTTTATTTCAACCAGATGGCACCACTGCTATCACATCTATTTCTAAAGCTGAACTCTTCGCTCAAACCTTTGCCAAAAACTCCACCTTGGACGATTCTGGGCTTGTTCCTCCCTCTCCTCCACCCTCTGATTACTTCATGCTACCTGTTAAAATTCTTTGCAACGATGTTTTCCTTGCCCTTGCTGGCCTAAACCCTCGGAAGGCTTATGGACCTGATGGGGTCCCTCCTATTGTTCTCTGAAACTGTGCCTTTGTGCTTGCACCTTGCCTAGTCAAACTCTTTCAGTTCTGTCTGTCAACATCTACCTTTCCTTCTTGCTGGAAGTTTGCCTACATTCAGCCTGTTCCTAAAAAGGGTGACCTTTCTAATCCCTCAAACTACTGTCCTATTGCTTTAATTTCCTGCCTTTCTAAAGTTTTTGAATCTATCCTCAACAGAAAGATTCTTAAACATCTATCGCTTCACAACCTTCTATCTGATCGCCAGTATGGGTTCCGTCAAGGCCGCTCTACTGGTGATCTTCTGGCTTTCCTTACTGAGTCTTGGTCATCCTCTTTTAGAGATTTTGGTGAAACTTTTGCTGTTGCTTTGGACATATCAAAAGCTTTTGATAGAATCTGGCACAAAGCTTTGATTTCCAAACTACCCTCTTATGGCTTCTATCCTCTCTGTAACTTCATCTAAGTTTCCTTTCTGACTGTTCTATTGCTGCCATGGTAGACAGTCACTGTTCTCCTAAATCTATTAACAGTGGTGTTCCTCAGGGTTCTGTCCTGTCACCCACTCTCTTCTTATTATTCATTAATGATCTTCTAAACCAAACTTCTTGTCCTATCCACTCCTACGCTGATGATACCACCCTGCACTTTTCCACGTCTTTTCATAGACGTCCGACCCTTAAGGAAGTAAACATTTCATGCAAGGAAGCCACAAAACGCTTGACTTCCGATCTTTCTAAAATTTCTGATTGGGGCAGAGCAAACTTGGTATTGTTCAATGCCTCAAAAACTCAATTCCTCCATCTATCAACTCGACATAACCTTCCAGACAACTATCCCCTCTTCTTCAATGACACTCAACTGTCCCCCTCTTCTACACTGAACATCCTTGGTCTGTCCTTTACTTGTAATCTGAACTCGGAAACTTCACATCTCATCTCTAGCTAAAACAGCTTCTATGAAGTTATGCGTTCTGAGACGTCTCCGCCAGTTTTTCTCCCCCTCCCAGCTGCTAACTCTGTACAAGAGCCTTATCCGTCCATGTATGGAGTATGCTTCACATGTCTGGGGCTGGTTCCACTCATACTGCTCTTCTAAACAGGGTGGAATCAAAAGTTTTTCTTCTCATCAACTCCTCTCCTCTAACTGACTGTCTTCAGTCTCTCTCTCATCACCGCAATGTTTTTTCCTAGCTGTCTTCTACCGCTATTTTCATGCTAACTGCTCTTCTGATCTTGCTAACTGGATGCCTCCCCTCCTCCCGCAGCCTCGCTGCACAAGACTTTCTTCTTTTTCTCACCCCTATTCTGTCCACCTCTCTAATGCAAGAGTTTAACCAGTATTCTCAATCATTCATCCCTTTCTCTGGTAAACTCTGGAACTCCCTGCCTGCTTCTGTATTTCCACCTTCCTATGACTTGAATTCCTTCAAGAGGGAGGTTTCAAGACAACTATCCTTCAATTTTTTGACTACCGCTTTGGTCCCTTTTCTGGGACTGGCATTTCATTTTTTTTTTATTGGATTTTTGTTGCTCTTGGCCAGTGTCCCTCCTGCATAAAAAAAAAAAAAAAATGTATATAAACAAAATTTTATCTTTTAGATTTTCTTTAACCTGTTAATTTTTCTTACTCTTGCAGGACTCATGTTCATTCCATGTGTTACATTCCTGTAGAAGACAGTCTTCTTGTTTTCTTTTCATTTGGTATGCATTTTTTATAAATTAGTTGAATTTTGTATACATATGCTGTTGGCTTTAAGTATTTACTGATGTTGGACATTGCAGAGGTGTTCACATCATGGTGTGTACGCCAGGCAGGCCTCATTGACATGCTGGACAAGAAAATGGTTCGTCTGGATGTTTGTAGGTAAGAAAATATGATGCTTCACATGGTTTGCATAATCAGAGGCAGTTCAAGACTGGTATAATAAAAGTAAAATGTGATGTTCACTTCAGTTGTACTCATAATTTCCACTGTTTGTGGACTTGCATATCTGCATATTTCTCTCCTAGAACATCATACAGGTTATTTTGCCTTTTGAGGGTAGAGTGAGAGAGGTAGTTTGCTTGTAAGTGAAGAAAAGTAATTCCCAAGCAAAAAAGCAATTAACAGATTGTGTTAAATATTACACAGAAATGCATAATGCAAGTAGCAGGTAAAGCACCGGTAAGGTTTTCTTTTCCTCCCTTAGAGTGGTTGCCATTTTGAAGCTCCCAATTCAGACTTTTATAATAGTAACTCCCATAAGGGAAGAAGAAAACCTCATCCCCAATGTGACACTCATACATACTCACGTAATATTTTAATACCTATATTTGCTAAATCCTATACCCTTCAGTGGGGGCCCTTTTTTTTTTTTTTTTTTTTTTTTTTTTTTTTTTTTCTGCACTTGGCCAGAGCCCCTTACATAAATAATCCATCATCTTGCTTTTTTTTTTTCATAATTTTAATTCAATGCTACTGAATATTTACACTTCATACATTGTCTGTTACATTGAAATCAAGATTAACATTCAAGATAGGCTAAAATGGCCACATGCCATTTATTCTTTAAACACAGAAGCTTCTGCGTTGTTTTCTGCTTAACAGTTATTTTGATCCACCTCACTGAGCTAGAAAAGTAAAGGCACAGGTAGTACTCAGTTTATGTATAGAATCTCTCTCTCTCTCTCTCTCTCTCTCTCTCTCTCTCTCTCTCTCTCTCTCTCTCTCTCTCTCTCTCTCTCTCTCTCTCTCTCTCTATCTCTCTCTCTCTCTCTCTCTCTCTCTCTCTCTCTCTCTCTCTCTCTCTCTCTCTCTCTCTCTCTCTCTCTCTCTCTGCACCAAATATTTTGGGAAATTTGTTCTGTTGTGGAGATGTGTTTCCCCAAACTCCCAGAAATGTAATGAGAAGAACAGTGCACGTTATTTTCATTAAATATATTGTTTTCTCACTATCCCCTCTCTTGTAAGGGAAAAAAATAAAGGAATAAATGGAAAGGAAAAATAAACATTAGGAAAATTTTGCATTAGAAATTTTTGATGAGTAGTGGAAGAATGAGAATATTGGAGGATTATATTCGGTGACTAAATAAAATGTTAGGCAGAGCCATCACCCAGAAATAGATAAGCTGCTGCGTGTGGGGTGAGATGATGTGGAAAATTCATCTAGACTGCTGCTGCTGTCATTGATGATGATGATTGATAGATAGATAGATAGATAGATAGATAGATAGATAGATAGATATGGAGAATGTAACTATTTCCACTTTCTATCTCACCTTGTGCTTTTGAAATTTACTTTGAAAGAGAAGAAATAAAAGTATTATTTCAATATGCATATGTATTGCAGTGAAGGAACAATAACATATTACTATAATTTAGGGAAATTAATGCCTTCTTCTTCATGTTCAGGTACCTTGTTATGGATGAGGCAGACAGAATGATTGACAATGGGGCTTTGAAGAAGATGTGAGAACAATTTACTCATATTTCAAAGCACAGAGGCAAACACTTCTTTTCCTCTGCCACCATGCCAAAGAAAATACAAAATTTTGCACGATCAGCTTTAGTAAAGCCTGTGACAGTGAATGTTTGGTCGTGCAGGAGCAGCATCAATGTGTGTCATCCAAGAGGTGGAGTATGTGAAGCAGGTAAGAATGTCCCTTCTGTCCACTTTTTTTCACTGAAGCTGCTAGTGGTGGTGGTGCTGGTGGAGGAGGTGGTCCCACCCAAAAACTACCATTGATATCTTCTATCACACCATGTGTTTTCTATTTCAGTTTGCTATATTCTATGCAACAGTGCTATTGGGCCTGGGAATAAATAATCATAGTTCATTTTCCTATTTCTCAAGTTTGTCCACCTGTCTATATACCAGACCAAACAGTTCCACATAGGATGCCCCAGACAAAGCACCACACACTCGTACACACATCATTCACATTCTTTGGCCCATTAGCCCCTGATGGAAAGGGATAGTCTTGTGGACCACCCCTGGTACACCTAAAAAACTTTGGCATAGCACAGCTGGCCACATGATATTTTTTATATAATTACCTTATAGATAAAGTCCTTGTGAATCTAGTGATTTATAATATGTGATTTCTTTTGAGATGCTAAGGGGAAAACTACTTGATATGCAAGATTGTGCAAAGCACATGGAGAGACTAAAAAAAAGTCTCTCAACAGAAGACATACATTTAAAATTATTTATTCAAACATTTTACTTCTTATTTCAGGAAGCTAAAGTGACCCCACATTCTGACTTGCCTGAACAAAACCTCTCCACCTGTTCTTATATTTGCTGAGAAGAAACAAGATGTTGACCTGATCCAAGAATACCTTCCTCTTGAAGGGAGTCACTGCAGCTGCCATTCATGGAGGGAAAGATCAAGAAGAGAGATCAGCAGCTGTACAAGCCTTCCAGGTATTTCTGTACCCTTTTCTTCTGTTCCTAATAGTAATCTCAGCTTTAAAATAATCAGAGAGAAGAGAACTTTTCCTACATAGGTATTTGCAAAATATAGAGGTAGGTAATCAGTATAACATAGAACTCCTCTTTGTTCTCATATAGTATTTCTTTGGGTCTTCAACTTTAGGATGGGTATGACCAGTATTCCTTTTCAAGCATGAAGTTTTTTGGTGCTTTAATCCTTACATCCCCATTCAGAAATTATCAAAATAGGAAGCTAGGCATTGTGCTGCTCCTCTGGATGAATTATTTAATTGCTGTTGCATTGATGCCTGGCAAATGATGTTGAGAAATGCAGGAGAGAGTCATCATCTTAGGAGAAGATATAGCAAGAAGTTTGAGAAGATAATTTATGAATAATAGAGAGTAGGTGATAATCCAGATAGAGCTGTGGGAGCACCATTGTTAATAGACTTTAGAGGTGGCCATCTATCACCGCAGCAGTAGGATGGGTGGAAAAGAAGCTTGAGGTAAAACTGCAGATGGATAGAGACCATATGTGGGAAGTCTAGAAATTAAAGATTTATTCCAGTGAATACAATATGATTTTGAACTATTTTTATCATAATTTTTTAGCTTAACTTCAACTTATTCAGATTTGTCATCAAGATGCTCTCCTCCTCACTTTTCAGCTCTATCTTTATTTTTTGAAGTAGACTCACAATGCATTTTCTGGATTATGTGCTGCTTGCACATTTTCTTTGAATTTTTCTGTTATGCTAAACCTTCAGCCTTTGAAGATGGACTTCAATTTTGGAGACAGTGAGGAGAGGCTGGGGAACCATAATTGTCTCCATTACAACACTTAAGTTGCAATTGGCACTTTTGCATGTATGTACAGACAGCTCCCTACTTGATGAAGCAGTTTTCTTACTTATATTTCTAACAAAAGTGACATCTGTCATCCTTTTTTTCATGGCTTCCATCATTGGCTAGAGCTGCCTCTGACATATATCTTAGGTCTGCCCTCTTTCTCTCCCTCTCCACATCCCCATTCCTGTCCTTCATCCTCACCCCCATGCTTCTCTCTCTCTCTCTCTCTCTCTCTCTCTCTCTCTCTCTCTCTCTCTCTCTCTCTCTCTCTCTCTCTCTCTCTCTCTCTCTCTCTCTCTCTCTCTCTCTCTCTCTCTCTCTCTCTCTCTCTCTCTCTCTCTCTCTCTCTCTCTCTCTCTCTCTCTCTCTCTCTCTCTCTCTCTCTCTCTGGGCTTAAAGGAATTACTGGAGAGCCAGGGAAAGGTGAAAGATACAAGAAGCTGTCCTACCATTATAATTTTAACAAAGTAATTGTAAATATCAGGATTTTTTGTGTTTATTTCCAAGAAATTTAATTTACCAGAAAGAGAGAGATTTTTATTATATATATATATATATATATATATATATATATATATATATATATATATATATATATATATATATATATATATATATATATATATGTTACGCATAATGTGGACAATTGCCTAATGTGAACATTAGGCAGAAAATTGCCTAATGTGCACATCAAGCAAGTAGGTTGCGTAAAGTTTACAAATTGTTAACATTAGGCAAAAAATGCCTATTGTTCAAATTATGCAGCTCAATTTTGCCCAATGTGAATAAGGAAAACATACCGAGACGCAATTGATTACGGACGTGACGATGCTGATGTGCTCTCTCTCTGGGCTGATATGGGCTAACCTAACCTAACCTAACCTAACCTAACCTAACCTAACCTAACCTAACCTAACCTAACCTAACCTAACCTAACCAAACTGTAGACACTGGTTTGTCATTCAATTCACATTAGGCAAAATACCCTTGCCTAATTTGAAAATCATGCCTAAAGTGGACATTAAGCAAGTAAGTTGCCTATTGTCAACATCGTGCAAACAAATTGCCTAATGTGAACATTAGGCAATTTCACTGCCTAATGTTCACATTAGGCAATTATCCACATTATGCGTGACATATATACAGAGAGAGAGAGAGAGAGAGAGAGAGAGAGAGAGAGAGAGAGAGAGAGAGAGAGAGAGAGAGAGAGAGAGAGAAAATGGGGGTTTAGATGGATGTGATAGGGAGGGGGATATGAGAAATGTAGAAACAAGGAGGGAGTGGGGATGGGGAGGAGAATATGGAGTGGGGTTGAGAAAGGAGATGTGGCTTAATTTATACATCATGACTTCTGGCCAGTGATATTTACCTATAAAAATCCCTTGAGTTGACATGGCTAAAAATAAGGGTTGGAAGGCTGCTTCATCAAGTAGAGAGCCATCTGTACATATCCATTGTTTTGATGAAGGGACCAAGATTTGCTTCCAAGTTTGATTGGGTATTTTGTGTTGATGGGCTGCTTATGAAAGTCAGCTTTCTTGTAAATTTCAAATCAGCACAACATGTTCATAAAAAAGGGATGCAGCTTGAATATAAATTAGAATGTGTTGACATATTGAATGGCCAATTTATTGCACTCAGCAGAAAAATTGATAGAGCAGTAAGATGATAATATAGATAGTAAAAGATGTTGTAGTTACAGAACTAAAAGGGGTAAAGAGAGAAGACTTTGCTGGCCTGGAATAGACTAGTAGCCAAAAGAGATGAGTGGAGAAACTTTGGGAGGAGTTTGTCCTGCATGGGATTTATAGAGACTAAAGATGATTAATCTCAAAACAACTTGCTTTTTGTATCCAAGCATTTATAGTACCTGAAAGAATTTTTCTTGATGTTATGGTCCATGAAAATTTTGTTAATGTTTAGGAGAATTATAGTGATGAGACTCTTATGTATAATAATATTTACTTTTTCCACTCAGAAAGGAGACAAGGATGTTCTGGTGGCCACTGATGTTGCTTCCAAAGGCTTGGATTTTCCTGGAATCCAGCATGTTATCAACTATGACATGCCAGACGACATAGAAAACTATGTTCATCGCATTGGTCGTACAGGTCGCTCTGGCCAGCAGGGTGTGGCCACTACATTTGTTAATAAGGCCAATGATGAATCAGTTTTGCTGGATCTCAAGCACTTACTGATTGAGGCTAAACAGAAGGTTAGTCATTTTTCATATTTAAAAGTGTTGGATAGACTTGTGCTTGAGTAACCAAAATAATCAAGAATCTACTTATTTTGTGATATATGAGATAACTGTTACCTGTATCACAAATCTCTTCATTCATTGTTTTAATTTAATTGAACAAATTATACATAGTTTGCACTTCATGTATGTACCTCCTACAGTGAACTTATAGATTGCATTAGGGCCAACAATGCTGATATTAATATCATCTTGAGTTCGCAAGAAATTTTTTTCTACTTTTTGTTGTCATTTGAGACACTTGAGCATTCAGAAGGTTCAACTTTCTGATATAACTTAAAAATTACTCTTACATGTGAAGATACCTAGACACTTGAAGGAAGAAATTTTAGAGATGAATGGTCAGTCATTCATAGTAAAGAAATGATAATATATAGAGATGGTGCTGGAACCACTGAAACAAGTAACCTACTACATTTTGCCACCTGTGGATCAAAAAGTGTAATCCTTCTTGATTGATGAATATTAATTTCATTATATTAAGAAGCAGTACCTTCTATTTGTAGGAGAGATAAAATAAAATTTGAGCACATTTTCAAGTTAGGACAAAAGGAAAATAATTGACTAACACAAAACACTTACCTAACAGTACTGTGCATTAGCTCATTTAGTACACCAAATTAAAAACAGGCTCTCAAAGAACTCATTTAAATTTGAAATAATGTTCAAAAGATGTTTACAAGACAAGATGGAATTCAAATCTCAAAGAAGATAAGATAAAATAAAATGCATTATGAGATAACTATACCATACTGAAATTAGGCAGATCCCTAAAACCCAGGACATAAGATGAGCTTTTGGCCGGGAGGACTTGTGTCACGTTGTGAAAAAATATGTTTTGTGATGTGACAGGAGAGCAAACTTAGTCAGCTTAGACTATGTAGGATATTTTATGCAACCTCATAAAAGTGAGTTCAATGATACAAGAGGTCACAAATGATGAGAGTTAATAGTATACATCCTTAAGGTTAAGATATCTAAATTATGTGAGTAATGTATGAAACCTTTTTCAAACAGGTTCCTCCCTTCTTGAATACTTTGGGTGGCATTGAAGAAGACATGCAGGCTTCTCTGGAGGATGATGGTGGAGATGAGCGTGGCTGTTCCTACTGCGGTGGCTTGGGTCACCGCATCACTGCCTGTCCCAGGCTGGAGGCCATGCAGAATAAGCAGGCAGCAGGAATTGGACGCAAGGATTATCTTGCTGCCAATGCTGCTGACTATTAAGCTGACTTTAGGTTGAGGGTACATGTTAATATGTAAATATAAAATTTTAATATTGTCTGCTACAATGTATTTTCCTTGGATCCTCATCAAGGGACTGTGGACAGTTTCCATTTGCTCCTGTTCTTACTTATATCTCATGCATTCTTCGAACACTTTTTTCTATTTTGTAATGGTCTTTATTATATATCCTCCTCATCCACTCCTGAATGACTTACCTTTCATTTTTAATTTATTCCACTGATATTGTAATATTGTAATTTCTCTGTATGGAGTTCTGAATTCAGTTGCATATACTCTTCCTAGGAAATCTCTATATTACTTTTATTTACATTTATCCTCAACTTCAATCTCTGACAAAAAGTATTAAACTCCCTTAATCATTTGTACAAATTCCTTTAATTTTCTTCATTCAACATTATCAGGTGAGTAGTAAGGTGACAGTCCATCCCTTTCCACCTGGGGTCAACATGGCCTGAGTGTGCGAATGATGTGTGTAATGAGTGTGTGGTGCTTTGTCTAGCTCACCCCATGTGTGATTGCCAGCCTGGTATATAGATATAAAGATTCTCTCTCTCTCTCTCTCTCTCTCTCTCTCTCTCTCTCTCTCTCTCTCTCTCTCTCTCTCTCTCTCTCTCTCTCTCTCTCTCTCTCTCTCTCTCTCTCTCTCTCTCTCTCTCTCTCTCTCTCTCTCTCTCTCTCTCTCTCTCTCTCTCTCTCTCTCCTAATGGAAAAATAAATGAAAAGACTATTGTCTTTAAAATCCATCTGCATTCAGCAATAAGAAACAACAGGTAGCATGAAACCTTTAGGAATTTCATGTAAAGTGTAGGATAATTTTGATGTGCAGTCAGTGAGTTCATCTAAATGTGTAGCTGCCCGGAGGCAGCTAAAGAATTTTAGACCACACAGTGATGTGAATCGTTTATTGCATTTGTGTCAAACCTGAAGACATACATAATAAACATAAGACATGCATAGCACTACTAACTATTACATACTGTATCAACATAATGCATCACTAATTATGGATTATGCTAATTAGGGCAATCAACCCCCTCGTAATACAGATAGGGAACTCACATGTTTGGGGTCTTAAGGAGGCCATGTCACCAAGCAACACCTGCGTCTGTATTGTAGAGGTCCGATCTTTCCTGGAGTAGTCACACCCTAACTTGGTGGCGGTACAAAGGAATCTGTCCCTCCGGGCTTCGTTCCTGCTGGCCCTCAGCGCCTCATGCCTGCCCGTCTTACCCTTAGGTCAGCAATAGTTCCTGGGTGACTCATTCCTCTACAGAGATCCCTCTGTGTCTTATCTACCCTTCGCGCCATGTCATCAAATTTACCACATAAACACAACCCTCACTACCTCTCTGCAGCTAAGCTCTCCACAGCTAGCTCCTCTCACACATCTTCACTACTGTGATTAACTACTATATTGAATTCAGTTTCCATAATCTCTACTCTGATAACTTAGTTTCCTTAGTGTTACCCATGCTTCATATACTAGTTCACTTCAACTCTCATAACACAGATCATATTATTATAGCATACACTTGCTCAACAACAACTTCTTTCACCTGCTCAGCGGTAACAAAGGTGTCAGTATTCATGTACCAGAAGTTGCCATGCATCCAGACTGCTGAATAATTCCAGCAAATGAGTGATCACCTCAGATGTGTTGATCCACTTGAGCTTTCCATGTCACAAGTTATTGTTCACTCAACAAGAAAATATACCAGTTGCAGCACACATCTAGCAATTCTCCCTTAAGTATCAAACAGAAGGCAAGAGAGAGAGCTTGTGATTTGAAGAGAAGTGTGTAGGAGACTGGTAGTTATTTATATTTTTTTTTCCAAGAAGGTAACAAAAAATTATATGAAACAAAACCCACTTAATGCTAGGTCCTAAAGAGAATTCCAAATAGAAAAATCAAATAATGGAGGATAAGTGTCTTGCAACCTCCTCATGTTGAAAGAGTTCAAGTCATAGGAAGAAGGAAATACAAAAGCAAGCAGAGATTTCCAGAGTTTACCAGAGAAAGGGATGAATGACTCAGAATACTGGTAAACTCTTGCATCAGAGAAGTAGACAGAATAGGGGTTAGAGAAAGAAGAAAGGCTAGTGCAGCAAGGCCATGGGAGGAGAGAAGGCATGCAGTTAGCAAGATCAGAAGAGCAGTTAGTATAACAATAGCAGTAGAAGATGGCAAGATGCAACATTGCAGCAATGAGAAAGAGGCTGAAGACAGTCAGTTAGAGGAGAGGAATTGATGAGACAAAGCTTTTGATTCCACCCTGTCTAGAAGAGCGGTATAAGTGGGACCCCCCCATGCATGTGGAGCATGCTCCATACATGGATGAATAAGGCTCCTGTACAGAGTTACCAGCTGTGGGGGGGATAAGAAAAACTGGCGAAGGTGACTCAGAAGACCCAACTTCATAAAAGGTGTTTTAGCTAGAGATGAGATGTGAAGTTTCAAGTTTAGATTATAAGTAAAGGACAGACCGAGGATGTTCAGTGTTGAAGAGAGGGACAGTTGAGTGTCAATGAAGAAGAGTGGATAGTTGTTTGGAAGGTTGTGTTGAGTTGATAGATGGAGAAATTGAGTTTTTGAGGCATTGAACAATATTAAGTTTGCTCTGCCTCAATCAGAAATTTTAGAGAGATCAGAAGTCAGGTGTTCTGCATGAACTGTTTACTTCCGGAAGGGTTGGACATCCATGAAAAGATGTGAAAAAGTGTTGAGTGGTATCATCAGCATAGAAGTGGATAGGACAAGAAGTTTGGTTTAGAAGATCATTAATGAATAATAAGAAGAGAGTGGGTGATAGGACAGAACCCTGAGGAACACCACTGTTAAAAGATCTGAGAGAACAGTGACCATCTACCACAGCAGCAATAGAACAGTCAAAAGGGAAACTTGAGATGAAGTTACAGAGAGAAGGATAGAAGCCATAGGAAGGTAGTTTGAAAATTAAAGCTTTGTGCCAGACTCTATTAAAAGCTTTTGATATGCGTGAGGCAACAGCAAAAGTTTCATCAAAATCTCTAAAAGAGGATGATCAGTAAAGACTCATTAAGGAAAGCCAGATCACCAGTAGAGTGGCCTTGACAGAACCCATACTGGCAATCAGATAGAAGGTTATGAAGTGATAGATATTTTAGAATCTTCCTGTTGAGGATAGATTAAAAAACTTTAGATAGGCAGGAAATTAAAGCAATAGTACAGTAGTCTGAGGGATTAAAATGGTCACCCTTTTTTAGGAACAGGATGAATGTAGGCAAACTTCCAGCAAGAAGGAAAGGTAGATCCTGATAGACAGAGTTGAAAGAGTTCGAATAGGCAAGGTGCAAGTACAGAGGCACAGTCTCAGAGAACAATAGGAGGGAACCCATCAGGTCCATAAGCCTTCCAAGGGTTAAGGCCAGTGAGGGGAATGAAAAACATCATTGCGAAGGATCTTAATAGATCCTTCGCAATGGGTAGCATGAAGCAGTCAGAGGGTGGAGGAGAGACAGGAACAATCCCTGAATCATCCAAGGTAGTGTTTATAGCAAAGGTTTGAGTGAAGAGTACAACTTTAGGAATAGATGAGATGGCAGTGGTGACATGAGGTTGAAACAAAGGAGTGGTAACATAAAGGAAATGTCAGCTATTTAGTAATGCATAATTAGTTGCCTTTCACTGACATTTGTTTTGTAAGGAATCCTAAAATCAATGTGTAAACTATAATGAAGTACTTACCAGTCTTTAAAAATTCCTGCTTAGATAGCTGCTGTCATCAATAGAGCAGAGTGTAGACAATGGATGCCCGAGAATCCATATATTACAATAAAATCCCTCTCATCCGGCATTCGAGTATCCGGCAGCTTCAAGTATCCGGCACATTTTTCCCCGAGCCTTAAAATCAATAAAAAAAAAATCAATGTGTACTCATAAAATCGATTAAAATTCCCGCGCGAGGCATACTTTGTCCCCTCGCCACCAGAGCGCACTGCTTCGCGCCACCCGCAGCCCACTGCACTGTGTTTACTCAGTGACTCAGTTCCGCGTGTGCACTGTTTATCACCTGATGCCTTCATCATGCCTAAAGTTGTAGAAAAGAGGAAGCGTGTTGTGCTTACACTTAAGCAGAAGGTAGACATTTGTCAACGATTAGAGAGAGGTGAAAGCAGACAGCAACTAATGGCGGAATATGGTGTGGGCTCATCAACTATTTATGACATTAAATCCCAAACGAAAAAGTTGCAGGATTACATGAAAGCCACCAACACCCCAAAGGCAGCGGAAAATCGTCACACACTGCAGTATCATCGTGGTGAAATGATGGACAAATTGTTGTACGAGTGGTTCAGCTTGAAAAGATCAGAAGGAGTCACAATTACAGGCCCAATGCTACAAGAGAAAGGGCGTGATTTAGCTAAGAAGATGGGCGAGGAAGGGGCATGCCACTTCTCTGATGGCAGGCTCCACAGGTTCAAGGTTCGTCACGGCATAAGGAAGCTGGACATCTCGGGAGAATCAAAATCTGCCAACTTACCCTCGGCTGAAGGGTTTGTCGACAGGTAAGAAGAGAGAGAGAGAGAGAGAGAGAGAGAGAGAGAGAGAGAGAGAGAGAGAGAATAATAATATTAAATAAAGCAATATAAAATGAAGTGTATACGTACTTTATTTTTGTAACCCATCAACTTATTTATAAGAGGAAAGTATTAAAGAGTATGTTAGTACAGTAGCATTGTGTGTTGGCGAGTGTGAGGTGGCAGCGCGGGTGGCGACGCGCGGCACGGCGATCAGCTGATATTTGTTATGGTAAGATGCGTGAGTGTAGGGTGGTGATTGTGGACATAATTTCACTTCTATTCAAGTATCCGGCAACTTCTGGTATCCGGCATGTCGGCGGTCCCGTTGATGCCGGATAAGAGGGATTTTACTGTACTAATGGTTTTGTGTGCACAGGAATTTCATCCATGTAGCATGGATGTAACACATTGCATACCTGTTGCATGAATTTGCCAGTAACAAGTGTAATAATTCAAGTTGAAATGTACTTAGTAGAACATTATATTGCTGGTGTTTTGAAGAAAGTATTGTCTGATTTCTTACAAGGAGTTATAGAGGCAATAAGGATGTGCAATGATCAGGTTTCGTTCACCAAGGAAAACAGACTGAAAATTAGATGCAGGTCAAAGACAGAGTAACAACATACTATAACACTTGTTATAGTATGCAGCCTGCGTTGATTACAAAAGTGAGTCTCTCTCTCTCTCTCTCTCTCTCTCTCTCTCTCTCTCTCTCTCTCTCTCTCTCTCTCTCTCTCTCTCTCTCTCTCTCTCTCTCTATGTAAAGCACCGAACAATCTCGCGTCAACCTGTCTTATCTTATTCCTTCCCACGCACCGTTAATATGTCAGGACAGCACCAAACCCTGAAATTTCTTTGACCCTCTTCAATTTTACCTTATTTGTACCATTGGTATTAACTTACACATATACCAGTGTTGACAATATGATAACTATGAATTTGACCCTCGATATTGCAGTCTGGGTCATGAAGGTCTTGAGAGAGAGAGAGAGAGAGAGAGAGAGAGAGAGAGAGAGAGAGAGAGAGAGAGAGATCAGTGTGTATACATCAAAGTGTATGTAAACTACCACTTCCTGACTCTTCTGGCTCCCTTGGGCTGGTCTTGGTGGTGGGAGAGGGGCGTCATCGTCATTTCTAAATTCTAGCTTTTACGTCCGGTTCAAAATTATCCCAGAATGTAATGATTCGTAGCGCAATACGTTTTTATAATCGAATTACTTTTTTTCTTCACACGCGCTTTCATCTCATTAGGTAGGTAGTTATATAGAGGGATAGTTCTGATTCGAATGAAAGTGTAAAAAAGTTTTCTATAATCATTACCTTGACGAGTAGTATTACCGATGTCTTTAATCTCAGTAATAAGACCCGAATGGTTATGTTATCGCAAAATTTGAATATAAGAAGAATATTCCACCCTCTGTACTATTTTGAAATTGTTGTAAACGATATGAAGCACGAACTTACACATGATTCGAACGAACGACCATGATTCGCTAAGATGAGGCCGAACCGATACTTGAAGTCTCATTCTCCACCGGCAGGAGCAAAGGTAGACAGTCTCACACACCCTATCTTCCTTGAAAACAGCAAGGCTACAATATGGCTGGCGCTGTGATTCTGGTTGTGGCTTGATAAATCCCTGGAAAGTGTAATCGGAGTAGTTTCAGGTTTCGGTGGAAGCACGGCGGCGGAGCATCATCTACCTACTGTGATCCTTTTCTCCTTGTCATCTTAAGTGGAGGACACTGGAGTGGTTCCCAAACCTTGAGTAAGTACCCTCTGAGAATGCTTTTCACTTTTTTTGTGTTAGTGCATTGATTAAGTGTTAGGTGAGGATTCTCCCAGACATACTAAATGGCCACTTTTCGATGACCGCTGTATGTGTAGGTATGGTGTGTGTGTTAGGGAGGCTGATTCTTTATAGAAAGATGGGAAAGGATAAATTGATTGACGATATTTAGTACGTAATTCTTTAGGGTGTTTTGGTTCATCGTAATAGTTTTATTGCAGTTTCGAGTATTACAACTCTTTGACCAGATTACTTTGTTCAGTCACTAACCTGCCACGTTTAATCATTACTCTTCCCTAGTATTCAGTCAACTAACTAGCTCGTTCAATTACATACCTAAGTAGCACGTTTTATCACCAAACCTCCATGTTAATCACCTAACTGCTACATACGACTATCTTATTGCCATGCTAAGTACATGTATCGACAAGCGTCGGTGTAAGATCATGGTCCGGACCTTTAAAGGTGTCACTGTTACAGTTGATACACGCGTGCTGTTCCCAAGGGTCTGCGAAATCTGATCGTAGTCCCTAAACAACAGTACTGTGAAAGCTCTGTATCGCGAAAATACTAATGACGCAATAATGCAGTATTCACTTTGGCCACACTTAGCAACATGCAACAAATCAATAGTTTAATAGTCATGATATACTGACTTGATGCCATGACATGGCGCTACGAGTACGCAATGTCCTTTCATTGACTTTTTATTTATTTATTTATTTATTTATTTATTTTTTGTTTTTGTTTTAATAAGTAGGACAAATTACCCTGTGCCTTGGATATTTAACGCATTGAACATTTCAATGCTTTAAATTGACGTCAAAAGCTATATATATATATATATATATATATATATATATATATATATATATATATATATATATATATATATATATATATATATATATATATATATATATATATATATATATATATATATACATACTCGTATATATATATATAAACACACACCTACCTGAGTGCCCTGCGTGAACAGTGTAATGACTTCAGCTTGCTTGCGTACATATTTGAGGTGAGTTAGAAAGAAATAAAACTTAAATGATATTATGTGATTTTTAGATAGTCACCGCATAACACTCACGATAACTTACTGGAATCGACGAGAACCAGGACAACCACTTGCCTCAGTATCCCCCTCCCCCCACCTCTCTCTCTCTCTCTCTCCACACACACACACACACACACACACACACACACACAATCGCGCGCGCGCGCGCACTACAAAGTTTATAAACAGCTAATGAAATAGTAAAGTTTGATAAGATTACCAGTTTTGGATCTGAAGTGGGAAGACCACGAAAAAGCCGGACATTTTGCTAAAAGCGGAATAGACGTTGAAAAACCGGGACTGTCCCATCTAAAAGCGGGACTCTGGTTACCTTATCAAAATAGTACCATGTGTGGACCTTTTTATCATTTACATTCATATATCTGTATATCATGCAAGTTAAAACTAAAGATTTACCATTATATGATTATCATGGTTGTATTCTTACATTAAGACGGTATCAACGACGGTAACATAATTATTTCACTAGTCTTACATCTAGTTAGCACACCGCAGGGAGATAAACACGACCAGTGCAAACAGAATGGTCATACATTCAAGGTCGTTTCCTACTTGCTCTCGCCTCCACCCTTTCGCTTCCTACTTGCTCTCGCCTCCCCCACTCTCTCTCTCTCTCTCTCTCTCTCTCTCTCTCTCTCTCTCTCTCTCTCTCTCAACGATAACTTTGATATAAATACCAGTTAAGATGAATTAGATGAGATAATTTCGTTCCCAGTTAGATAAGAATTTCCACGCTGAGAATATTCGTATTGCATGTAATTATGTAGGATGATAAAGCATAAAAATGACAGACGCTACTTAGTTCTGCAGATGCTTGTCTGATTTTTTTTTTCGCCGATATCTTCTCTCGAAAATGCTTAAGTTACGAAGTTAGGATCGCCAATCTGCTTTTCTGTCTCGAATATAACACCAGTGTAACTTGAGAGAGAGAGAGAGAGAGAGAGAGAGAGAGAGAGAGAGAGAGAGAGAGAGAGAGAGAGAGAGAGAAAGGGGGGAGGGGAGATTGCGGTGAAGTGGTGTTGATTACCAGGCTGACAAGAGAGCCTAGTTCGTTAAAAGCCAATAGAAGAGAGAAGGAATGAGTGCAGCCTTTGCGAAGAGAAGAAATGCATGCAGCGTTTGTGAATGAAACATTTACATGCCAAAACGAAAGGAAGAAAGTAGCCACATGCGACGTATGTATGAAAGTGAGCTGATGGAATGAATATCAACAGAAGTGTAATGTGAAAAAAAAAAGACTCGAGAAAGAAAGTGATTGCACGTGAAATGAGTGAGTAAACACGACCATTTTATCGTCGCTGTGGTTCCAGGAAGGCAAGTGACGCAAACACCTCCCTGTGAAAAAGAAGTGAATGACGTCTCCCTTTCGCCTCAGATTCCCTCCTAAGAACTGCGTGTCCCGCCGACCATAACTATTTTTAGCTTGTGCCCAACCTTGATAATCTTTGTAAACACGCCTTAATACGCCAACTTGCAGCCACGCACACAGTTGCTATACATTGCACGTTCCTTTCCGTTTATTAAGAAGTGATTGACTAGTATATATATATATATATATATATATATATATATATATATATATATATATATATATATATATATATATATATATATATAATATAATGTGTGTGTGTGTGTGTGTGTGTAAGGGCCGCTGGCCAAGGTCAATAAAAAAAATTTGATAAAGGTCCACTTGAGTGCCAGTTCCCAAATGGAGGTGAAATGGGATAATCAAATATTGGAGGGTGAGGCTTCTTGAAACCTCACTCTTGTAGAGTACAAGTCACACGAAGGCGGAGATACAGAAACAGGCAGGAAGTTCAGGTTTACCAGAGAAAGGAATGAATGAGAATACTGGTTAACTCTTGCATAAGAGAAGTGGACAGAATAGGGATGAGAGAAAGTAGAATGTCTTGTGCAGCGAGGCCGCAGGAGGAGGGTAGGCATGTAGTTAGTAAGATCAGAAGAGCAGTAAGCGTGGAAATAGCGGTAGAAGGTAGCAAGAGGTGCAACATCGCGGCGATGAGAGAGGGGCTGAAGATAATCGGGACTCGGTAAGAGGAGTTGATAAGACGACTGTACTGTTGATTGATTCTAAGCACTGCAACAGCTGGTCTTGTGCAGGATCCATATGACAAACGGATCGGCCAGCGATCTTGAGGTTAGCGCGGGTCCACCAACAACAACATATCATCTGCCCCACCACTTTACACACACTCTTATCTGAACAAAACCATCAGCCTACTCTGATGTGTAATTATAATGAAGAGAAAGGAAAAAAAAAAAAAAAAAAGCAAAAATGTGCGAAAATAATGGGTAGTTAATGCATCGGTCAGTGAGTGAGTAGGAGTGAGTGGGGCTGATAACGCGTTTCCTATTCATGCGCCAACATTCCAATCTGTGTGCTGCGGTGCCACATATACCAATATGCTGGTCTAGCAACTCACACGGTTGTCGCGTCATTATTGCTGGAGAGTTACCATTGCTTGGAGCCTTGATCCAAGCTTCAGTTTTGATGATGGTCATCATACAAACCACTACCACCACCACCACCACCATCAACATCATCATCATCAATAACAATAACAGAAAAAAATCCCCTGCATCACCGTCATCAACAACAACAATAACAACAACGACGATGCCAACGATGACAGAACCACCACCACCACCACTACCAACAGCAACAACAGCAACAACAAAATGCCCTACAACAGCAGGATCATCATCAACAAGAACAATAATGACAATCGCCTCCATCACTACCACCACCACCACCACAGCAGCAACAGCAAGCAGCAACAGTAGCAACAACAGTAGCAACAACAATAACTAAACATCTTTCAAAGAGTAAATTGTGAAATAGCGTTGGCGTAATCTGTTTTGTGTGCGTGTTTTATGTAGGAGGGGGCACCTGCGAAGGACAACAAGAATGTAGAATAATAAAGGCCCATTGAGGCGCCAGTCACCAAAACGAGTGAAAAATCGATCATCAAATATTGAAGGATAGGACGTGTCTTGAAAGAGCAGTATGTGTTGGTGGGTGAGTGGATGGTATCATATGAATGCTGTCCTTTAAATGCGGATTGTGGTGGCGGGCACCTGTTAGGGCCTGACTGTGTAATGAGCCCGAGCGAGTGATGTCATAAGGCGAGTCGACAACCATACTTACATACCACCGTCATCATCATAGTTCTCCATTTTTATAACCAGAATCTTTATTTTCTTGCCGAAAAACTGGATTTACCCTTTTCTGACATAACGAGGAGGAAACTGTCAGTTGCCAAACACATCCTTCTCTGTATTTCCGGCATGAAATAAGGCGGCCAGTCCTGAGGCAGCTCCCAGCACGGTCCTCGGCTTGAAAGATTCATATTTCTGAGGCTCTCGATTTGAAGTGAAGTATGCAAGTGCCTGGCCAATATATCGCAATTCAGTCAACATAGCTTTTACAGTCACTTTAAACTTTTGTGTTCAAATTTTTTAGGGTAAATTACCTTAAAATTACTCCCAAGTATTCTGCCATCATGAACTGTGAGAAATTTCAGTAGATGCGATGATGATTAAGTACGATATTCTACTCGACTTGTAATTAGGGCTTTGCCTTGAAATGCTACACAGGAATCAATGAACGTCATATGTACTTTGGGTAAGAAATATGTACGAGACATGGTCAGTTTGAATGTTAATTAATTTTATTTCTTTGGTGTTGAGACAAGATTTGATTATTTTTGGGGTGCATAGCTGTTAACGCCTGATGAATGTCGATTAAAAAAAAGGCCCTTCATATCAAATAAAAGTAAAATGGACATGATGTTCAAGGTGAAAAAAAACATGGCAGAAATAAAAATGTATACTTTTTTCACCATTATCGTAGGGAAAAAAATCGTCGTTATACAAAGAACTTTGAGAGAACAAAATCATTTCATCAATCTGAAATTGAATATGCCTAGAGTGGGAGATGATTACATAAATAACATCAATCAGAGACGCATGTACTGAACCGGAGGAATATTAATCGAATCGAGCAGATGCATCTTCGTACTCGTACAAATGTATGAAAATACACACGCTCAAAGAAGTATCGTTACAGTGGGGTCCGCCCAATTTCACACTGAACAACCCGGTAGTTTCTGCAGGGTTCGTAAGTGTGTGGGACTAAGGTTCGCCTGTTTCATGAAACGTTATCGCGGCATCTGAAATCATATTGCTTAATTTCATTTGATTCACGCAGGTGCAGCTTCACAATAAACGCACTCTTACCAACATGAGTAGCCTGTTATCCTTGGTGTCGGTTTGTTTTGTGCTGATTGTGTAACAGTACTCTGAGTGAGTGTACATTATAGAAAAAAAAGTATTCCATGAGAGAGAGAGAGAGAGAGAGAGAGAGAGAGAGAGAGAGAGAGAGAGAGAGAGAGAGAGAGAGAGAGAGAGAGAGAGAGAGAGAGAGAGAGAGAGAACATCAGCACAGGAACTTTTTGCAGAGATCCTCATATTAAGCAAATTGGAAAGTTCAGAAAAAAAAAATAAATAAAATTGGCGAAAGTTTACATATTACCAAATGCAGTGAGGATGTGACCCATATCCACACACGCACACACTGGTGATTCATGGAGCTTCGCTTAATTTTCGAGATGGGTTTCAGTTGACTGTGACGGCGTAGAATATATTGTCTTTAGGGGCGTGGTTTCCTGAACCGTTCCAGTCTCCTTATCAACTTCACAATCTCTCTCATGGATTATAGTAGTTGTTTCTTGTGCCTCGCCATGGGATAGTTCTGAGGGCTCATCTGGCGTCTCTCGCACGGTTTGCAGGGGTACAGTAGACGGAACGTTGCAGTCTCTCGAGTTCGGAGATGCAGAAGACCTGCAGGAACAAATTGATAGTTTAATATTACATAGATATTAATTCGATTGCTTGACATTTTCAATGTAATGCAGTATTGGTTAACCACGAGAAGAAACACGTGTTATAATGCCATGGAATGTTGATGTATTAATAGTCTACTGCACAGTCAATCCCTTAACTGATTTGTCTTCGTTTACCTTCTGGTTGAACTGCCGACTGGAACACATACATTGTTGTCCCTCGTCCTGCAGACTGAGGAAGACTTTGAAAAGTACGAGAGTGTTGATGTTAAAGTTGTTGAAGGACGACTTATCCCACTACCGGTACAACCACACTTACCCTGCAGCTGCAACACAACACACCACATTATTATCAGCCACTCGGCGGTGCCCTTCACTTCCAATCCATCACTCATTCTCACTTCTTTAATTTATTTCTCCACCTAAATAACGTCACCATGCAGGCAGTGAAGCGCTCTCTCTCTCTCTCTCTCTCTCTCTCTCTCTCTCTCTCTCTCTCTCTCTCTCTCTCTCTCTCTCTGCGCGCGCACACACACACACACACACACACACACACACACACACACACACACACACACACACACACACACACACACACACACACACACACACACACACACTTGCCTTCTTCAGAGTAGTTCTTTTGCATACGAATACCAGGAAAAGGGTGAAGCCTTGCAGGGCGTTGAGGATGTCTGTCGCTATCCTGAGGTGGTGAGGGGAGAAAGAGAGAGAGAGAGAGAAAAAAAGGCTGGTTATCCCCATTTTTTTTATTGCTACTATTCTAATTGCTAGCATAAATAATTTTGTGAGCATTTACCACGTGAGTGAGTAATAAGGGTAGGAAGGAATATTAATTGTTTATAATAAATATTTCCAAGTTTCTGAGAGGGAATTTACATTTAAAGTAAATCTATGCGAAAGACATAGTACTTCTGATATTAAAATCTGTGGGTTGATCACAATTAATGAATTAATGATATCCTTAGAGGGTATGCTCGTTCAGGATGTTTTATTGGATTACGTTATTATTACATTCAAGCCAATCTCGGCGTCACGTCCCAATCAAAGCACTCAGGGAAACTCGACCGCCCATCCCCCAGACTACTTGGTGGTCATGAGGCACTGCGCGTGATAGTCACGACGACAAGATACAACAGCTCAGTATTTGGCATTATAAGAGAACGCTGTTGTCAGAAACATGACCAGGGGACTTACGAGGCTCTACAGGCGCCGGCCTGCCAGGACACCACCTCTCCCAGCCAAGTGACGCCCATCACCAGGAACAGTTTCGCGTACAGCCACATCCTGCAGGCACCAGACGGTCATGTACTAAAAATATCCAGAATGATATCATTAATATAAGTGCCATGATCAAAATTATAGATCTAAGTTTGTATCCCTTTATGTAACCCCATGCCTTCCTCTTTGAACGCTTTCCTACAATAGATGCTG
>NC_087155.1:9149191-9159191 GCF_035594125.1 Scylla paramamosain
CCCAAACACACACACGCACCTACACCCAAGCCCTCACATACCTACCCACATACACCCACACACAAGTACCCACGCGCCTGTGGGCGCGCACATGAGCTGTGAGAGGGTAGTAGACGCAGGCGAGAGGCCTGTGTTTGGATGAAAAACTACTGCTAACCCAGCACAGTGGGCCTGGCGCTGGGAATAACAACAACAACCATCGTGGGAAGCGAGGACAGACCGACGAGGACAGAAAACAAGGTATCTCTGGTAAGCGGAGGCAGTGTGCTCAGCGACCTCCGCCTTCAGGAAGCCAGGAAGCTTCCCGACAGCATCTCCGCCAGTGTCTTGCAGAGGATCGACTCTCCACCTCGTGACTGACTAAGACTAACGTGTAGTGTCCCGTCTACAGACCCAGGGAGTGCGGACGCTTGTGCTTTCGGCGCACCGGGGGACATTCCCCGTCGGCGCCTCCGTCACCGATCCCTCCGGTATCCAGGGGGAATAGTTGGAGTGTATTACAGGACTAGATAGTGTACAGCGAACTAGTTTGACAAATTGACATCTGCAAGTGGAAGCGTCCCGAGTGCCACAGCATCGGGCCTTGCGCACAGCAGCGCATCGGAAAATTCGACGGACCTGAGTGTCATCCTTCACCAACGAACCTCGACAGAGACCAGTGCTGATCACTCCAGCCAGTCTAGCCGGTGAACCAGAGCCACAACGCCCCTCCTGCACGCCCCTGCCGGCACCTATGCCCAGGAAAGGCAATGCAATTGACGGTGGTGGCTCGTTCACATCCTGGCCACCGCAGGACCAACATCGTCGAAGGTGATGTAATCCGACTTAAGGCATGATTGGGAGGGCCGACAGGCGACCCTGGGGGACCCTGCTTTGGTGCGGGGGTCCCCGCGGAGGACAGGGAGTGTGCACCCCCGGTATAGCCGGGGGAATTACCGGCCGAGAAGTGTAGAGCGTACACGTGCCCAACCCAACACCTGGAGGTAAAGGTGTCGGGGGTAAAGACATGCCTATGCCATGCCATTGGCCGATCGGATAGAACGTAGGTTAGCGGTGGGGGACAGCAACCCCTAAGGAGTCGCCGGTCCCCCGTTACCCCCCAGTGGGGCGTAATAATAATAATAATAATAATAATAATAATAATAATAATAATAATAATAATAATTGATTATTATTATTATTATTATTAATTATTATTATTATTATTAATTATGATTGATGTTGTTGTTACTGTTGCTGTTCTAATAGTACTACTAGTAGTAGTTGTTGTTCATGGTAAAAAAAAAAAAACCTGTGAAGTGCTGCCAGGTAACGAGGCTACTAGCACCCTTTGTATGTATGACAATTTCTACTTGTGTGTGCGCATGCTTAGATACGAGTATTTACGCAATCGCCTACTTTCAAGCCCTCAACCGTTATCTTTATCCGTCATCATCACTACTATTGCTGCTGGTGCTACTGAAATACCACCACCACCACCACCACCACCACCACCACCACCACTACTACTACTACCGGGAATCCCACACGCTGGTATAACGACTTGTTGTAGCTTCCTTTATTTTCTTTAGTTCATAAGTTACTACTGCTGTTGTTGTTGCAACTGAGGGTTGTGGTGGTGCTGATTGTATTACAGTCTGTTCAGGAAAAGAATCTCAACGAGACCTTTGTATTTGGTAGAAAGCCCTGCTGCCCACTGGCCCTGTGAATTGTGCAACTTGCTTAAATGGTATAGGAAGAAAGAGAGACCGGAGGCACTTCACTAGAACACTAGAGGTTAAAGCCAGGAGTAGGGACGAGGAGGACCAAGACTAACTTCTGTAGGGGGGAGAGAGAGACGATAGAACACTTTACTGTGGAGTGTTGTAGATATGAACGACTAAGAAGTAGACTTATAGAGGCAATTGTGAGAATCATAAAGGAATAAGAGTGGCAGACTAAACGGTAGAAAGTAGACAGAGGGATTCTCGCAGTGCTGGGATTGTATGGAAGCAAGGAAGAAAGGGAAAAGATAGTAAGAGATGAAAAAACTTTTTGTGCAGGCCTGGCAAATACGCTTGAGAGGTTAGGTGTTAGAAGACCTGTTGACTCCATGTTCTATTCTCTCTCCCACAGGTTAAAATTTCAAAAGATTTTACAGTAATTTCTTAAATTCTGACAAAAGATAAAAATTTAAGATCTCCAAAAGTTAATGACAATCTGGCAACACTGCTGTTGCTGCTACTGCTATTACTACTACTATTATTATTACTACTACTACTACTACTACTACTACTACTACCACTACTACTACTACTACTACTACCACCACCACTACCACTATTAATACTATTACTATTACTACTGCTACTGCTACTAGTACTACTGCTGCTGCTGCTGCTGCTGCTGCTGCTGCTGCTGATGCTACTATTGATACTACTGCGACTGGTTGTTGTTGTTGCTGCTGCTGCTGCTGCTGCTACTACTACTACTACTACTACTACTACTACTACTACTACTACTACTACTACTACTACTACTACTACTACTACTACTACTACTGCACCTGCTATTACTGATGCTGCTGCTATTACTGGTACTCCTGCTGCACCTGCTGTTGTTGTTGTTGTTGGCACTGCTGCTACTGCTGCTGCTAGTACTACTACTACTACTACTACTACTACTACTACTACTACTACTACTACTACTACCACCACCATCACTACTTTAATGTCCATATATGTGGACTTTGTTACTACTACTACTACTACTACTACTACTACTACTACTACTACTTATAACTGTTAAGTAACAGGATTGTTGTTTTGAGAAATTCTTTCCTCCTGCGTTCCCCGATGAGTGGGGAAGAGGACTGACTAATATCCACTCCTTTTCCTGAGATTACCATAGCACTCGAAGATACTGGAGATGACTGCATGCACTGTACGTACGTACAGTGCATTCATTTTTTTGTAATGGTTACTACTATTACAACTAAAACCACTACTACTACTTCTTATACTACTACTACTACTGTTGTTATTATTATAATTATTATTATTATTATTATTATTATTTATTATTATTATTATTCTACCACCACGCAAATGATGGTCCCTGTGGTAAAAAAAAATCCCTATAGTAAAAAAAAAAATAAATAAATAAAAAAAATAAAAAAAATAAACATACACCAGCCGGTAATCCCACACGGGTTGGCCCAGACAAGGCACCGCACATTGCATACATGTCATTCACACTCTTGGTCACGTCGGCCCCCGATGGAAAGTAATAGCCTTCTCCGTGGCAGGGGCCAAGAATACTGCCATTGTATTCCCTGCAAGGCGTAAGAGGCGACTAGAGGGACGGAGCAAGGGGGCTAGGAACCCCCTTCCCTGTGTGGCGCGTGACGTAAAAAATGTACATTTTATAAAATAATAATAGGCAATGGTGATGATGATGGTAACGAAAGCAGCTATATTAATAATAATAATAATAATAATAATAATAATAATAATAATAATAATAATAATTATATACAATAATAATAATAATATTAATAATTAATAATAATAATAATAAAATAATAATAATAATAATAATAATAATAATAATAATAATAATAATAATAGCTATAATAATAATAATAATAATAATAATAATAATAATAGCTATAATAATAATAATAATAATAATAATAATAATAATAATAATAATAGCTATAATAATAATAATAATAATAATAATAATAATAATAATAATAGCTATAATAATAATAATAATGATAATAATTTTTTTATTTTTTTTAGCTCAACGTCCCATTTAAGTAATTGATTAACTCACTATCATTAGTATGTCTGTAAGTTAGTCTGTCAGCCTACCTTTCACTGTCAGTCTTTCTATGACTCAGATGAAGGAACGGGAAAATCATCATTATCTTGAGTATTGGGAACAGTATAATAGTGATGGGAGTGATGGGAGTCAGAGAGAGAGAGAGAGAGAGAGAGAGAGAGAGAGAGAGAGAGAGAGAGAGAGAGAGAGAGAGAGAGAGAGAGAGAGAGAGAGAGAGAGAGAGAGAGAGAATTAAAAATTTCCGCCTTTAATAAAATTTCCGGTTCGGTAATTCTGTCGTAAGCACAGCATTCTCCAGACGTGTGAGTCAGTACCGTCCCTGATAAGATTCGTACAAACTATGCTAATCTTTCCTAGTTTTATTACACAGATTATATCTATGTTTATTCCGTTGTGGCTGGGGGACACTCCGCGGTCGAGTTGAAATAATATTCCTATTGCATACCCGCTCATCAGAAAAGGCGATCAAAAATACCAGAGCAAGGAAGTTGTGTTTGTATCATGTTCTTCCTACAGTGATGCAAGGCGTGACGTCTTGTCTCACCTACACTCCTGTTCACTGTATGGGAAATCTCAGCCTGATACGTAGATATATACATAGATAGTGTTGTTCTTGTTACTATTATTATTATTATTATTATTATTATTATTATTATTATTATTATTATTATTATTATTATCCGTAGTAGTAGTAGTAGTAGTAGTAGTAGTAGTAGTAGTAGTAATGTTTAACCTATAGCCTCTGTTCACCAGCGCGGAATAGAGGAATAAAAATATGGGACGTAACCTGATACATGTGTGGTTAGGCAGGAATCCTGCCCTCGTGTGTGTGTGTGTGTGTGTGTGTGTGTGTGTGTGTGTGTGTGTGTGTGTGTGTGTGTGTGTGTGTAGAGAGAGAGAGAGAGAGAGAGAGAGAGAGAGAGAGAGAGAGAGAGAGAGAGAGAGAGAGAGAGAGAGAGAGAGAGAGAGAGAGAGAGAGAGAGAGAGAGAGAGAGAGAGAGAGAGAGAGAGAGAGAGAGAGAGTCTGGTCAAGATATAAGAACGACGACGACGATAAAAAATACATCAAATAATAATAATAATGTTATCGATGGTAATTATACTCACCAAAGCACGAACAGAGTGTTTCGGGAAGCGTGTCTCTGGCCAGCTTTGTCGTGGCCAGCAAGGTGTAGGCCACGAAGAGGGCTGCCACGAGGGATATACGGCAGCGGCTGTGCAGTTTGTCCCTAATGTCCGCCAAGCTGATGTAGACCACCAGGGTGACGCCAAGACAGACACTGGACACCAGGAGCAAGACTGGGTACACCTTTCTGTTGATGGTCCCGCACAATGCATCGTCACTTGATCCCTCGGGAAAACAGACAAGTGCTCTTGTATGAGGCTCTTCTTGTTCCACAAAGTTTTCAATACAGTAACGGCTGGGCAGATAAAACTCTTGCCATTCCGGACGAAACAGTTTTCCATTGTTTAACAAAAGAAATTTTTCTTTTTTTTCATCGTCAGGATTAAGGACAAACAAGTTACACTGAGGTAATCCATAAAGCCAAGTTAAGTCCTCCGGTGGCCTAACACTAGATTCAAGGTCACTTGCATCAGTAAACGTAGGCGTCCATAGTAAATCGGTCCTGTCTTCAACAGGAGCGCATTCAGTCCCGACCATGACTTTTCCCTCAGGACAACATTTGCGAACACAAGTGGCGCTGCTGCACAGACGCTCTTGGTCGGTGTAACAGACAGAAGCAACATAGTTCTTTTCTTCGATATCGAGCTCCACACAATAATCTTCTCTCTGACTGTACTCCCTCCCGTCAGGTAATGACCACGACAGAAACACGCTCTTAGATTCGTACTTGAGGTTTGCTTTAGATGTGTTCAATGGGAGAGTAAGCAGGTTCTCATATTCACTGCATATCACATTCGTGCTTTTTTCATTTATTTCTAACCACTGTAGTACTAATTCGTCTACCATGATAGGAGGCGAGTATCGCTGAACGGAACCAGTGTTACATGCACCGTCCGAAGATGGCGACATACTGTTGCAGCATCGTGGCACGACTGGTGGTGGGAGACACACCTCCGCCTTCCACAAGTTAGGGCTCCCATCCTCATCGAACGTGTGATCAAAACAATATTTTTCATAGGCATGTCTTTGCCAGTACAGCGATCCATTGGGAAGGAGAGAAAACTGGTTATAGAAACCTTTGTTTGGGTCCAAAGGAACCTTCACTTGATCCTGTGAGCACCGAACCTCACCAATCGCCACACGAAACGCACTAGTTGGGACCCCGGTAACTTCATTAGTGTTAGGGTTTGTTACAGCCACATATGTCTGTGCCAGTGTGCAGTCTTTGCCATCCCAAGCCTCACTCCCGTCACAGCGACATTTCTGTATGGAAGCGTCATATACTTGTAGAGAGTGAGGCGGAGCACCTCTCGATTCATTAGTCCTTGTTCTGACGGCGGGAAGTTCATCATTGTGCGGAAGATATTCGTAATCAAATGAAACTCCTTGTCCGTATTTTAAAATTGTCAGTAATAATGGTATCAACTTCACAAGCGCCATCACAGCCCGGGTGTAAGAAATAAGGAAAGGTCCTTACATCACTGCTAAACGAGGAACACGCAATTCAGTTTTCACAGTGCACACTGTAAACACATCTCACTAAGCATCATTACAGGAATGAGTCGCGACGGCTTCAGGGCACGACAGAGACCACTTCTTAAACAGGGCAGCCTTCATATGTTTAGAGTCAGCACGGAGCGCGGCAAGGTACACAGAACCTCCACTAAGGATCAGACTAGACTGTCAAGCGGAGCGGTCCCTCGTCCCTTCCGACTAGGCCACTCGCTCTGTTGCTGCCACACACTACCTCTCTTATCATGTCACCAGCTAGATTACAGTGATATCTGGAAGATAAGATACTGACTTCGTGTGACATTATTTCCTCCTTTTATGTATTGATTAAAAACATTGGATTTCGAAAAGCATGGCCAAGTAAGTGTTATCATATAAACATGTGTACTTGATCACACTCTCAGGCCATGCTTTACTAATGATCAACAGATAAGTGTTATGTATTTGTTTATTGTTCTGCACACGTCGCGATAAACAAAAGCAGCATATTGAGACATGTACGTATTATTATTATTATTATTATTATTATTATTATTATTATTATTATCTAAATATTACGTTCATCCTCCTCCTCCTCATCCACTTCCCTCACTTCCACGCCTTGGTATCTACACATTTTGAATAATTCCTCTGCACCTCCTTCCTTCCTACCTTCCTTCCTTGCTTCCTTCCTTCTTTCCTCCCTCCCTCCCTCCCTCCCTCCCTCCCTCCCTCCTCCTCCCTCCTCCTCCTCGTTCTCCTCCTCCTCCTCCTCTTTCTTTTAAATAAATAAATAAATAAAATATATATATATATATATATATATATATATATATATATATATATATATATATATATATATATATATATATATATATATATATATATATATATATATATATATCTATCAACGTTGTAATTGACATCATTCCGTGGTATATCCACGGGTTCCGATAGCTATTACAGTATTATTACTTGAGGAAGGCGGTGGGAGAGGCGCAACGATTGCTTTGAGAATGTTGATGGAGTAGAGAGCAGGACAGGAAGTCCATTGCGTGCTTATGTTTGGAGAAGGTGTGGGAACAGTGCCTAGAGAAGAATTGCGGTATTGCACTAGAAAATTGGGAGTGGCAGGAAATTCTGTGATGGTGGTGAAGGACATGTACTACTCCTCCGAGGACTGTATAAGGAGTGTGTGTTCGTTCGTACGTTAGCGGTGGGCACGGAGCGGCGGACGTCCTCCCTAATCCTCCGAGTACTGGGTAGGGAGTGTGTGTTCGTTCGTGCGTTGGCGGTGACGCAAGGAGCTGCGGACAGCCTCCCTGCTCCTCCGAGGACTGGGTAGGGAGTGTGTGTTCGTTCGTGTGTTGGCGGTGACGCACGGAGCGGCGCATGGCCAACCTGCACCTCCGAGGACCGGGGGAGGAGGGGTGTGTTCGCTCGAGGGTTAGCGGTGGCTCACTGAGCGGTGGGAGGCAAGCCCGGCCCTCCGAGGTTGAAGTATAGTGTGTGTTCGTTTGTGTGTTGACTGTACCTCACGGTGACCCACGGAGCCACTGACGGCCTTCTCACTCCCGCGAATACCAGGGGGAGAGGACCTGCTTTGAACCCAGATGGGAGGCAGGAGAGAATATTGCGTGAAGAGGACCTGCTTTGGCCCCAGACGGGGGCAGGAGCGAATAATTGCTTGAAGAGGACCTGCTTTGGACCCAGACGGGGAGCAGGAGCGAATTATTGCGTAAAGAGGACATGTTATGACCCAGACGGGGACAGGAGCGAATTATTGCAAAAAAAAAAAAAAAAAAAAAAGTTCAGGGACCGAGTTTGTATGCTTGCTGAGACTACCACCAGGGACTGAGTATTTGCTGAGGCAAGCACCAGGGACTGAGTTTGTTTGCTTGCAGAGGCAACCACCAGGGACTGGAGTTTGTTTGCTTGCAGAAGCAACCACCAGGGACTGGAGTTTGTTTGCTTGCAGAGGCAACCACCAGGGACTGGAGTTTGTTTGCTTGCAGAGGCAAGCACCAGAGACTGAGTTTGTTTGCTTGCAGAGGCAACCACCAG
Source organism: Scylla paramamosain (assembly GCF_035594125.1). Taxonomy (NCBI): domain Eukaryota; kingdom Metazoa; phylum Arthropoda; class Malacostraca; order Decapoda; family Portunidae; genus Scylla; species Scylla paramamosain. The sequence continues at coordinate 9,157,701 of NC_087155.1, forward strand.
GGACTGGAGTTTGTTTGCTTGCTGAGACTACCACCAGGGACTGAGTATTTGCTGAGGCAAGCACCAGGGACTGAGTTTGTTTGCTTGCAGAGGCAACCACCAGGGACTGAGTTTGTTTGCTTGCTGAGGCTACCACAAGGGACTGAGGCTGTTTGCTTGATGAGGCTATCACCAGGGACTGAGTTTGTATGCTTATACCAGAGAACGAGTGTGTATGCTTGCAGAGATCAGACCCTATCAGGGAGAGAGCTTGTGTGCTGGCAGTGTGCTGGCAGACACCAGACACCGTCAGGAAGGGAGTTTGTGTACTTGCAGGGATCAGACACCATCAAGGAGTAAGCTGGTGTGCTTACAGAGACCAGACACCATCAGAGAGTGAGCTTGTGTGCTTGTAGGGAGCAGACACCCTCAGGGACTGAGCTTGTGTACTTGCAGGGAGCAGATACAATCAGGAAGTGAGCCTGTGTGCTTGCAGGGATCAGTCTCCATCTGGGAGTGCATTTGTATGCTTGCATAGGCTAGACACCACCAGATGGTGAGCTTGTGTGCTTACAGGGATCAGACACCATCAGGGAGCGAGCTTGTGTGCGTGCTTGCGGGGATAAGACACCATCAGGGAGTGAGATTGTGTGCTTGTAGGGACCAGACTTCATCAGAAAGTGAGCTTGTGTGCTTGCAGGGATCAAGACACCACCAGGGGTGGTTAGACACCACCAGAGGGTGAGCTTGTGTGCTTGCAGAGGCTAAACACTACCAGGGAGTGGTTTGTGTGCTTATGGCTGTGTACTTACAGAGGACAGGGGCGAAATGCTATCATTGGTTGCCTGCAACGACGCTCAAGCGAGGGGTTTGAGTGTCTTGGACTCAGACATCTTGCGTGAACAAGAGAGGAAGCAAGGTCACTCCAGATGGACTCTTAACTCTTGGAGCCGAACTGGACGTAGTAGACCAGGGGGAGGACAAGGATTCTTCAATGCTTGCACGTGACCACCGAGTCACGAGAGCCTCACCAGGGGAAGCACAAGGATTCTTCAATGCTTGCACGTGACCACCGAGTCACGGGAGCCTCACCAGGGGAACCAATCGTAAGAAAGACCACTAGAGATCCTGACATCTTTGAACGCTAACCTTTGAAACTCTGCTCACAGTTATGTCGTTATACGCATCGGCCTGAGGACTGACACGGTGGTAATGAACAGAGAACCTCCATGAACTGAGAACTGGTGTGATGCTGAGGGTATGAAACTCGTTCTTGCCCAGAGATGAGGATGAAACCTGCCGTAAATGTAACATACTGGCGGAGCTGGAAACATGTCCAAGCTTTACTAACCGATGCCCAGTGACCGCCCTGTGGTTGCAGATATCGCCAGTCGGTACTGTACCTAATGGTGCCTCGCCAGTGGTGTGAGTGACTACGTTACGGAGTTTTTCCCCGCAGCTTGAACCATAACGTAAATGTCGGGGTTTTTTACACTCATTAACGTAATTGCT
>NC_087155.1:9164191-9229191 GCF_035594125.1 Scylla paramamosain
AAGGTGCAATTGAAATTTTCAAAATTTACTTCAGTACATACCTTGAGTCTCATCCTTGGTTGACACTTTATTTCAGACTAATTTGCATTTATTTTATTTTTTTTTGTAACTGAAGGCCCTTTGTGTAATGAATCACATTCTTTATGGTCACTTTTTACCTCATCTCCTTTCTGAAAAAAAAACAAAAAAATACAGGAAGGCTAAATGAAAATGGGTAAATTTAGTGAGGTATCTGAGAGATCCCATTGCCTCTGACAGTAAATGGAAACTCGGTCTGACTTGTCTAATCTTCCAGTTATGGATACCTTTGCTTAGGCTTCTATTTTCCTTTCATTATCAAACAGCCTTGCAGGGACCAGAAGGTATATTGCTGCATGTTTTCTGCTATATTCTGTTGAGCTTGATTTTACTTTTTTTGGGGACATCCAGTTCTTATTCTGTATTCTATATAGATACTCTAAACTATTTCATTTTTTACATCTTTCCAAACATTGTTATTTTATATCCATTAACATTCATCTTCAACTTCTGCCTTCTATAAATTATTTATCTATCTATATACTAGGCTGACAATCCCCACATGATGTATCCCAGACAAAATATCACACTCCTAGACACATTGACAATCTTAGACCTGTTGGCCTCTGGTGGAAAGGGATGGTCTCATAGAACACTGTACTACACTCTGAGAGCTTAGGCATAGCACAGCTGGACACACGTTCATACCAAGGCCTGAGTCACACCATAAACTGGTTTACCCCTTCCTCTTCATGATATGTTTCCTACCCATTACTACTCCAATCCTGAGACCCCAGCAGATGCATGCTACTTTCTACAGTGTACCTTGCACCCTAACTAGGCCCATACACCAATGTGTCCTGCCAGATGTGCCCACACCCATTCCCAGGGGTTAACAAGACCGTATCATTTTCATATATTCACCACTGTCATTCTCCATTCACCTCTATCATGTTTGCTATCATGCTTGCTGCAGTCATTCTTCTCTCATTCAGTGCTCTCTTCATGCAGCTATCCACTCCAGATGAGGCCTTCCTTTTTAACCTTCTGCCGTGCACATTTGACCTAAATGTTTTCTTTGCTACATGCTCAAACCATCTGATCACACATACTGATTTACCTATTCAGCCAACTCTTTTAGAATACCAGTCCTTTTTACTTTCTCACTTCTTATTGTGTCCCTTTCTGTTGCCCCACACATACTCCTAAAACAGTTTCCATAACATTTTATGGTTTCTTCTCCATTAATCCCATCTTCATTGTTTCATTACAATACAGCATAGTGAGAACCACTATTCCCTCGTATAACCCTCTACAATCTCCCTCTGCAATCTACACACTTTACTTAAAACTTACTGGTTGTAGCACTGCCACCACATACTAGTATAATTGCTGTAAGGTTTATTCATGATTGGCTGCTCGTTGTTGCATCTATAGAGCTATAGGTATAAAGAAAAAATATGATCTAAGAAGATGTTGACTGTGGAATAGGCATGATTTATTAAAACAGTACAGAAATTTAGAAACTTTCAAGAAATGTAAAGACTGAAGTACACTGTAATAATGCTTGGGACCAATAGTGCTATACAGTCAATGGACAATGTTTGGGGAGGGAACTCGGCAAATGTGTTTTAGGAAATAACTTGTCATTTCAATCTGAAATTTGAGCTATTTTAGGTTTGATTGGATGGAGTTTATTTGGTACATTAGTCCCTGGCAGACTGCTGGTGTTTACAGAATGGATGGGATAATAGGGTTACTATCTTACCCAGGAACAGATTGGAAAGGCAAATGCAGTGCATTACTAAGTGAACAACAAAAAGGTGCATTGAAAATGCATTTGGCTTGATATTCTTATCACTAGCATTAGATAAACAAAGGTTCTTTTCTGTTGATGGAATATGTTATTACTTAGAAAAGAGAATTAGGTCAATGAAAGCCAGAGGGTAAGACCATAGATTTGTTAATGAAGCTTATCATTCCAAGACAACATTTATCACTGATATACATAAGTTGACAGTAAGGTTGATGACACTGTCCTTCTAGAACTCAAAGCTACATGCAGTTGTAAGTTTATGAAGGGATTTGTCACGGATTAAAACTTATTGCTTCGCTCACACCACAACACTACGTCCACTAGCCCAATCTGGTATTACTTACAGGAAGACATAGTACTAATTACAACTGGACTTGTAAGCAATACCATTTGCTACCAGTACTTTTGTCAGCATTACTGCTGATATATTTCTCAGGAGCTAAGTACTAAGTAATATAATAATTTTATAATTGCTTTTATGATTAAAATGTGGACTAAAAGTCAGTTAATAATTTTTGCTGCAGTATTAATATGTATACAACAGACCATATAAGTCATCAATAGTTAATAATTTTTGCTGCAGTATTATGTATACAACAGACCATATAAGTCATCAATAGTAAGTGGCAGTGTCTTTATAGGTATTCTAATAAGTGATTTTCTATAATTTTCTTATACTGTTCATTATTTCTCACACACACACACACACACACACACACACACACACACACACACACACACACTACATAGGCTTTTACTGATGAGAGAGCTGTTAGTCCTTCAAGTAAGATGGGGTGTGTGGTATGTGAAAGGTCTCAGATTTATCCAAAGATCAGACTATATTTATTATATCTAAGTTCTCTCTGGGAGGGTATAGCTGATAATTATGACTCCAGCATGTGACCCTAAGACCATGGATAAATAACAGTAAAATCATTTTAGCAGACTGAGCAGTCACAAAAAAAAAACAAAGAAATTACAATAAAGTGTTTCCTTGATTTATTTCTTAACACTGATCAAGACATCCTATAAATCATGCAAAGTTATTTAAATAATTTTTAAAATCATACACTTGTAACAGCTTTCGTTATGAGAGCTTTCCATATGACCATATCTTTCATATTCTACCATGAAACACTGGTAAATCTTCTTTGCTCTGTATTGCCTTGTTTGTGAATAACTTCTTTGCTCTGTATTGCCTTGTTTGTAAATAACTGAAAGTATTTGAGGTGTGTTGTATACATATTCCTTCCTACAAGAGCAGAAACATGATGAATAGTATTTTGAGGTTTATGATACGTTGATATTGTTGGATAACGTTCTTATGGTCATAATCGTTTTGATTCAAGGCAGTCATGTAGTCATGGAAGAAAAGACATTGTGGTCAAGAAAATGAAGGTTGCAAACTTGGCATTCAAGACAGGAAATTAACAAAGGACAGTGTATTATAATAAATTATGTAAATTGTGGAATGTTAATTGATGAAAAATTTATAAACAGAGAAGGTGTTGCTCAAATCAGACCTAACCTTATGTTTTATGGAAGAATCATTTAAGGCTGTCGTGTTTCGGGATCACATCAGAATTATAGGACTAATAATTCATTTAAGCTATCAGGAAACTATTTTCACAGCAGTTCCTAAACACCAATCACAGCACATAAAGGACTAACCCACCACAGTCAGGTAGGCTAAATTCCTCTATAGGTTAATTATTGTGTCATACTTTTAAATATCTCTTTACAGATTTCACAATATTAACTTTTATTGTTATACAGGTATAAGAAAAAAATCTTTTACAACAATAAAAACATGGAACATTTTTATTCTCAATATCTAAATATTAATCAGCAAACCCAGTAATTTGGGGTATCGGATTTTATTGCAAGATTGTAATGTAGCTCATGTTCATGTGTAACTCTACATATATATAATCAGGTATGTTTTTTTGTTTTTTTTTAAGGAACCCAAGAGTGACATTATTAACTGAGAATTTGTCCCAATATGAACTACCAACAATACTGATATCTTAGTTTATCCATCACATCCTCCAAAGCTGTACTGATGTAAAAGAATTGTACTCCTTAAAAGGGAAGTCTGATTCTTCATGATGATGTTAGTCCAAATTTCTAATAACTAGGGAGTAAATTATATTGAATGGATTTCCCCAACATCTATGGAGATGAAGATGTTTGATACAACATATTAACACACTTTAGAATAAGAGTACAAGTTCTCAGAATTATTATTGATGTACTGTGCATCCCAGCCAGGAGTATGTAAATAATGCATAAAATGTGAAGTAGCTGATTTCAAGAATGGAATGTGCAGGATCATTTTGATACTATGTATTTACTGCAGGTAATAGCAACAATATATGCAAGGTATGAAATTCAGTCTGGTCTTTATTTACAAGTTTAGATAATTTATATAACTTAGTATAAGTCACTTGCATATATAATTATAGTTACAATTTAATATAGTGAAAATAAGTCACTTGCATATATAATTATAGAGTTACAATTTAATATAGTGAAAGTATAATGCAGTCTGTACATGAAGAGAAATGGCATGGAACCAAAGAGTGTACTATTACAACTTCTCTCTGAAGAACTGCAGTGTTTGTTCATGTGAGGGACTTTGGATCACAAGCACACATGACAAGCTCCTCATAAAAGGCAGACTAGGCCAAGAGGAGCTTGTCCCATACATACTTGCATTGGGAAGCATTATTTCATCATAGCACAAAAAAAAAAAAAAAAAAAAAAAAAAAAAAACTAATACAAAAATACTCAAAAATTGAATAGCTACTAAGTTCAAAATAACAAAGTTTGGGATATTCAGTAAGGCTTGGAGGCGTGGCAGCTTCATGCATTTGCTATGCTTGGTGAAGGATAAGGAATGCGGTCCCATCTAATGTACACATGAACCTCAGTAGTTGGTGTGTGGAGAACCACTTGTGTGCTGGGAAGCTGGGGTGGGCAGAAAACAGCACCACACCACTTGTGCTTATAGCCTTGAAGAACTGAATGAGATATTTCTGTGCTGTCCTGGAGTCTGAAAGCCAATATCCATTATAAGACAATATATTTTGAATAATGTATACTGTAATTACTGGTTTGACATTTTTATTAATTTAGTCAACTTTTCAAGAACAAGTGAATATGATTTTTTACATTTTTAGAAGATTTTGCACCAGTAATGTAAAAGGTTTCTTCACCGTCAAAAGATCAAAGGTAACGTCAAAAGATCAAAGGTAACTAGAAATAATGTACTTGATTGTGGCAAACAGCAGAAATCAAATGAACTCAAAAAAATTATCATTCTAAATAAACTTCATACATGTATGTGTGTGTACACAATTTTCAAAAAGAGAAATTTGTTGGACCATATTTGTCACTGAAATCATTGTAATAATGTGTTGTCGTTAATGAAATCTGTGTCATTCACCTACAGTCATCTGCTGGTCTCCCAGCCAACCATTCCACTATGGAAAGAGCTCAGAGCTCATACTGACCTATCTTTAGATAGGACTGAGACCACACACACCACACACACTGGGACAGCAAAGTCACAACCCCTTGGGTTACATCCTGTACCTATTTGCTGCTAGATGAACAGGGGGTACACATAGAGGCTCACCCATTTGCCTTGCTGTGTCTAGAACTTAAACTGGGGCCTTCTTAGTTGTGAGTCAAGCATGCTGACCACTACTACACTGTGTGTGTGTGTGTGTGTGTGTGTGTGTGTGTGTGTGTTTACCTAGTTGTATTTACCTAGTTGTATAGTACAGGGTCCGAGCCAAAGCTCAATTAGTCCGGTCTCCATACCCGAATTTGTCCAATCTCTCTTTAAACATGTGCACACTCTTTCCCACAACCACCTCTTCTTTTAAGTTATTCCATATTTCAACCGTTCGATGCGGAAAGCTGTATTTCTTAATATCTCCCAAACAATGACCCTTCTTTAATTTCTTCATATGTCCCCTTGTACGTCTATCTCCTTCCTCCACTTTTACAACTAGGTCATCTCTGTCTATCTTCTCCATGCCATTTACTAATTTGAACATTGTTATCAGGTCTCCTCTTTCCCTTCTTTCTTGCAGTGTTGATAATCCAATTTCTTCCAGTCTTTCCTCGTAACTTAGGTCTTCCAATTCAGGTATCATTTTCATAGCTGTTCTTTGTATCCTTTCCAATTTCCTTATATCTTTCTTCTTGTGTGGAGACCATACCACTGCTGCGTATTCCAGTTTGGGGCGTATCATGTGTGTTATGGTTTTCTTCATCATTTCTTTGTTTAGGTAATTAAATGCCACCCTGATATTTGCTAGCAAATTATATGTAGAGCCAAATATTCCAATGATGTGTTTTTCTGGTGATAGTGTGTCTTGAATTATTACTCCCAAATCTTTTTCTTCTTTGCTCTTTGGTATTGTGATTCCTCCCATCTTATACTCCCATGAAGGTCTCCTTTTACTTCTTCCCATCTCCATTACATGGCACTTCTTTTTTATATTGAATTCTAATTTCCATTGTTTACTCCATTCATAAATTCTATCAATATCCCTCTGTAGTTCCTCACAATCCTCTTGGTTCTTTATTACTTTCATGTGTGTGTGTGTGTGTGTGTGTGTGTGTGTGTGTGTGTGTTTTTTTTTACCTAGTTGTGAGATGCAGGAAAAGAGCCACATTTAGGCTTGTGCTGTCCCATCTCTGTCCCATCTCTATATTTCTTAGCATCTAACTTTGCCTTGAAAAAATTCATTAATTGTTTTTGGAAACAATCTCTCCATTGAGTTTGTTCCAAGCTGTTATACATCTATGTGGAGAGCTATATTTCTTGGTCTCTTCTGTATGTGCTCTTTTTCATATTCTTGCGATGTCCTCTATCACATGCAATCCTGATCAGTAAGTCTTCTCTATCGATCTTTTGCATTCCCTCTTGGATTCTGTATATTGCTATTAGGTCTCCTCTCTGCCTTCTTTCTTCCAGTGTTATTAACCCTAAGTCTTTACTCTTTCTTCATATGGGAGGTTGCTCAGTCTTACTGTCTTTTTGTTGTAGCTCTTTGTATTCTTTCTAGCTTTCTGATTTCTTTGTTTAGTATGGAATATGTAGTGTTGGTGTGGTTACCAAATCTTGGTTGTATCATTGATGTTATCAGTTTCTTGATCAGATCTTCATACAGATATGTTAAGGTTGTCCTTATATTTCTGAGCAGGTTATACACACACACACACACACACACACACACACACACACACACACACACACACACACACACACACACACACACATGAGGGCAGGACAGAGCAGAGAAAAGGAGGTTCTGTTGGAGGGTCATGGATGTGAGGTTATATAGAAGTGTTACCTCAAGCCAAGGAGACAGGAAATGAACTGAAGGTGTTATACACAAAAAGTTAATGTGTTAATTTCATTGTAGCTGGAGTTGAATGACAAAGAGAACACAAACTGTACATGATGGGAATAGTTGAAACAAAGTTAAGTGATAAATAAGTGTTCCTGGATATTGGCAGTGGGAAATAAAACATATGGAGGAAGGACAGGAAACAAAAATGAGGAGGGGGAGTAGTAAGGAAAGACTTGAGAGTTGAAGAAGTTAGATATGGGAAAGGAATTGCTGAGATGATACAAGTGGGGATGAAATGAGAAGGAAAAAGGAGAGATTTTACTGTGGTGAAAGTTTCACCTAATACAAGATCCTAGAACAATGAAAATTATAAGTTGATGATGGACACAAGTGAGGGAATGGCAGAATTTATTAGCAGAAGTGACAACAATGTTGGGAGATTTTTAATTGTAAAAAGGTGTGTTGGGAGCAGTGGACAAAAGGAGGTGAAAGATTATGGGGAAATATGTAACTAAAGATGGCAATGGACAACACACTGACACAGTGGGTCAAAGAAAAAACAAGATTTCAAGGGACTGACAAACCATCAAGATGGGATCTAGTGTTTATTAAAGATAGTTAGAAATAATAGAAAGCATGAAATGTAAAAGCCCACAAGGAAAAAGTGGTCACTTAGTTATTGAGTTGATATTAAATGAAAGAAGTGAAGTGGGGGTGAAAGATTATGGGGAAATATGTAACTAAAGATGGCAATGGACAACACACTGACACAGTGGGTCAAAGAAAACACAAGATTTCAAGGGACTGACAAACCATCAAGACGGGATCTAGTGTTTATTAAAGATAGTTAGAAATAATAGAAAGCATGAAATGTAAAAGCCCACAAGGAAAAAGTGGTCACTTAGTTATTGAGTTGATATTAAATGAAAGAAGTGAAGTGGGGAAAGCAAAAGAGCACAAAATTGGGAGATACATTTACAGTAAAGTAAATTTTACACCAATGAGGAAGTATTTTGAAGAAGCTTGTTACCGCCAAGTGGGTGAAAGAAGTTGTTGTTGTGCAAGCGAGTTTGTCAATGAGGAAGGAAAGGACCTGGAGGTCAGGGCAAGGACCAAGATGAGACCTTAGTCAGCGAATTCCTTGTACAGTTGGTGTTGAGGTACTGTTGATGTAAGGAGTTGAAGGATGCTTGTTATGACATGAGGCTAAGATGAGGGCCGGCCTTATCGCCATCGCTAATGGATAACGATGGACAGGGTAGGAACCCAGGCAGTAACTGAAGACAATAGGGACACTTTGCTGAGGACACTCGTGCAGGGAGGATGTGTGTTGCTGCAGAGACAGAAGTAGACAGACCTACCTATAGCACCTGTCAGGTCAGAAAGGGCATGTGCATTACTTAATGATTACCCCAAGACCCAAACACGTAAGTGCAACAACTGTCTGTGTAAGAATACATTATCCTCCCATAAGTAACGTGCAGAATCATACCTTTATTACACAAATTAGCCATATAGAATATTGTCTATAATCATTAATGTATGTCTTCAGGTTTTGACTGAATTCAAGCGGATCCAGCTGGATTCAATCGGATTCAATAAATGATTCGTGTCATCATGTGGGTCTGAAATAACCTTCACCGCCTGCTGGCGGTAATAAAGCATGACTAGAGTAATTTTAATGAAGTGCAGAGAGTAGAGGAGAAATGGATGTCTTTACCTAAGATTTATAATGAAGGAGTCAAGAGATATGTTCCCAAAATGGGGAATAGAGAGATTGCTAATAAAGTTTGGTTTGCAATGTGAAATAGCAAAAGGTAAAAGTGATATAGCTTGGAATAAGGGCAGAAAAAGTAAAAGACAAGACCTATGGGCTATAAATACAAACAAGCAAGAAATGACAATGTAAAAAAATATGACAAAAGAACAAAGGAGCTTTGAAAAGAAAGCAATAGATAGTTATAAAAGACCATCCTAGGTTATTCTACTACAGATATGGTAACAGGAAGTTGAAAAATCAGGAAGGTATTAATAATAAACTTAGGGTTGAGGGTGAGAAGTATGAAGATGAGGCAGTAATGGCAGAAGTTATGCACAATTCTTTTCAGTGTTCACAAGAGAAAGTGAACTTAGAGGACATGAATGGGTGGAAGAACATGGTGGAAGAAGTTAGTTACAGTCCAAGAAGTGAGAAAAATAATGGAGGGGCCTGTTAGTGTGTTAAGTTGGATCCTGAAGGAATGTAGCAAACAACTGGCTGAGAAGGTACATAGTGTCATAATGAGCTCATTAGTTAATGGTAAAAATGAAGAGAGGAGAAATTATTCCAATTTATAAAGTGGGATGTCAGGAAGAATTGTTGAATTATAGACCAGTGTCCTTGACAAGTGTGGTTGCTAAGATTTGTGAAAGAATAGTTAAAGATAGGTGGATAAAGTACCTAGAAGACAAGAACAGATTGACTGGCAATCAGATAGAAGGTTGTCAAATGACAGATGTTTAAGAATCTTCCTCTTGAGAAGAGATTAAAAAAAAAAATTAAGATAGGCAGGTAGTTTGAGTTATTAGGATGTTCACGCTTTTTAGGAGCAAGCTGAATGTAGGCAAACTTCTAGCAAGAAGGAAAGGTACATGTTGACAGACAGAGTTGAAAGAGTTTGACTAGGCAAGGTGCAAAGACAATGGCACAGTTTTGGAGAACAATAGAAGGGACCCCATCAGGTACATAAGCCTTCCTGGGATTAAGGGCAGTGAGGGCATGGACAACATCATTGTGAAGGACTTAGTAAGTTGCATAAAGTAGTCAGAGGGTGGAGGAAAGGGAAGAACAAGCCCTGAATCATCTAAGTAGAGTTTTTAGCAAAGGTTTGACCAAAGAATTCAGCTGTAGAAGTAGATAAGATGGCAGTGGTGCCACCATGCTGAAATAAAGGAGGGAAAGATGAAGAATCAAAGTATTTGAGATGTTTTTTGGCTAGGTGCCAGAAGTCATTTGGGGATTTAGATCTTGAAAGATTCTGACACTATTAATGAAGGAGTTTTTGGTTAGTTGGAGAACAAACTTTGCAAGATTCTGGGTATAAATATAAAAGCACATGAGATTCAGGTACCTATTGTGGGCTCAAGTACCTATTGTGGGCCACCTCTGTCATGTATAACATGAGAACATGTGTTAGATCAAGGTTTGGAAAGTTTAGGTTGAGGGAAAGAGTGAGGAATGTATGCCTCCATGCCAGACACTATCACCTCTGTTATGCGCTCAGCACACACAGACGGGTCTCTGACATGGAAGCAGCAGTTATTCCAAGGAAAATCAGGGGCTGTATTAACAAAGATTCTTAATTATAGAAGTTTGATTCAGACCAATTCTTAAGCTTAGACTTGTGCTTAACTCCCCAAGTTGTGCTTAGTGTAGGTCTTAAATTTAAGAAAAAGGTCCAGTTTGCCTAACTTTAAGAGTTGTGTCTTAGCATAAGTTAACTAAACAAAAATGGCCAACTATTGAGCGTGAGCCCACCACCTCAAGAATTATTGGAGGTTTTCAATGACCTGAGTGACTCTGAACTGTTGAACACGTGTAGAATAAAACTGCAGGAGTGTTATTTGTGACATATCTGGCAGATGCCTTGGAGTGCCCCACAGGAAGGAGTGATATACTGACACTAGTAATTTTAGTAATGATTAGGGTTATTTAACTAATGGGAAATGCAGCTCTGCAGCAATGATGACCTTAGACCTTCATGTGTTCTGTTGTTGTAGGAGTGTCTCATTTACCTTCTCAGAAACAGAGCCCCATGCTTCTTTTGTGTGCTGGTGAATGAGTGAAGCCCTACAGGCTACATCTTTCCTCATATACTGACTGGATGAGGAAGGAAAGTCTCACTATCTGTCTAGCTGGGTTTCCTCTATTGGCCTTTTCAGCCTTAGCGATCATCATCATCTCCATACTAAAGAAAAAGGACAGGAAAGGAGGCACTTGTTGAGTGGGAGTGGCATGACAATACTGGCTCAAGGACAGGAGCACATACAAAATACATATGCCTTACGTGAGATCTAATTTGCTTATTAATAAATAAAAATTTACACTCATATCCTTACAAAAATCAATGACAAATTGTCATTTTTTTCTTATTTAATCCCCTCCCCCCAAAAAATACAAATAAAATAAATAAAAAATAAAAAGTTTGCACTATTAAAATCTGCCCCCCCCAAAAAAAAAAAAAATAAATAAAAAATAAAATAAAAAGTTTGCACTATTAACTAAATTATTTTACTGTTTTTCTCTTTCACCATTTCATACGGGGACTTAAGAGTTTGTTTCAGCATAACTTCAAGACCACTTAAGAGATAAGCATGTCTAAGCAGAAGGTTGAGATGAACTCTGAGAATCATTGTTAATATGGTCCCAGCATAGAACCTCTTCAGGTCCCCTCAACTAGCAGAGGCAAAATGCCAGAGGCACTCTGCTTTGGGGGATCCTGAGGAGAGATTGGAGTGACAGGACAAGATATCTGTGATATTATAATTGGAGGAGCCCAATGGAGAAGATAGGGTAACAGCATAAGCAGAAGGATTAGAGGTTAGAAAAAGGTCAAGAATGTTGGGCTCATCTTCAAGATGGTCAGGAATATATTTGGGTGTTGCACCAGTTACTCTAGATTGTGAAGGATAGCAAAGTTAAAGGCTAGTTCACCAGGATGGTCAGTGAAGGGGGGAAGAAAGCCAAAGCTGGTAGTAAACATTGAAGTCTTCAAGAATAGAAACCTCCACAAAAGGGAAGAGTCAGAATGTGCTCCACCTTGGTAGTTATAGTCAGTGGAGTTACGTGAGAGGTATACAGCACTGGTAAATTTAGTTTGAGAGTGACTCTGTAGTTGTAGCCAGATGGTGGAAAACTCGGAGGATTCAAGAGTGTGGGCATAAGAGCAGGTTGTCATTGTGCACATGGATGCAACATGAGGATAGAGAAAGGAGGAGGGAACAGAAAAGGGGCTACTGTCAATTGCCTCAGACACCTGTGTTTCAGGGAGGAAAAGAAGTATTACAGTAGGATTTGAACAGAATATGGGAAAGAAGTCCTAGTTGGGAAATGGAATTCACATCAAAAAATGCAGTGCAATGGAGTTTGGGAAGAATGTTAGGCAACCATAAAATGGAAAATGAAAAGATTAAGAAAATGACAATGGAAGAGGACTTGGGAGTAACTGTATCTGATAATTTATCACCAGAGAAACTTACAACCTTGTGAGGAACATAAAAGTAGCATTCAGATATCTTGATGAGGAAATGATGATGAAACTGATTGTAACTATGATATGCCCAATGTTGGAATATGCAGCAACAGTGTGTGGTCAAGTATAAAAATTAATTCAAAGAAATTGGAGAAGATTCAGAGGTCAGCAACAAAGTTGGTTTCAAATCTTCAATACTTATGATATGAAGAGAGATTGAGAAGGTTGAATCTATAGACGTTGGAACAACAGAAGGAGAGAGGAGATCTGATTACGGTGTATAGCCTGATGAATGGATTAGAAAGTGGACCAGCAGGATTAGAGAACATGGGATGTAAGAGATTCAAGAGAACATGGAAAGAAGTTGAAAAAGGCCACCTACTAGTAGAAGGGATATTAAAAAAAAAAAAAAAAAAAGCTTTCCTCAAAGAATAGCAGCAACATGGAATAACTTGGAAAAAGATGTGGTTCATGCAAGGTTGATTCACGACTTCAAAGCCAAGTTGAATGATAGTAAATATAGACATGGGACAGCATGAACATAGCTCCCCTCCCTATATACCACAAGTAGATAAATATACACAGACACAGACAAACACATACACACAAGGAGAAAACAATGAAGTATGTAGACAAAATTGATGAGTTAAATGTAAAGCAGAAAATCTGGAAGAAAGAACAGGAGGAAAAGAAAGAAGATTTCAGGAAAATTGTAGAAGAGCAAACTCAGGTAAATGACACCAAGCTAACAGAAAAGGTTTTTCAAGTAATTAAGCAGAAAGAAAATTTGGTGAGAGAGACAGTTGATAAGAAAAAGACTGTAGTGGTATCTGGTTTAAAGAAGTATGTACAACAGTGGCATGAAAGAAAAAAAGAAGGAAAAGAGGTATGTGGATAAAATGGTGGAGGTAATACAAGAAGGCAAAGAGCTGACAGAAGACACCAAAGAAATTCGAAGGTTGGGCAGATATGTTGAGGGTGAAAAGCGTCCCGTTACAATAAAGTTCAGGTCACAAGCAGCATCAGAAGAAATATTAGTCAAAGCTTGAAAATTGGCCAGAGTTAAAGAGTACAACCAAGTGTGGATGCAAAAAGATAGGACCAGAGAAGAGAAGCAAATGGAAAAACATGAAAAAAGATCAGAGGGCGAAGAGGTTTTATTGAAATGTCATATACACGAGGCTGAGAAAGTGGTACAGGAGACAGAGCAATGCAGAGGGGGAGGTTTAAAAGTGGTGTATACTAACAAATGGTTTGATGTCAGCAGTGCTGGAAATAAAAGACTATTTAAAAAAAAAGAAAAACCAGATTTCATGGCAATTGTTGAAACAAAACTAGTGAGTGATGTGGACATTTTAAATATTGGTGATGGAAATTACAACCTCTGGATGAGAAATAGAAAATGTAAAAGCATGGAACAAGTGGAAGAAAAATAAGAGAAATAACATGGGCCAATTCTATAAAGAAAGAGGAACAAATATGTCAAAATACGTAGAGACGAGCAGAAGAATTATGAAAAGAATGTTGTGGATAAATGTAAAGACCAACTAAAACTGTTTTACAGATTTATCAATGGAAAACTGAAGAGTAAAGAAGACATCAGCAGAGTAAAAGTCAGAGAAGAAATGGTCGAAGATCCAAAATAGATGGCTTAAGTGTTTAACAGATACTTCCACTCAGTGTTTACTGAGGAAAATTATTTTAGAGAAGAAAGGATAGCGATGGAAAATGGAACTGGTCTGAAAGAGGTTGTAACATTAACAGAAGTAAAGAATATGTTGAAAGAACTGGATGTAAGGAAAGCAACAAGACCTGATGGTGTGTCAAACTGCATTCCAAAGGAGTGTAGCCCACAACTAGCCACCTTGTTGGAAGGAAGAGTACCTAAAGATTGGAAATGGGTGGATATTACCCTAATTCACAAGGCCAGAAATACAGAAGACTTATTAAACTATAGACCAATGTTGCTGACAAGTGTAGTAGCGAAGATATGATAAAAGATCACCAAGAACAGATGTGCGAAATACCTGGAAGACAATGTGATAGCAGAGAGACAATTTGAATTCAGAGAAGGAAGATCTTGTGTAACAAATTTGATAAGCTTCTACTCAAGTAACGGACAGAGTGCAAGAGAGAGATGGATGAGCTGACTGAATATACTTAGATCTGAAAAAGCATTTGATAAAGTATCTTACAGAATAATAATACAGCTAATATGGAAACTGAAAAATATAGGAAGATTGGGAGGATCATTATCAAAATGGATGACCGACTTCTTGACGAACAGAGAAAAGAGGACAGTAATCAGAGGCAATGTCGAAATGGAGACTAGTAATAAGTGAAGTTCTGCAAGGATTGATACTAGCTCCAGTTATGTTTGCAATATATGTAAATGACATAACGGAAAGGGTGACAGGCACACAAGTCTCTTTGCTGGTGATGTTAACATCAAGATTATGAGAAAGGTAACAAATGAAGAAGACTGTGAAGCTCTGAATCAAGACCTAATTAAGATAAATGAATGGTTGTTGAGGTAGAACATGGAGTTTAATGCTAAGAAATGTAGTGTGGTGAAGTTTGGAAAAGTGCAAGAAGAGTAGAAGGCACCTACTATTTGGGAAATGAGCAAATTACTATGCAATCAGAAGAAAAAGATCAGGGAGTAACCATTTCTAATAAACTTTCTTTTATGAAGCATGTAAACAAGATAACTGCAGAAACATATAACCTGCTGAGAAACATCAATGGCATTCTCCTACACTGATGAAGATATGAAAATGAAAAACTGATAACAACATGTCCAAGACTGGAGTACACAGCATTAGTGTGGTCACCAAGTTTGAAGAAGGACATCAGAAAGCTAGAAAGAATTCACAAAGCTGCAACTAAAGCCCTACAACCCTAAGAGGGTATAGTTATGAAGAGAGGTTGATGAGATTGGGCTTGACTACATTGGAAAAAAAGAGGGAAAGAGGTGATTTGAAAGCACTGTACAGAATATTGGAAGGGATGGAAAAGTTGGATAGGGATGATCTTGTGATACCAGATACAAGAGGTACCAGAGAATATGGAAGGAAATTGATAAGGAGTGTTTGCAGAAGAGACATCAAGAAACATAGCTTTCCTCAGAGGAGCATAGCAGTGTGGAATGAACTTAATGATGAAGACTGTATGTGCCAAAACAGTAAATTTATGGATTTAAAGAAAATTTGGATAAAAGTTGATATGGAGATGAGACAGCATAAGGCTTGTGTGGCTCGTCCTATATTTCACAACTAGGTACACATGTGCACACACACACACACACACACACACACACACACACACACAGTGGAGAAGTGACGTAAAATGTCATCCTCGCTCTTTCTGAGTTAACACTATGTTGACCCTTTCTCTATTTGTCGACAATGCTGAACATTAAAACAGCTGCAACACAGTGACTGATGCAACTTATGTCACAGGCAGTCCTTCTGCCTCAATAAGAGAGCAGGGGAAGTTTATGTACCAACAGTTGGTTGGTTCAGTCACATGACACATGACTGCTAGTCTTTTCTTCTATGGACTGCTAGCTGTGGCATACTTTGTACTGGACACTTTTATACTTTACTATTTTATGGTAATTATGATTTATTTAAAAAAGAAACATATTATAATATATAATAACTATATTTTATTTTGAAAAAGAAACAATATATAATAATTATAATTTAAAATAAAGAAGAAACATCATTATGTGATACTGTAAAAGAAAGTAGCACTCATTTTGCATTGAGATTGGTGAGTTAATAAAATTCTTAAGTAGCTTTACTGCAGCAATGCTAGCACAAATGTTTTTATGTAGTAGTACTAGCATCCATGCACGTATTTATCTTGCATGCGTACCTTTTGCAACTAAAGTACTCCCTTGAATCAATTAACTTAATCCACTTGATTCTACTGTTTAATACAAATATTATGATTTGTTTATTACTATTTTTGATAATCACAGGTCTGTTTCCTTAATTCAGTAACCAGCCGTAAGAGACAGGAATCACAAAGATTTAAAATTCTAAACCCAGTTTTTTCTCAACTATTATAGTATTCCTATATAATAATCCAACCCTTTTAATGTTTGATTAGAAATTGTTATCCATGAAGATAACAGAAAATTGAGTTTTAGTTGCAAATTAAATATGTATTACATTTTCCAAAAATGTGATGGTAAGAATGTATTCAACACAATTCTTGCTGTATTTAGCAAAACATTATTTTCATTTTGGAATTTGAATGAAATTTCTATCTTTAAATAAAGTTACTATTTTGAGTTATTACTGATTTTAGTTTGTCAAAATTATTCTGTAATTTTGTAGAAAGAAAGTAATTTTCTAGAATGGAAATATCAATGACCAATAAAATATTACTGTTTCTTAAGTTATTAACAGAATTTCTAATCCAGGATTTTTTACCCTTCATTTTGGATTTTGAATGATTTTTTGTTTCTAAAGTTACACCACTGAAATCTCAAAATAACCAAGGTCATTGTCATGTATTCAACACCACCAAAATTTTGAAATAACCAGGGTCACTGTCATGTATTCAACACCATTTACACAATACACTCTGTAGTAAATTTATTTTGAGTAGTACAAGATTGGCCTCTCTAACAGTGAACAGAATATTAATGGATCATACTGTTTTTTTATTTATTTATTTATATTTTTTGTAGAATTGGCAAGCTAATGTTACTAAAAACTGTTGTATGTAACAGAAGAATGTCTTGAACATAGTGGTTGGTGTACTTATATTTTAAATAGGCAATGCAGAAAAAAGGGAGAAAGAATGTGCATGGTGAACTGCAGTCTATTTTTGTGAGGTTGACTATCTCCTTACAAAAAACAATGCCTATTGTCCACCAAACATGATGCAATAAACAGATGCTTTTCTTCTTTTTCTTCCTGCATTCTCTAAAGTCTGAGTACATAGCCATGTTAAAGAGCAATCCTTCTATTATATGCCAGTTTTTAAAATTATATTCTCTTGGCAGTTCCATTAAAAAATTGCCTTGGAATAAAAAGTGATACAAAATCACATTCATCAGCTGTGTGGGTAAACTTTTAAATGGCTTGACATGGTTTTTAATGACCCTTACTGTAATGCACCAGTTTTTATTCATTAACTTGTAGTTACTTTAGGTTATATGCATAAAAAAAATGAGTATTGTAGTCTGAAAATATTTTTTGGTGGTCCATCTGAAACAGGTTAGAACCATACTCACTTTTTGCCATTACTTTTATTGTAACTAATATGAATCTCATCTAATGCAGGTCGTTAGTGGAACTGAACCCCTGCATTAGCAGTGACCTGACTATATGTTCGCTTTCACCTTGCCCTCCTGCTGCCTTACTTGTAAATTAATGAATGTATGGTGCAAAAAACAGATCTGAAGATATTTCCTTGGTATTTTTTCACAGCTCAGAGACAGTTACCAATATATGAGCAATTAGTTCAACTTAGGCTGTGTCCACACTATTGGGCAATGTATGACAGGCAAACACTGTTATGATGTCCCATTCCAATACACAAGCTAGAAAGGGTGAGTGGCAGGCACAGAGGTGGACATCAGAAGCAAGGAAATGATGGACAAACACAAACGACTGGTTTCCCGTGAGTGCACTTGAGCAAAACACCAAAAACTCTCATCTGGTAGGTGGTGCTAAACACTACTAAAGGTTTCCCACACAAGGCTATTTTTTTCTTCACAGTGCTGAACATGGTGAAACAGCTCTCATACCTTGCAGTCCACTTACTGTGTACTGAACAACCTTAACTGCTTGACCGAACCACCTCCCGAGCGGTGTAGAATAGATACTACAGGCAGTTGCTGTCCTGTAAGGGCAGAGTCTGACTGGCTCTGTCCAAAAGTGAAGAAGGGTTTGCACCTTTATCTCCTCTCATCTCATCTGGTAACACTACTTTGGAAGTGAGTGAAACCCACTTAGCAACCAGTGCCTGTCAGGCACTGCCTGATAGTGTGGACATGGCTTAAGTATTGTTCAATGCCTCAAAACCCAATTCCTCTGTTTATCAACTTCCACATAACTATTCCCTCCTCTTTAATGACACTCAACTGTCCTCCTCCTCTACACTGAACGTTTTTGGTCTGTCCTTTTCTGAAAATTTAAACTGGAAACTAACCATCTCATCTCTACCTATACCTAAAGCAGCTTCTATGAAGTTAGATGTCTCTGCCAATTTTTTCATGCCTCCAGCTGCTAAATTTGCACAGGAGCCTTATCTATAAGTCCATGTATGAAGTATGCCTCACATGTATGGAGGGTTCCACTCATGCTGCTTTTCTAGACAGGGTGGAAGCAAAAGCATTTTGTCTTCTCAACTCTTCTCTAACTGTCTTCAGCCACTCTCTCATCACTGCAATGTTGCATTTCTTGATATCTTCTACTGCTATTTTCATGCTAATTGCTCTTATGATCTTGGTATACCTTCCCCCATCCTGCAGCCTCAATGTGCAAGATTTTCTACTTTCACCCCTATTCTGTCCACCTCTCTAATGCAATCATTCATCCCTTTCTCTGGTAAACTCTGGAACTCCCTGCTTGCTTCTGTATTTCCACCTTCCTACGACTTGAACTCTTTCAAGAGTTCTCCAGTATTCTCAGTCATTCATCCCTTTCTCTGGTAAACTTTGGAAATCCCTGCCTGCTTCTGCATTTCCTCCTTCCTATGACATGAACTCTTTCAAGAGGGAGGTTTGAAGACACTTATCTCCAATTTGGAAGTTCATTTTTTACTACTATTTAAGAACTTGCACTCACTGGGCCTTTATTGCACTTTTGTTGCCCTTGGCCAGTGCCCCTCTTGCATAAAAAATAAATAAAAATAAATGTAAATAAAATAAATAAAAATAAATTTATTAAATAAAATAAATGTAGCACAGCACTTACCAGGGCTCACTGGGGATCTATTGAGAGCACCAGGTCATCTCCTTCCAGCTTCATGTCCTTTGTGACATCAACTGTAGTGACTTTCCCATCACATGGTGCCTGTACCACCATCTCCATCTTCATGGCTGAGAGCACCACAAGTGGGGATCCCTTCTTCACTTCATCTCCCACCTTTACTTTGATGTCTATCACAGTGCCAGGCATAGGTGCCCCAACCTGACCCTTCACTCCAGGTGTTACTTTAGGATGAACATGGAGCTCCTGTTGAAGAGAATAATAGCATTACTACACAGTTTTGTTGGTTTTATATAACTGAAGTTAAGCTTATTGTTAATTTATAGAAAACTCCATCAAGACTAATGAGGAAAGTATTGAATGAAACCAAATGCAAGATGTATTGCAATTAAATTCTCCACAATTATAATCACCTAAAGTACTCAGTAAACAGTTTGTCTTGCAATATGAAATAGCAGGATCTGGATTTTACTGGGCTCTCAAACTCAATTTCAAGAAGCAATTATCCACTTAGTTATGATCCTAAGGTCCATCAACAATTTTGTAATTATGCAGTGGCCAAAGTGGAGTTTACAACTTATTTTGCTAGTTGGTTTGCCAAGAATATAATTTGGTTTCATGTGATCTTACACATGTAAAATTGGTCTTGCCTAATAAATGCAATGCTAATTATTACAAAGAATTCAGCCACATCATACCTAGCATGACTCGTATCATACTAACTCAAGAACTGTTAAAATGTTTGTCCAGTTAGGTTAACGAATTGGAAAAGAGATGTGACTATTTAGTTGGAAAACAAGGTTTTGGAAAGAGAAATGCGAATTTCTGGAAAATGAGAGAAAGGATGAGAACAGAAAGTTGAATTATAAATATGAGGAACTGAGCAAAAATCTAGAGAGCTGCAAGGTAAAGGTGGGGATTAATTAAGAAAAGTTGATAGTTATATTGTGTGGGAAAAGAAAATGATGAAACTGCTAATTTAAAAGATATAAATGAACAATCAGAACAATCAGTTGAAAGATAAGGAAGAATTTGTAAAAAGGCAGTAGCTAAATTTATTAAAGGAAAGGAAGATTTGGTCAGGAACACTGTAGAGAAGAAAAATGCATAATTGCTTTTGGGACCAAGGAGGAAAAGATAGTAGATAAACACGAGAGAGGAAAAAGGAAAGGAGCATTGCAATGGATCTAGTAAATATTGTGATGATTAAACATGAAAATGATTAGTAGGGGGAGACTGAGAAAGAAACAAGATTGGGGAAGTATGTTGAAGAAAAAAGCTCACCAATGAGGATTAAATTTTAATAGCAAAGGGAAACAGAAGAGGTACTAAGTGGAGCATGAAGATTAGGAAGAAAGGAGGACAGTAAAAATATCTGGATACAGGGAGATATGAATGAGGAGGAGAGTGAAAATGAGCGATTTGTGGAAGCAGGCTAAGGAAAAAAACGAAGCCAAAATGGAGGAGAAAAAAGTTCTACTGGAAAGTCAGGGACATGAGGTTGATAAAGTGGATGATTGGAAAAAAGTTGAGTGAGAAATTGAAGATCACTTATACTAATGTAAATGAGTTACTTTCAGCACAAGTGGAACTAAATGACTACTTAAGAGAGTATGCTCTAGATGTGATGGGAATTACTGAAAAGAAGCTAAGTGACAACACTGAAGTGAATAAATTTAGGTGAAGGAAAGTACAATGTATGGCTGAGAAACAGAAGTGAAAAACAAGGAGGTGGAGTAATGATTTTGATGAGAAAGTATTTATCGGCCCATGAGACTAATTGTGATTATGAACTGGCTGAAGCGATTAAAGTTTAGGTGGTGTGCAGAGAGGAAGTGGTATATGTTCCTTCTAAAACAAATTCCTGGGGGATTGTGGAATATAAGGGTAAATTAGAGGATACGCATAGACATGATGGCAAGCAGAGACAATCTATTGATTATGGAGGTTAGGAGTGGTTAAGGAGGTTAGGTGGGAAGAGTGGTCAGTGGATGGAAGTGACGAGTCTTGGGGAGGAGAGTTGTTAAGGATGGCAATGGAGAATTCAATGACACAATGGGTGGAAGAAAATTCAAGGTTCAGGGGAGATGATGAACCCTCAGGGCTGGATTTAATTTATATGAAGGAACCTGAAGTCACTGAGGATATAGATTAATGTCCAATAGGCAAAAGTGATCATGTGGTGGTGGAGTATACATTGAGAGTAGGAGGAAAGATATGAAGGAATGAGTACCACAGAATAGGAAGATTCAACTATGGAGGAACAGACTTTGGAAAACTGAGGAATTACTTTGAGCAAGTGGACATGAATCAGTTTGACGAAGCAATTGGAGAAGAAGATAAATGGGGAGAGTTTATTTATTACACTGAGAGTAGGAGGAAAGATACGAAAGAATGAGTACCACAGAATAGGAGGATTCAACTATGGAGGAACAGACTTTGGAAAATTGAGGGATTACTTTGAGCAAGTGGACTGGAATCAGTTCAATGAAGCAACTGGAATAGAAGATAAATGGGGAGAGTTTATGAACATACACGATAAGGAGAATACAATGAGCAGCGACAAAGTTGTCTTTGACCCTATCGGATTTACTGTTTGGAGAGAGACTAAAGAAACTAAACCTGCCCACCTTGGAAGAGAGAAGAGAGATAGGTGACCTGATTGTCTTATATAGGATTTTGTTGAGCTATAAAAAATTGGACTGGAGTGATATGGTGGTAGGAGACTTTAGAAGCATAAGAAGGCACGAGAAGGTGAAGAAAGGTGCATGTAGAACGGATATTAGGAAGAATAGCTTCCCACAAAAGACTGCAGGAATCTGGAATGAGCTGCAAAAAAGTAGTAAATGCAATAACTATACATGATTTTAAGGAAAAACTGGATAAGAGTAGATATCGAGATTGGACACCACAAGCTTAGATTCTTCCTCCTGTAAACCACAACTAGGTAAATACATACACACACTATATATAACTCCCTCCAGGAGTGTCTCTCCAAAGCCATGGCCATGGCTTGCTTGTTCTAGTGCTTGGCCTCTACTACTGATATTACTGGTAATTTTAAAACTTTATTCTGTTTTAGTCCTTGCTATACTTGGTAAAAGCCAGATTTTGAATAAATTAATAAAACAAGATAGGTGTAAGGAAGTTAATGAATGGTGTGTAAGTTTAGACTGCCTGAAATACTTTAGTTGTGTAGCAATACGTTAGTCAAGGCTGACCAAAGTACACTTGGGCTTGGTGATGATTGCCTTGGCTGGATCAGTATCATGCTGAACTTTCACTTCTATGAGCAGTCTGACAGAGATTCAATCCCCAGTGAAAACAGGAAGATTTTGCTAAGGAGAAACTGTAAGCACCAGATACTGAAGGAAAGCCATAAATGCAAGGATAGTCAAATATAATTAAAACTTCACTTGTGTTTAGGTGATCATCTTGGCCTGATTTATGAGGTGTTGGAATTCTGATTCTGTGAGTGTCCTGATTCCCTGTGAAAGCTCTTATGCCAGTTCACACATATATTTCAACCTTTCTATGATGCTCCAAGTTAAGGTATCACAAATGCAAAGAGTCACCTTATGGGGACATCAGCCTGATATTTATTTCTGTATTAAGCTTTAAAAATGCAAGAAAAACACACAAATAGGAAAAGTAACCTTACCTTCACTGCTTCTTGATCTCGAACCATCACCGATCTCAGCTGACCATTGAGCTCAAAGAAAACCTCCCTTTCTCCATTGGGAGTAAGATCTTCAGCCATGGCCAAAGTCTTGATGTGTAGTGTCTTCCCCTTTTCAATCTCCACTTCAAATTCTTCACCAACCTGTTATGTGACAATATCTAAGATTTTTTCTTGGATAGACAACACACCAAACTGCCTAAAATAAATCTGGAGAAAAGCATTAATATAGTAAAAGTATCCTATGGCTTATCCTGATGATTTTAGTAAACACCATCAAAGATAGAGATGAAAAAATCATACACCATGGGAAGCTGCCACCAGGTGAACAAGGCTTTGAAGCAAGCACCATTGTCATAATCCTAATTTTGATAAGCTTGTTCCACATTTACAAGTTATTCCTACCTCAATAGCTTACTCCATTCCTTCTTTGTTTTACATACTAGTTCTCTACCTTTTACTTAGATAATTGAACAATGAACATCACTGACTTGGTCAATGTCATCTTTTCTAACCATGGCAATAAGCAATGTCATCTTTTCAAACCATGGCAATAAGCTAATGCTATCTGCTTGTTTTTCATCACTTCAAAATAAGCCCACATTTGACAAGCCCACATCTGACAAGCAATCATGATTAAACTGCACTTCCATCTCATTCTTCTTGTTTCATTGCACTCAGCGTCTTGACAAAACTATCTTTAAAGCCCAAATTTCAGTCATATATAATATATATATATATATATATATGAGGGGCACTGGCCAAAAAAACTGAAGTGCCAATCCATGTACAAAGTCAAAAGCATTAGTCAAAAAATGCAAGATAAGTGTCTTGAAACCTCTCTCTTGAAAGAGTTCAAGTCATAGGAACGTGGAAATACAGAAGCAGGCAGGAAATTCTAGAGTTTACCAGAGAAAGGGATGAATGACAGAATACTGGGTGAGAGAAAGAAGAAAGTCTTGTGCAGTGAGGCTGCAGGAGGAGGGGAGGCATGCAGTTAACAAGATCAGAAGAGCAACTGGCATGAAAATAGCAGTAGAAGATAGCAAGATATGCAACATTGTGGCAATGAAAAAGAGGCTGAAGACAGTCAGTTAGAGG
The DNA here is from genome assembly GCF_035594125.1 of Scylla paramamosain. NCBI lineage: Eukaryota > Metazoa > Arthropoda > Malacostraca > Decapoda > Portunidae > Scylla > Scylla paramamosain. The sequence goes on from NC_087155.1 coordinate 9,188,365, forward strand.
AGAGGAAAGACGAAAAGCTTTTGATTCCACCCTGTCTAAAAGAATGGTATGAGTGGACCTGCCTCCCCCACCCCCCATCCCCCATATATGTGAAGCATACCCCATACATGGACAGATAAGATTCCTGTAGCTCCTGGACAAAGTTAGCAGCTGGAGGGGTGAGAAAAGCTGGTGGAGACAACTCAGAATGCCTAACTTCATAGAAGCTGTTTTAGCTAGAAATAAAATGAAAAGTTTCAGTTTAGAATATAAGTAAAGGATAGACTAAGGATGTTCAGTGTAGAAGAGAGGGACAGTTGAGTGTTACTGAAGAAGAGTGGATAGGTGTCTGGGATGCTGTGTTGAGTTTATAGATATAGGAATTGAGTTTTTGAGGCACAGAACAATACTATGTTTGCTCTGCCCCAATCAGAAATTTTAGAGAGATCAGAAGTCAGGCATTCTGTGGCTTCCCTATGTGAATTGTTTACTTCCTGAAAGGTTGGATGTTGATGAAAAGATGTGTTAAAGTGCAGGGTGGTATCATCAGCATAGGAGTGGATAGGACAATAAGTTTGGTTTAGAAGATCATTGATGAATAATGGGAAGAGAGACAGGACAGAACCATGAGGAACACCACTGTTAATAGATTTAGGAGAAGAACAGTGACATCTACCACAGCAGCAATAGAACAGTCAGAAAGGAAACTTGACAAAGTTAGAGAGAAGGATAGAAGCTGTAGGAAGGTAGTTTGGAAATCAAAGCTTGGTGCCAGACTTTATCAATGAACTCCAAACACCTTATAAAAATTTTTTGCAAATTTTTTTAGAATGATTAACAATTAAATAATATAAATTACAAACAATACATATTTAATTTAAATATGGTAATAAACTTCAACTATTTTTATTGAGTACATAGTAAGCAAGACTGTGTCTGCAACAGCTGTGCACTGATGATGCCACAACTTGCACTACCATATTTGTTTAGAAATCATGATGGTAATGGCACCCACTGCTTAAACAGTGACAATAGCTCTGTATTATGATGATTGGTAATTGGTAGTGTTAACACAATAGCTCTGTATTATGATGATTGGTAATTGGTAGTGTTAACAGTGTTGATTGATGATATTAATAATTAATGATTGATAATCTTAATATTGCTGGTTGATAGTGGTAATATAAATATGGTAATAAACTTCAACTATTTTTATTGAGTACATAGTAAGCAAGACTGTGTCTGCAGCAGCTGTGCACTGATGATGCCACAACTTGCACTACCATATTTGTTTAGAAATCATGATGGTAATGGCACCCACTGGTTAAACAGTGACAATAGCTCTGTATTATGATGATTGGTAATTGGTAGTGTTAGCAGTGTTGATTGATGATATTAATAATTAATGATTGATAATCTTAATATTGTTGGTTGATAGTGATTAATGCATTTATAATGGCCAATACTGATGACAGAGGAGGTTAGTGGTGATTTAGTAGTATTAAGGTAAGTACTTTGATTTTTTAGTCTAAATTTTAATTATTTCTGTGCATGAAAATGATAAAACCAGCAAATAAAGTTATGTAATGATATATAATAGTGAATGGGCCATGTGGTGAAAGTGTGAGACATTCAGCTTGTGGTCTGTTGTTAGTAGCATTTTCCCCATCCCACACCCCAGATTAGGTGTGCCAAAACTGGGGTGCACCTTATGTACTGGAAAATACAGTAGGACTTTTCACATATGGGGGTATTACCTTTGGACCAGTGAGGAAGATTCTCGTGTCCAGTTTGTCCACTGGCCCATACTTTTCTCGGAAGCGAAGGAAATCATCTGTGACCTGAGGAACATTTGTCACACATAGTTAATGAAAATGTGTAAAGAAATAAGAAACTATAAGTACTATAAGCCATAATAAATGGTGAGCTCAACTCCAATTGATATAGATATTATGATTACACTCTCCTTGACTTGGCCATACTTTCAATTTTAGTGTATTTACTTTAATTAACAACAGTATAATTCCAACATGAATGGGTTAAATTTCTGAGCATTTAAACTTACCGTAGGGTACATTGAGGAGCTGACTGTATCATAGTCATTGATGCGAGGGCCGTGGTCTTCAGTCAGTTGAGTTTTAAGGCTGGCAAAGTCCAAAGGAGGCATTTGTGCCCCTGGCCGACCATCAACAATAGGTAGTCCTTTCAGCATCTAAACAAATATTTTTTTTTAAAGAATGTTTTTGTAAGAGTAAATAAGTTAATATAATTGTACAACAAAATCTAATGCACAGACTAAGAAATGGATATTTCTTTATTGTCAATATTTACTTGAATTTTATGAATATTCTTTTGCAGCACCATAAGCAATCTTTGGTTTAGCAGTATAGTGTATCACATTATATATTTAATATTTAAAGGAGCATATAAAGTACTGTAATAATTTTGTCTAACAAAGTAGATGAACACGTTTGCAATTAAATTTTTTGTACTTTGGAGTGAATTTCGTAAAGATCTTAATACAAGCAAAAGTACCCAATGAAGAAATACTGTCAAAAAATAAATAAAAGACCCACAAAATAAAATAACATAAAGTAGAATAAGTAAAGTAAATAAATAAATAAATGAATAGATAGGTATATAAATATGTATCAACTTCATATACTGAAGAATGGTGTGAGTATGTATTGTGTGCAGTACTATGATGCACCAAATGCATGCCAGCAAACTCTGTTTATGCCATCAATGAAAACTTCTGGCTTGTCAGGTAATGTCTTTGTAAGTATGGAAATGAAATCTCTAGCATCATAACTAACATTTTTTATCTTGTAGTTGACCATGTGTCAACTTCTGTGCTTGAAACACATTTGTTCAACTCCTCTCAAAGAACTCATGATCATCCTCCATGATTCCATTAGAGGACAAAGATCTGAAGACCTGCACAAGTTCATAGATAAGCAATCTCAACATGTATCACACCAACACTTCTTTGGCCAATATATAGATGCCAATACTGACTAATGGATTTATTTATTTTTTTCTTTAAGTCTGACCATTTCTCCAACACAATACTGGTTCAAAATTAATTATAAAATAACACAGGACAAGCTGCCACTACATATAATTTTGAGAAGGAAAAAATAAGGGGATATGAAGTGTCAGAAGAGAGTGCTATCAGAGGAGAAAATAAGAAGTGTGTACTAAGAGGGAAATTCAAGAAAGCATATGAGGTCTGTAAAAAAAACTAATCTTAGGCCATGGGACAAAAAGTAATTTGCTTTTGGGACTCAAACTCTAATGGCTTAAACAGGCCTATTGTGACTTAACACACTTAAATCAATGTCTTTCCATTATCAGAAACATTTCTGAAGATCCTGTTCCTTAACAGTGACCAGGTATCCTCTATTCCTTAACAATGACCAGGTATCCTATCATGTTCTGCATGATCTCTTCTTTGCCCACAGATTAAGACAGTTTCAATAGTTGTCTCCAGTTTAGGTAACAACTAGGGGAACCTTGTCTGAAGTGTTAAGACCCTTGCAAATCTGGAAAATTCAGTACTTAACCAAGAAATCTTGGATCAAATGCAAGGAAAGGAGAGAGAGATCTGTGGAAAACAGGCAACTTGCATTATGTTAATGATCTGACCTATTCTTCACACTTGAACCTGATTTCGTGGCCAAGCACTGAAGCCTTCATCTTGAATGCAACACTGCATCTGGTAACCATTCCAGAACAAGACTCAAATTTTGTCAGCAACAACAGGTTACTAAAGAAACAACAGGTTACTAAAACACTGAGCCACAAGGGGCCTGCTTTGAAGGACAATATAGTTAGAACACAAAACTTGGTTACTTTTGTCATGACCATATAGATCAGATTGTTGTTTATATTAGATCTCATATGTTTTTTTAACTTGAAGGAGGAGAGATCAGTTCAGAGGAAGAAGAAATGTGCAGTGATAACAAACCTGACCTAGGTTATAGGTGAGCACTTATACCTTGATTGGTAACTCAAATGTCTAACATTTTCTAGGTACAATGATTAAATTCTTGTCTTGTCTCGTGACTGGCTCTAAATAATTTTCTCACTGTTTCAGATTTTGCATTGCCACACTACTACGATAAGGACATGCAGCTACATCACACTATGAATTTGCATTTATTGTATGTGAGAGGCTAATAACAGCAAGAATGATATTAGTTTATGAAGATGGCAACACACCTGTTTTAAGAACAGCATTCTAAAACAGGGGATGCATTACTACATATGGTTAAAAATTTTTAAGGATGCACTCCTACAGGCGATATCTAAAGAAAGAAAAACCTTTGTCAATAAAAAGTCTACCCTCAAACATACCTACATAAAATTGTATGTAAATGTTTATGCAAAGAGGTAAACATTTTTGAATGATAAACCCATGAGGTTTATAAAAGTAATATGTGAAGATCAGGATAAACTCTGGTACATGTAATAAAAAAGTAAACACCCTGAGAGCCAGAGGCTTCCAAAAATATACGCATGCATGTATAAATGTGCACGCACATATACACACACACACACACACACACACACACACAGTTTCACACACAAACTATGTAAACCTTGTCATATTCAAGGAAGCTCCAATACATATTTTCAGATTTTAATTAATGGTTTGTAAACAAACTATTAATTATTGTTGTTATTTAATATGGATATCATGCTTTTGTAACATGAAAATAGTTATTTCTGCTGACAAACAAGTTTGTGTGGTGAACCTTACCTCACCACCATCAGCCTGCTCACTACCCCGACGTAACATCTGTCACAATGCATACTAGACAACTTACATCATGCCATTACTTTCAAATTTAATTAGTACCTAACAGTGTGATTTTATAACTACAAGGTAATTCTACTTCATTTTAAGGCAACTTCATAATTGCACTGAATCATCATTAATGCCTTGTTCACCACTGGAGAGCTCCTTGCAAGTGGTACTTAGGCAAAAATTTTCCCATAATCAACTATCATTCAGGAGTTGAACTGACAGGGAGGATGGTGCATAACATCCATTGTGATTGAAATTTTTCTTACAATTGCTGATCCATTTTTCCAGGATACGGCATGCTAAGAAGTCACCTGTTACTGTCTCCTCATAGAATGGGATTTTAAAACGAGAATGTGAACCATGACTAGCTCATTAAGGGCTGTGCATTCAAAGCAAGTAAGTTGAAAGATAAGAAGAATGGTTGCTGAAAGTTGTCTAAGATACCTTGGAGATTTCTTTTTTTTATGCAGGAGGGACACTGGCCAAGGGCAACAAAAATCTAATTAAAAAAAAAAAAAAAAAAAAAAAAGCCCACTGAGATGCTGGTCCCTGAATAGAATCCAAAGCAGTAGTCAAAAACTGAAGGATAAGGGTCTTGAAACCTCCCTCTTGAAGGAGTTCAAGTCATAGGAAGGTGGAAATACAGAAGCAAGCAGGGAGTTCCAGAGTTTACCAGAGAAAGGGGTAAATGATTGCATTAGAGAGGTGGACAGAAAAGGGATGAGAGAAAGATGAAAGTCTTGTGCAGTGAGGCTGTGGGAAGAGGGAAGGTAGGCAGTTAGCAAGATCAGAAGAGCAATTAGCATGAAAATAGCAGTAGAAGATAGCTATAGATGCAACATTGTGGTGATGGGAAAGAAGTCTGAAGACAGTCAGTCAGAGGAAAGGAGTTGATGAGATCGAAAGCTTTTGATTCCACCCTGTCTAAAAGAGTGGTATGGGTGGAACCCCCCCAGACATGTAAAGCATACTCCATACATGGATGGGCAAGGCCCTTTTACAGAGTTAGCAGCTGGGGGATGTGAAAATTGGCAGAGAAGTCTCAGAATGCCTAACTTCATAGAAGCTGTTTTGGCTAGAGATGAGATATGAAGTTGCCAGTTTAGATTATAAGAAAAGGACAGACTGAGGATGTTCAGTGTAGAAGAGGGGGACAGTTGAGTGTCACTGAAGATGGGATAATTGTCTGGAAAGTTGTGTTGAGCTGATAGATGGAGGAATTGAGTTTTTGAGGCATTGAACAATATCAAGTTTGCTCTGCCCCAATCAGAAATTTTAGTGATCAGAAGTCAGGTGTTCTGTGGCTTCCCTGCATGAACTGTTTACTTCCTGAAGGGTTGGACATCTGTGAAAAGACATGGAAGAGTGCAGGGTGGTATCATTAGTGTAGGAGTGGACAGGACAAGAAGTTTAGTTTAGAAGATCACTGATGAATAATAGAAAGAGTGGGTGACAGGACAGAACCCTGAGGAACACCGCTGTTAATAGATTTAGGAGAAGAACAGTGACCGTTTACCACAACAGCAATAGAACAGTCAGAAAGGAAACAAGATGAAGTTACAGAGAGAAGGATAGAAGCTGTAGGAGGGTAGTTTGGAAATCAAAGCTTTGTGCCAGACTCTACTGAAAGCTTTAGATATGTCTAAGGCATAAGCAAAAGTTTCACCAAAATCTCTAAAAGAGGATGACCAAGACTCAATAAGGAAAGCCAGAAGATCACCAATAGAGCAGGCTTGACAGAACCCATACTGGCAATCAGATACAAGGTTGTGAAGAGATAGATGTTTAAAAATTTTCCTGTTGTGGATAGATTAAAAACTTTAGATAGGCAGGAAATTACAGCAATAGGACAGTAGTTTGAGGGATTAGAACGGTCACCCTTTTTAGGAACAGGCTGAATGAAGGCAAACTTCCAGCAAGAAGGTAAAGCAGACAGAGTTGAAAGAGTTTGACTAGGCAAGGTGCAAGCATGGAGGCACAGTTCTGGAGAACAATAGGAGGAACCCCATCAGGTCCATAAGCCTGAAGAATGATAGCATGAAATAGTCAGAGGATAGAGGAGAGGGAGGAACAAACCCTGAATCATCCAAGGTAGATTTTTTGGCAAAGGTTTGAGCAGAGTTTAGTTTTAGAGATGGATGTGATAGCAGTGGTGCCATCTCGTTGAAATAAATGAGGGAAAGAAGAAAAAGCAAAGTTATTGGAGATGTTTTTTGGCAAGAAGCTAGAAGTCATGAAAGATTTTGACATTTTCTATTAATGAAGGAGTTTTTGGCTAGTTGGAGAATAGACTTGACATGGTTCTAGGCAGGAATATAAAGTGCATGAGATTCAGGTGATGGAAGGCTTAAGTACCTTTTGTGGGCCATCTCTCTATCATGTATAGCACAAGAACAGGCTGTGTTAAACTAAGGTTTGGAAGGTTTAGGTTGAGAAAAAGTATGAGGAATGTACGCTTCCATGACATACACTATCACCTCTGTTATGTGCTCAGCACACAGAGATGGGCCTCTGTCACAGATGTTTTTAGGTATGAAGAAACTAATAATTAAAATGAGAGTAGATTGAGAGTTCAATGAGAATTAGTAGTATTGGAAGGAAGTTGAGAGGAAGAAGAGGAGAGTAGTGTGAGTATGAAAATGGAGAAAGGATGAATTGCTTTTAGGTAGCAAGGAAGTTTTGAGAGATGTGTGGAAGAGACATTTTAACCATTTAATTACTGAGAAGACAATAGAGTGAAGTTATAGTATCCAGTATGGGGTATGCAAGCAGATAGGGTAAGTGTGCCAAGAAAAGTCTATGAGAGAGACTGATGGAAGTGACTTAGCAAAGAATGACAAGTTATATGCAGCGTTCATAGGCTGGGAAAAAGTATATGATAGGATGAATAGGAAAGCCCTTTGGAATATTCTTAAAATTTATGGTGTAAGAAGGCATTTGTTGGATGGAATCAAGGTACAGGGATGAAGATGGTGGAAGAAGATCTAGGAGAGAGGTTTGCTTGATGAACAAAAATTAGACAGGGATGTGATGTCCCCATGGTTGTTCGGTATTTTTATTGATGGCTGTAATGTGTCAACCATCATCAGAAAAACTGTCTTTCTTGAAGTTGAAACTCAAATTCACCTCTAGTACTATGTGCCTTCTCATTTTCCTGATTTGAATCTTACTTTCTTAACCACAAATCTTGAGTTTCTTCATAGATTGTTCCCTCCTGGCATTTACTCTATTGTTATTATTAATCTATTACATATATTATTATTACTATCATTATATAATTATACAATTATTATTATATTATTAATAATAAATTATTATTATTATCGTCATCATCATCATCATCATCATTATTACAAGTAATACTTTTGCCAAAAAAGCTCTGCTTCGCATAGGCAAGCTATTTATATGTAAATTATATTCAATTATAATTAAATTGAATGTCTACTGTTAACTATAAATATATGTTTCAAAATGTAAAAAAAAAAAAAAAAAAAAAAAAATGTATGAAGGAAATAAAAGCTAAGGTAAAAAATGTTTATGTAATGCTGAAATAGAATAGAGTGGAATAGGCCACAGTACCATGTTTCTTTCCAGATAACACTGTCTTATTAACAGGGAGAATGGGAACTAAACAGAGTGATGGATCAACTCTATGTTATGTGCAAGATGGAAATGGAAATATTAAAGTTAGGGAAAAAATAAGGTGAGAGAAACAGAGGCGTGAGACTTATGGAAACTTTGTGTGTATCATTTGTACAAAGGCATTAGGTGTGTGTAGAGAGAGAGAGAGAGAGAGAGAGAGAGAGAGAGAGAGAGAGAGAGAGAGAGAGAGAGAGAGAGAGAGAGAGAGAGAGAGAGAGAGAGTTAAGCATCTCATAGAATCGCTTCTAAATCATGAAAGGGAGAAATATATATTACGGATGCAAAGAAAGGTTTAAACAAAAGCATTCTCCTGTCAACACTGATGTATGAATCAGAGACCTGGCTGTGGAATAAGGCACAACAATCAAGATGCATGCTGTGGAAATCAGTTATCTGAGAAAGACATGTGGAGGGACAAGATGAGAGGATGAAGTAATGAAAGTGTGTATGTGATATATGGTATGAGTGCCTGTGCAAGCAGTGTAAATTGTGGAATAGTGAAATGAGTGAAAAGGAATACATCAAGATAGTATGATGGTAATGAGAGTAGGAAGAATAATGAATTTTAAAGAAAGTATATGTGACCAAAAGTTGCTGAAGATGCTAACAGGAGAGGAAAACTATTTAGAAAATGGAGGAATAGAGTAAAAGAACTCTGTGTACCTTGACCATGCAAAAGGGGAATTTTTAGACAGGGAGAAGGGGAGCCTCTTCTGCCAAGGCCATCCCTTTATAGCTGTGGTTCCCAAACGGGGGGCCATGTAGCAAAATGTAAGGGGGGGGCCATAATCTGAGGATACGTATATATTAAACCAAAGGTGTTTAGCGGGTAGGCAGCCAGTGGAGGGAAATTACAGGTTCAGTATAAATGGCTAGACTACATAGACATATATGACACCTCCTACCATTTTCATCAACTTATTCCTGTGAGGCTGCATTTTCTCAACTACTCTACATTAAAACAAAATATTGCAACAGACTTGAAATGAAGCATAACCATTGATGTGCTTTAAGTGAAACAAAACCATGAATCAAGAAGCTTGTTGATAATCTGCAACATCACCCATCACAATGAGTGGAATGGGGATTCATTTGAAGGAAACATGAACTTGGCATGAATATTTAGAAGTAAACAGTCTGGAAAGAGATGCATGTGTGGCCACTGAAGGCCATAGTTGTGGCAGTTATGACTCCCTATGATCACATTTCACTTCAGAATTATAAGGTCATCAGATTTGTCAGTTTCAAAGATCAGATCATATGGCATGGGATTAATACACTTTTAAACCAGTGGAATTTTGTTTTATTATATTTTCTTTGTTTATTGTTTAAAAAGCTTTCTGTAATAATGCCATTTATTGATTACTATACAAGTACAGACATTTTTTATGTGCATTATGTTACTTCTTTAGTACCACTTAAATAATTATATGAGATTCAGCAAAGGCAAACTAAAAATATCTTTACTAATATTTCACAAGAAAAAAATAACAAATGGAATCAGTAAAATTACAGGATTTACTAGAATGGTTTTTATATGGACCTAATGAGTGTAGGACTGTTGACAGTCATGGGTTATGCTTGACGATGGGCCATGGACAAGGATCATGTATGAAAAGTGGGTAAAGACCTGAAAAAGTTTGGAAACCACTGCCTTAGAAGATCTACTCCAAGGGGTATCAGAAATAGTAATCTGAATATAAAAAGGAATCTAATATTTTGACTACTTTTATGAGAATACACTCTCCTGCACCCACTAACCCATTATTGTATCCTGCACCCACTAACCCATTATTGTATTTTATTAAGTGGATAAGTTTTATCAATAACATGAATATGAAACTTGCTCATGTATTATCACACACAAACTATGAGTATAGTCACCACTTAAGCTGATCTAGCAGCCATGTCTCTGCATTCCCCCTATCCCCAACCATTTAGGCAAAATAAATGATAGGTGCACTTGAAAAGTTCTTGGCCTAGGACAAATTTTTAAAGATATCAATAATATCAGAAAAATCATGGAAATAAACATATTTATATGTTTATTTCCATGATATTTATATAAAGTTCTATGGCTGTCAACACACACTCCACCTCCAATGGCTGTTACAGTGAGCATCCGCCTCCCATTTATTTGTTTGTAATATATTTAAAAGGTTAATAATTATTGTTTTTCCTGTTGATACTTTTTAAAATCAACTCTGGCAAAGGATAACTGATAAGATGATTGGAAATATTTGAAGCATAAAAACTACAGAAAGTGTCAAGAACTTCATGTGTGCACCAATCAGATACCTTGCCCAAAGGAAGGAGGCAAGGTGTATGGGTTTTTTGATTAACTTATGAACATGAGAACATAGGGGAAGCTGCAGGAAGCCAATAGATCTGTACATAGCAGTCCTTGTATGAAACATACCTATCTATCTATCTATCTTATATATATATATATATATATATATATATATATATATATATATATATATATATATATATATATATATATATATATATATATATATATATATATATATATATATATATATATATATATATCCCCATCTATATAAATTTATCTGATCATTACTTAATGTCCCTAATGATCTGGCACTGGCAACCTGATTACTGATTTTATTCCAATCACCTACCACTATTTTGAGAACCTATTTCTTCTTCATTATATTTTGAATCTAACTTAGAAGTTACTATACCAGGGTCCTGAGCTAACAGACAAGTGGCATTTCTTTTTAGATAAAAAAAAAGGGATGTCAGTGTAACATGTCTAACCTAAAATTCTACTTAAATTTCACTTTATAAAATGTAAGGTGGGGACAAATTTTCTTAAGGAAAGTAATCAAATATCAGCTAATATAGGAAATATTTGTCACTCAACTTTCTGGTGCTTGTCAGTTAAGTAAAGATCTAGGGATGGGAAGACTTGCAATGGGAAATAAGAACTTATGAAATGCAATATACAATAACTTGAACCTTCAATTTACATGCCACACCAGTCCTGGAGCTCAATTACTTGCACAGAAAACAGAAAATACACTCACCTTTGTGCGCAGAGGCTCTGGGAATCCCCCATGTGGTTCTCCAAGATAACCCTGCATGAATTCAATGACAGACTTGGGGAAGCTAAGGTTCTCAGCATTGGCTTCAACATCAGCTGCTGAGAGTTTGTTCTGTACCATGAACTGAGCCAGGTCCCCTACAACCTTAGAGGATGGTGTCACCTGAAATTATGACCCATAAAAATTCATATTATTAACCAACTTTAATGATTAATATGAATGTTATGATTATGTACTTCTATCTATCTATACACCAGGCTGGTAATCCCACACTGCAGGGACTAGACAAAGCACTACACACAAAAACACATCATTCACATTCTTGAGTCTTGTGAATTTCTGATTTAAACTGCCAGAAGTGCTGACATATTAAAAATATATATGCATTAAACTCTTTCACAATCATAATAAACTTCAACAATGAAAAAAAGCTTTAAGGAGAAAGAACAAAGAAAAAAGCCTGAAGGAGAAAGAAATGTTGAAGTTTTATACCTTTATGAGGTCTCCAAGAAGAAGGTTTGCTTCCCTGTATGCTTTCTTTATGGCTTCAAATTGGTCACCCAGTCCAAGGGAGTATGCCTGAAAAAAATTTAACATACTAAAGCTTTCCAATAAAAAGACGTGTGATAAGTAGTTTACATGTATATCTTATCATAGCAATACAAAAGTTGTACTAAGCTACATTTAAACATTAGATTTGCTTTATTCTTCTATCTTAAAGGTGAAATTTTTTATATACCGAACTATATTTCAAAGTTGGCTTAATTTTTCAAGGAATCTTCAATATTTGAAAATCAACATGATCTCATGTGAACAGAGCAATATGTAACAATAAACAAACAAAATTTCTGCACTGTTGTTTATTTTTCATCAGTAATTCACAATATCTACCTTCTTTTCCAATCCTTTTGTCACAACCATCCAAATTACCCTTTCACTGTTAGTGGACAAGTCTTTACTCTCAGTGCACAAGAAACAATGCCAGAATAAAACAAACAGCAAAGTAATTAATTTGCAATTATGACATCCATCATACTAACAATTTATAATGAATTAACCAGTATGTCACTGCATACTGTTTGTCAAAATCCTGCTGGGTCTCAATGCAATGTTGTTATAAACTTGGTCTTAAAAGACCTCTTCCACTCCAGCTCAGCCTTCAGAGGTCTTGCACCCAATACCGCTGCTGCTCAACACTGTTACAGTCATTTACTACCATAATGTGTGCTGTTTTCTTTTTACTCTTGTTCTATTTACTGAATTTCAAATGACCTGTAATAAAATTTATCCAGCTTTTCTGTCTCATGACTTTTTACTACACTCCTTGCATTAACACTTCATCCTTAGAATTACCTATCTTGCATATTTTAATTTTCATTGAAATTATTTTTCTCCTGTTTTTCATATCCATGTCCTTGTATCTTAAATCCATCCATGTAATATGTACACATATGATGTATCAAAACTTATATGCAATGCATCTTCAATTCAAATGCCTCGATAACAAGATTACTCCTTTTTCATTCTGAATTCCTTCTCTTTACTTGGTTTTATTGTACATTTATTACTATTCTTCTTCAAGCTTTCTCATGTACAGTCAATGAATGCTGGTCTTGTGTCATGGTGGCACATGCTACTCTAGAAGTGCATTTTGCTTGAGACCTTTCAGTAGGCATTAAAAATTGACTTATTGGCATCTCAAGTGCATCTTTCTTACTTTCTCACACCCACAACAATAATGACCAGTTTTAAGTAGGTTACCAGTGTCAGTATTCACTGTGTCTTTGGTGATGCATAATCTGCTCCGTTCTCGGGGTGAAGTGCATTTTGTTCTGTTCATGATGTGGTGTTTGTAGTGATGAGTGCAAGGCAGATAAGCAATAGTGATAGCATTCAATCATACATCTTCACAAGTCAGGCTTGAATGGTGTCAATATAGCAAAACATGAATTTAAAGACAAATGAATTTAAAGAAATTTAAAGACAAATTAATTTAAAGAAAACTTCCAGAACTTCATTCAAAAATTTGTCAAGGGAGGCAGTGAGGAATTGTCTTTTAACAGCCAAGGTTATGGCATCCCACTATCTTTACCCAATGGTTTCTAACTTCTCTACAAATGCAGATGAACTCTAATCTGACTCTTAGGGCAAGGCAGCTGAAGAGAAGCAGTGGGATGCCACCACCATGGCTGTGTGAAAAGACAATTCCTGTCTTGATGGATTTTCATACAAGGTTATGCAAGGTTTGGGTTTTCTAATTCATATGTTTTGCTATATTGACACTATTCAAGCCCTACATGTGAACATCTACGATTGAATATCACTATGACTAACATTCATCACTACAAACACCAGAAAGTGAACAGAACAAAATGCATTTCACTTTGAGAAAAATGCTAATTATGTATCACCAAAGACACAATGAATAATGACACTGGCAATTTACAATGGTCATTGTTATCAGCCTTAGTGAGGAGAGATAAACTTGCAATGCCGTAAGTCAATTTGCCCAAGCCCATTTTTATGCAATGTCCATCAAATTAAAAAGCTTTATAATTTCACTGTTTAAATGGAAGATACATATGGCTGCATCTTGTGCATGAAAACATTTTAGTTTGCTTGGCTCACCTGGAATTGTAGATTGGTGTACTGGCCTCCAGGAATTTCATTTTGGTAAACATCAGCATTTCCAGACTTCATGGTTACAGCACATTCGAAGGGAGCATAAAGGGTCCGGGTCTGTTCCCAAAAGGCTGAATACTCACTAATATTACTCAGATTCATGCCAGTATCAAGATCATGCCCCATCAGACTAGCCACCACAGCTCCCATAGAAGGTTGAGAGGTCATGCCAGACATAGAATCAACAGCCACATCAACAGCATCAGCACCAGCATATGCACACTCCAGCATGGAAGCCACACCTGGAATAAGTGGAGTTACTTATAAGTTAACATATAAGTAAGAATCTTGAGAGAAAATAACTAGTAATATAATGGTAATTATGGTATTTGATAAATATATAGGCCTCACCTGCCCCAGAGGTATCATGTGTGTGAACATGGATTGGTAGATCAGGATATTTGTCACGTAAAGATGAGATGAGCAATTTGGCAGCCTGAGGCTTCAAAAGTCCTGCCATGTCCTGAAAACAGGTTGGAACATCATTATGTTTTGAAAAAAAATATTTGTAAAACAAGAAATGATATGAGAATTACATTTTATATCATAAATGCTTCTACATTTTAACAGAGAGAGAGAGAGAGAGAGAGAGAGAGAGAGAGAGAGAGAGAGAGAGAGAGAGAGAGAGAGAGAGAGAGAGAGAGAGAGAGAGAAATTTTTTTTTTTCTTATAAAGACTGCTTCATAAACCACATAAGCACATGAGATAAACTAATTTTCCACATGTGGTGCACTGGCTGGTGTGCTAAAATCACAGCCATGAGGATTGGCATTCAAGTCTCCTGCTGGAGAGAGGGGATTTGGGCTTGTCTCTATTTATTTTGTAGCTTCTATTCACCCTGATGAGAATAAGTATGGGATGAGAGCTAAGGAGTTGGGCCCTCACAGCTCACAAAATCCTAACCTCTAGTTTGTGCGGAGCCATGCTTCATGATCCCAGAAAAATGTCTAAGCCAAGCAACAAAAGATAGTAAACAAGTGAGACAAAATAAGTAAAGAAAACAAAGAAAAAAATTACAAATGGCCCTCATCACCATACATGACTTAATGGCATTACTTATTGGTTGAAGGGTACATGGTAAGCAATGTTGGGCAAAATTTTTCTATAAGAAAAACTCTACAAAGCAAAAAAATGTTTAAGAAAGGATTTCTCAAAAGAGGGATTAGGGGAATTAGAGGAAAAGAGGGATATATACCTAACAGTTAATAATCTAAAACCTTCACCTTTGGATGGATGAAATTACCAACAGAAACCAAAAACAGGCTTTTATAGATAATGAAATGAAATGCAAAAATAAGGTGTTCTACTACTTCCTTGAAATACTTTTGAATTCACTATGATGCTATGAAATTTCATATTTTCAAAACTATGAAATGATTATGTAAATTGACAACTGATACCTTGATACATAAAACATGTGTTCCAGCTTTAACCAACTCCTCAGCCAAGTTCATGTAGTATTGAAGGGTGTATTTTGTCCTGCTTTGGTCACTGATGTCACCAGAGTATGAAATGGCAGCTTCCACAACACCACCTGTAAATAACTGACTGTAATTCAAAGACTCCTTCAGTTCTACCTTATGAGCATATATTCTTTGAACCAACTTTCATTTATATTACAGTTATCACCTTGTGTGTGCACATCCCTTACCAGCATTCCCCACTGCCTCAACACCCAGCAGCAAGTTTGGCAAATAGTTGAGGGAGTCAAATACTCGGAAGATATCCATTCCTGTTTTCACTGACAGCTCACAGAATCTGGAGTATAGGGTTTTTAGTTAAATGAGCTTTATCCTCTAGCTTAGTTTATGGTTTGTTTGAAAGAACCTTGCACAAATTTTTCTTGGAAACTAGCTGGGACCAAGAGGCAAGTGGTGACAAGTGTACAAGTACACCTTACTGCCCATGCAGATTTATTTAGCAGCCTTGATGAATGAGTCAGTCACAATCAGGCTGTGCATGGTTGTTTTACACATGTTTGTCATATTTCCATTTTACTTGCAAAGATAGTACATCCAGCAACATTACTAAATCAATGCTTGGGAAAAGCTTGATGATACTCACACTGAAACAATTTTCAAAGACTCAGTACATTTTGAACAATACTGCTTTAGGATTAAATTATTGATTTAAAGATACCAGACTTTAGTTGACAGTGACAAACATTCCAGTAGGTCATAGAAAAATTAAAGTCCACATTTCATTAATTAACTGTGCAGTTTGCTTATGGAAGATCACTATTTGACTCAAAATAATGAATATGTTGGGAATGGAGGTGGCTCTACATTCATCATTTTAATGAATGATATGGACAAGTGCAAATGTGCTGAAGTAAACCCATGATAATACTATGTAACATAATTTTAACTTTTTTGTCTTTGGTCAGTAAAGATGGCTTTACCAAGTTTCCTTGTTATCTTTGCCTTTGGGACAGCAGGAACACTGTGGCACACTACCACAAGAGGGGTTGGCCATGATGGACCAAGTTTTGTGTCTGGAAGAACATCATCAAATGGGAGCCATTGTTGGACCCCAGAAATGTAAGGCAGCTTTACCAAGTTTCCCTGTTATCTTTGCCTTTGAGACCGTAAGAACACTGTGGCACACTACTTCAAAAGGGACTAGCCACAGCGGCCCAAGTTTTGTGTCTGGAAGAACGTCAAATGGGAGCCATTGTTGGATCACAGAAAGGTACCGTTTCCTCCCTTGCACTTTTTTTTTTTTTTTTTTTATGTAGGAAGGATACTGGCCAAGGGCAACAAAAATCTAATAAAAAAAATGCCCACTGAAATGCCAGTCCCATAAAAGGGTCAAAGCAGTGGTCAAAAATTGGTGGATAAGTGTCTTGAAACCTCCCTCTTGAAGGAATTCAAGTCATAGGAAGGTGGAAATACAGAAGCAGGCAGGGAGTTCCAGAGTTTACCAGAGAAAGGGATGAATGATTGAGAATACTGGTTAACTC
This sequence comes from Scylla paramamosain, assembly GCF_035594125.1. Taxonomy (NCBI): domain Eukaryota; kingdom Metazoa; phylum Arthropoda; class Malacostraca; order Decapoda; family Portunidae; genus Scylla; species Scylla paramamosain. The sequence continues at coordinate 9,205,517 of NC_087155.1, forward strand.
TTGCATTAGAGAAGTGGACAGAATAGGGGTGAGAGAAAGAAGAAAGTCTTGTGCAGTGAGGCCGTGGAAGGAGGGGAGGCATGCAGTCAGCAAGATCAGAAGAGCAGTTGGCATGAAAATAGCGGTAGAAGACAGCTAGATATGCAACATTGCGGCAGTGAGAGGGGGGCTGAAGACAGTCAGTTAGAGGAGAGGAGTTGATGAGACGAAAAGCTTTTGATTCCACCCTGTCTAGAAGATCAGTATGAGTGGAACCCCCCCAGACATGTGAAGCATACTCCATACATGGACGGATAAGGCCCTTGTACAGAGTTAGCAGCTGGGGGGGTGAGAAAAACTGGCGGAGACGTCTCAGAACACCTAACTTCATAGAAGCTGTTTTAGCTAGATATGAGATGTGAAGATTTCCAGTTCAGATTATAAGTAAAGGACAGACCGAGGATGTTCAGTGTAGAAGAGGGGGACAGTTGAGTGTCACTGAAGAAGAGGGGATAGTTGTCTGGAAGGTTGTGTCGAGTTGATAGATGGAGGAATTGAGTTTTTGAGGCATTGAACAATACCAAGTTTGCTCTGCCCCAATCAGAAATTTTAGAAAGATCAGAAGTCAGGCATTCTGTGGCTTCCCTGCATGATATGTTTACCTCCTGAAGGGTTGGACGTCTATGAAAAGACGTGGAAAAGTGCAGGGTGGTATCATCAGCATAGGAGTGGATAGGACAAGAAGTTTGGTTTAGAAGATCATTAATGAATAATAAGAAGAGAGTGGGTGACAGGACAGAACCCTGAGGAACACCACTGTTAATAGATTTAGAAGAACAGTGACCGTCTACCACAGCAGCAATAGAACGGTCAGAAAGGAAACTTGAGATGAAGTTACAGAGAGAAGGATAGAAACCGTAGGAATTAGAATTGAGCCTTATGAAACAATTCGTCAGAGCTCTAGATAAGGAGTCCACAGCTTTCATGTACCTCCAAGATTTCTTCCCTAAGCTGTCTGTGGCAAAAGTGGATGCTGGTGTCTTCATCAGTCAACAAATAAAGAATGTCATGGAGTGCAAGGAGTTCCCCAAGAAGCTCACTAGGACAGACAAAGCAATGTGGAACAGCTCTGTCACAGTGGTTCTTGGCTTCTTGAGGAATCATAAAGCTGAAAACTATGTGGAGCTTATTGAGACCTTGGTGAGAAACTATGGCAAGATGGATTGCAGGATGTCCCACAAAATCCATATCCTTGATGCTCATCTTGATAAATTTAAGGAGAACATCAGGGTGTACTCCGAGGAACAAGTTGAGCGCTTGCACCAGGATATACTAGACTCTGAACGCTGCTACCAAGTGTTGTATAATGAAAACATGATGGAAGACTATATCTGAATGCTGCTACCAAGGGTTGTATAATGAAAGCATGATGGAAGACTATATTTGGGAGCTGATTCATTAAAGTAATTTACAACATAAGCCTAAATTGTGGAAATGACTAATTTCTATTGTTTTATTGTCTCACTTGTGTAATCCCAGAATAAATAAATGCTACTTTTATACTATATATATAGTCATTTTGTGTCTACTTTGTGCAAGTGAGAGTTCAAATTCACCACTTTCTCCTAATGGGAATACATAAATTTCATAACTATCATCATCCTGGCCACAAAAGCAAAGTTAGAAATAAATATAAGTGTTTTTCCATGTTTTCTAGGCATAAACAAACAGAAAATAACAGTTGTTACCCAAAGACAAATCGTGCTACACAGTGTTATTTTTAAGATTGTAATCTTCAGTAACAACAAGTCTTAGGTATGTATACATGTACAATCTAGAAACCAAGACTCAGTTGTTGCAGTAGATGTCTCTAGCAAATCCAATCCTACAGCAATCATGACATGAGCCTTGTCAGTCATGGTGACTACTTTATCTTTAATACTATGGTGTTCTGCACCACAAAGATGCATCAAATTGCCAATCTGTTAATAAATTGAATTATCAAGAAGTTCTTCATTGTCTCCAAAATGCAATCTGACCCAAATAACTAATGCAGGATTTCCTGCCCACTATCATGTTTGCCAGGCTCCCTGCTCTTCAGATATGTCTGGCAGTTCCTCAAGCTGAAGATGCTGACAAGAGTGCCGAGACACCATAGGGATACAACAGCCCAGCTGATAGCCATTCTATAACAGGATTTATTACAAAATTGCTTTCATGTGGAGTTATATGGGGCTTACTTCAATGGTGATAAAAGGTAGAACTCAGATAGGCTACTTTTTTTTTCCCTGGGGTTGCATATCTTTTTAACAGACCTCATATGTCATGAACTACTTAAAGCAATGACTTGAGAGCAAATATAATAGATAATTAAACCTTATATGTGAAATAACTAATGAATAAATTAGCATATAACATATACTATATAATGCCCCAAAGCATCACTTACTTGTACACAGCATTATCAGGGTAACTTGTATACCCAACACCATTAGCCCCTCTGAGAAGCATCTGGAATGGAATGTTGGGGATCCGTTTCCGCATGGCCTCCAGCCGCTCCCATGGACACTCGTGAAGGAACCTGAGAGCTACATCAAAGGTGGCACCACCCCAGTTCTCCAGTGAGTACAGTCTATTGAAGTTGTGTGCAACATATGGTGAAATCTGAAATCATAATGTTTTTTCACTCGTGTTGTAAGAGCTCTGCATATTTATGGATATGTACAGTAAATGGTAAAAGTTTTTGCTGAATACCTTTAGGAGGTCATGAGTGCGGACCCTTGTTGCCAGGAGAGACTGATGGGCATCCCTGAATGTTGTGTCCATTAGAAGGAGTCCCTTGTGATTCCGAACAGCTTTAGCAAAACCTTCTGGCCCCTCTGCCACCAATACATCCCGAAAGCCTCGAGGAGGATCAGTAGCTGAACAATTCAAGAGAAATCAAATTTATTAATGGATAAAATGTTACCCTCATAAATATGGAAACATCTATGTATGTATTGTCTGAGGAGACCATATGTATCACAAAACTGGCTAATAAAAAAAAAAAAACTCAAATACCATTCCCAAGAAAGAAAATAGTTGAACCAGTAGAGAAGCCAATTTCTTTTCTGAGGCATCTTGATACTACTCTTCTGAAATAGTTCAAATCATGGGCAGGAAGAAATACAGAAACTGTGAGAGTTATAGGGTTTACCAATAAAATAAATAAAAAATGAAGACTCATTAACCAGGATTTTTATATGACTATGTAAGTTAACATTATGGAGCCACTATGGTATGGTGGTGCCATACTGCCATGAAAACAGATGGGTCCTTATGTAACAGGTTTAAATTATGAATAAGGTATGAATTCAGAGGTTAACAATGGCATCCACTCAGAATAACAGTTTCCAAATGCCAAAACCAGTCCTCCAATTGGAGGAACCATTCTATCCTTATTCATCAGGGGAACCCAGCTGTAAAGACTGGAGAGAGAGAGAGAGAGAGAGAGAGAGAGAGAGAGAGAGAGAGAGAGAGAGAGAGAGAGAGAGAGAGAGAGAGAGAGAGAGAGAGAGAGAGAGAGAGAGAGAGAGAGAGAGAGAGAGAGAGAAATTGATGATAGATTACACTATGAAGATGAACACATCTGTCTGACTGATGCACATGGAAAGAGGAGACAGAACAAGCAAAAAGCCATAGAAACTGCAAACAACACATAAGTACTAAAGCTATGAGTTACTTCAGCACACTTAAATATTTCAACCAACCTGCTGGAGTTTCTGGAACTACAGGATGGACTTCTGCAGGTTTGAGTCCTGTGGCCAAGGGAGTAAGAGGGCCATTTACCAGTACATTTCCCAAATAGTTGAGCAGTTTTTGGGCACGGTTCTGTGAAGGCTGGAACTGGAACAGCTGAGGATTTTCATCAATGAATGTGGTATCAATTGTGCCATTGAGGAACTTCTGGTTTTCTAGCACATTGAGGAGGAAGGGAATGTTTGTCTGGAATGGAAAAATGTATCTTTACTCTTCTTACAAAGTTGAGATACATACCCTTATGATAAACATTATCTGGCTTTTAAATAATTTCAGGTCTGATCAAGATAACATCACTGAGTTTTTGTAGTCTGCAACTGGACACAGCTAGAAAAATAACAATTTCATGGTGATGTAGTAATGAGAAAAATACAGTATTAAAAAGCTGTATAAAGCAAAGAACCATGGATAACATGATGTAATACAGAGTTCAAAGAAATCCAGAAAATTTTCTTCAAACAAAATCTAGTAGTCTAGGTATTCTGCAGGTCTGCAGAATACCTAGACCTGAGTTCACATACCAACTGGAAATAAAGGATGAGCACTGTGTAACAAATATCAAGTAGAGAAGATGGTGGATGCTTGATGCTTAGAGAGAGTGGTGACTTCCTCCCTGACTAAAGAGGAAATATCAAGCCAACACTAGCAGACATTACCACTATTAGTTCTGTGCAGATTTACACTTACCACTTCCACTCATTGATGCTCAATTCCTATTTATTGGACTGGTTTCCTTAACAGTAGAAACATCTTTCTTATATATGAATGGCTGCCAACAACAAGGGGTCAAGCGTCAACTGCCCCAGAAATGTAACAAAATAAATAAAATAAAATTAGGTATTCTTATTTTAGGCAAGACACTGACCTTTACACCACGTATCCTGAACTCCCGCAGGGAACGATTCATCTTGGCAGCTGATGCATGTAGGTCTGATGCCCTTGATATGACTTTCATGAGTAAAGAGTCATAGTATGGGGATATGATGGCACCAGCATATGCAGAAGCACCATCAAGCCGGATTCCCATGCCCTCACCACTACGGAACACCTTGAAAGTGGAGATGGAATGATATTTTGCATGAAACCCAGTAAATGCTCTCATATAACTACACTTTCTTAATTCAATAGATCATCATTAATAGTGACAGCATATACTTACCTCTAGTCTTCCAGTATCTGGTTGAAAGCTTTTAGCAGGATCCTCTGTTGTGACTCTGCACTGAATAGCACAACCCTGAGCAGTAATTTTATCCTGCGTCATTCCAAGCTCAGGCAAAGTCATTCCCTCAGCAATACGGATTTGAGACTGGACCAAGTCAATCCTTTCGATAGAAAGAAATTTCAGAAAATGTAGTAAAAGATCTGCATACACCTAAACTTTAATTCATTATGTAGCATCTATGGAGGAGGCAGAAGAAACCTGCCAAAATGATAATTACTCCCACTGAGGTCTTAAGAACTGGATCAGGGGGTGCTGTGAACTTTTCATTTAACCCAGCTGTAACTTCAATGATTTCCCTTTGTGTCTTACAACACAAGGAGGCAATCACAGCCTGCCCTCTAAAGACAATTCTTTTCCTTTACAGAAAAATATATGCACCTAATTACACACACAAACCCTTCACTAAAAATTCAAAATTATCATGGCAACTCCTACACCAGCCTTGAAGTCTCCATCTTGGGAGAGTATCACAAATGTCCCCAGGTCAGACTGTTCTTTTGGTATCGATCCTAAGTGTCTTGACACCCCCATCAACTTTTTCTTCATGAATTTCTGCAGCATTTGTGGTCTTAGATCTAATTTTCAATCTGTGGAACACCTCTCCTGTACTAAACCTCACCTTCTTTTCCTTACTGAAACACAGGTGTCTGAGGCGACTGAGAGTAGCCCCTTTTCTGTTCCCTTCTACTTTCTCTATCTGCATTTTCAATCCAAAGCTGGATGTTGCATCTATGAGTGTGAAAATTTAACCTGCTCTCATGCCCACACTCCTGAATCTTTCAAGGTTTCCACCATCTAGCTACGACTGTAGAGTCACTCTCAAACTAAATTTATGTGCTGTATACCTCTCACTTAACTCCTCTGACTATAAGAAACTCTTTGATTACTTAACTTCCAAAGTGGACCACATTCTGACTCTTCCCTTTTGTGGAGATCTCCATTCTTGGAAACTTTAATGTTCACCACCAGCTTTGGCTTTCCTCTCCCTTCACTGACCATCCTGCTGAACTAGTCTTTAACTTTACTATCCTCCACAACCTAGAGCAATTGGTGCAACACCCTACTCATATTCCTGACCGTCTTGGAGAAATATCCAACATTCTTGACCTTTTCCTAACCTGTAATCCTTCTGCTTATGATGTTACACTATCTTCTTCATTGGGCTCCTCTGATCACAATCTCATATTTGTATCTTCTCCTATCACTCCAATCTCTCCTCAGGGTTCCCCCTCAGTGGAGGTGCCTCTGGTGTTTTACCTCTGCTAGTTGGGGGGACATGAGGAGGTATTTTGCTAATTTTCCTTGGAATGACTACTGCTTCTGTGCTTCTGTGTCAGAGACCTGTCTCTCTGTGCTGAACACATAATACAGGTGATAGTGTCTGGCATGGAGGCATACATTCCTCACTTTTTTTCTTGACCTAAACCTTCCAAACTTTGGTTTAACACAGTTTTTTCTCATGCTATACATGATAGAAAGGTGGCCCACAAAAGGTACTTGAGCCTTCCATCGCCGTGATCTCATGCACTTTATATTTCTGCCCGGAACCATGCCAAGTCTGTTCTCCAACTAACCAAAAATTCCTTCATTAATAGAAATGCTCAAAATCTTTCAAGATCTAACTCCTCTCATGACTTCTGGCACCTATCCAAAAATATCTCCAATAACTTGGCTTCATCTTCTTCCCTCCTTTATTCCAACCAGATGGCACCATTGCTATCACATCCATCTCTAAAGCTGAACTCTTTGCTCAAACCTTTGTTAAAAATTCTGCCTTGGATGATTCAGAGCTTGTTCCTCCCTCTCTTCCATCCTGACTACTTCATGCTACTTATTAAAATTCTTTGCAATGATGTTTTCCATGCCTTCGCTGGCCTAAACCTTCAGAACGCTCATGGACCTTATGGGGTCCCTCCTATTGTTTTCTAAAACTATACCTCTGTGCTTGCACCTTGTCAAGTCAAACTCTTTCACCTCTGTCCATCAACATCTACCTTTCCTTCTTGCTAGAAGTTTGCCTACATTCAGCCTGTTACTAGAAAGGGTGACTGTTCTAATCCCTCAAACTACTGCCCTATTACTTTAATTTTCAGCCTATCTAAAGTTTTTTTAATCTATCCTCAACAGGAAGATTTTTAAACACTGATCACTACACAACCTTGTATCTGAATGCTAGTATGGGCTCTGTCAAGGCCGCTCTACTGGTGATCTTCTGGCTTTCCTTAATGAGTCCTGGTCATCCTCTTAGAGATTTTGATGAAACTTTTGCTGTTGCCTTAGACATATCAAGAGCTTTTGATAGTCTGGTACAGTCTTCTATCCTTCTCTCTGTAACTTCATCTCAAGTTTCCTTTTGGACCCTTCTATTACTGCTGTGGTAGATGGTCACTGTTCTTCTCCTGTCACCCACTCTGTCCTGTCACCCACTCTCTTCCTATTATTCATCAATGATTTTCTAAACTAAACTTCTTGTCCCATCCACTCCTATGCTGATAATACCACCCTGCACTTTATCATGTTTTTTCATAGACATCCAAACCTTCAGGAAGTAAACAGTTCATGCAGGGAAGCCACAGAATACCTGACTCCTAATCTCTCTAAAATTTCTGATTGGGGCATAGCAAACTTAATATGGTTTAATGCCTCAAAAACTCAATTCCTCCATCTATCAACTCGACACAACCTTCCAGACAACTATCTCCCCTCTTCTTCAGTGACGCTCACCTGTCCCTATTTTCTATGGCGAACATCCTCTGTCTGTCCTTTACTGATAATCTAAACTAGAAACTCCGAATCTCATCTCTAGCTAAAACAACTTCCATGAAGTTAGGTGTTCTGAGATGTTTCCGCCAGTTTTTCTTACCCTTTCAGCTGCTAACTCTAACCCTTAGCTATTCATGTATGGAGTATGCTTCACATGTATGGAAGGGTTCCACTCATACTACTCTTCTAAACTGGGTAGAATCAAAAGCTTTTTGTCTCATCAACTCCTCTCCTCTAACTGACTGTCTTCAGCCTCTTTCTCATCGCTGCAATGTTGCATCTCTAGCTATTTTCATGATAAATGCTCTTCTGATTTTGCTAACTGCATGCCTCCCTTCCTCCTGCAGTCTCACTGCACAAGACTTGCCTCTTTCTCTCACCCCTATTGTATCCACATCTCTAATGCAAAAGTTAACAGTATTCTCAGTTATTCATTCCTTTCTCTGATAAACTCTGGAATTCCCTGCCTGCTTCTGTATTTCCACTTCCTATGACCTGAATTCCTTCAAGAGGGAGGTTTCAAGACAATTATCTTTCAATTTTTGACTGCTGCTTTGGACCCTATCCAGAAACTGGCATCTCTGTGGACCTTTGTTTTTTTGTTTTTTTTTTTGGATTTTTGTTGCCCATGGCTCATGTCTCTAATACATAAAAAAAAATGTTTCATTAAATTTGGAGCAATAATTTTTCTATTTTTGATGAATATACAAAAAAAAAAAATTGAGGTTTAGATTTTTACATATTTTGACAATGGTTTTTCTTGGATTTTCTTGAAAACTTGTCACAAGATTCTTTGATGGTTTTCTAAGAAAACTGAGACAATTTTAATTTTTGTTGTCATTGTCAATAAAAAAATGAAAATTTTTCATCTGGATATTTCTTAAGCTAGAAAAAACTAAACACTCAATCAAAATAGCATTTTTTCTTGGGGGGGGGGGGTTGGAAGTATTTTAATTCCCTTTCTAATGACACAAGAATCATCAAAATTGGACAATAAATGGCAGAGACATACACCTAAATAGAGCAATAAGTTAGTTTTGATATGAGCCTTTAAAGTTTAAAGGGATGCTCATGGGCTTTTCATCCATATATAGGTATGTAATACTGGAATAGGTGCCAAGTATTATAATGTATTTGCTTTGAGCTGTAAATGATTTTGAGCTACAAATGCAAGCATTGGATTCATAGATGACTTATTTTGTTGGCATCTGGAATCTTTTAGATGGAACATTGCACCCTTTATATTTACAAGGAGGGTGTGCCATGCTGATGCATGTGGCCCAATGATTGGTGATGAGTGGCAAGCTGGGGACTTTTAAACTTTATTTTCTTTTAATGAATATTTTCTACAACCATCTCTCACCTACAATGATCTTGACTGAGTGACTGAGTGTGAGCGGGGTAATTTAAATGGGTATTTAAACAGCATTTAAATGAGAATGATGAATAATTGTGTGTGCATTGTGAAGTACTAGGGCTAAGGATATCATGAGATGATTTTTGCATTTTTGACATTTTTCAGATTTTCAACTTGGTTGGTCCCCTTAAGCTGACAAATTAATTACAACACACCTGTCAACTTCAGAGTTAATATAAAATGAAGAGTTGAGATCATTCTGCAATTTAAACAATTAATATACAGATCAAAGTCTTCTCATTGCACTGTGAAAGTATAAAGCTGCATACCCAGTGATCTCTTCTGTGACTGTGTGTTCCACTTGCAGGCGAGCATTGACCTCTATGAAGTAGTAATTCCCTTGGTTATCCAGCAGGAACTCAACAGTGCCAGCATTCTCATAGCCAACACTTTTACACAGCTTCACTGCATCAGCTGCCATAGCTTCCCGCACCTGTTTCAAATTTTAGTTCATAGAAAATACATCTTAATGTCACATTATTTTTGCATCTTTATTGTGCAAAAATATTCAATTTATAAACTTGTATATACTGATAAAGTTTTTTCTATGCAACTGTTTTGTGTAGTTAACTGAAGGACTAGCCCACTTGCTCCTACAACAAATCCATAGTGCTTGTTTCCCTACCTTTTTATCCAAGTTGGGAGCTGGGGCCACTTCAACAAGCTTCTGATGCCGCCTCTGCACAGAACAATCTCGTTCGTACAGGTGCACCACATTGCCAGCCTTATCTCCCAGCACCTGCAGCTCAATGTGCCTTGGTTTTTCAATGAACTTTTCAATAAACATGGCACCATTCCCAAAAGCTGCCTCAGCCTCTGAAGATGCACGACGGAAGCTTTCCTTTACCTCCTTTTGGAAGAAGAAGAAGAAGAAAAAAAAAAAAAAAAAAAAAAAAAAAAAAAAAAAAAAAAAGCCCATTTATTATCATCTCCAATACACTTTTGACTTTTTCATTATCCACATTTTGTTTTATGTATACTTAATCAAGATTCTACTCTTCCCTCAAACTTTTTTAAATCAGTAACCTTCAGCTACTTTATTCATTCAGTAAGATGAAATTCTAGGATTAGATTTATCATTGGGTATATGAATTATACCAGTTACTTTGTAAGAATTAAAGCCTCTTATGGTATTTTGAGTACAAAGCTGTATGGTATCCATGGCTAAAAATCATAAACTAAGATACTGAACTGAAGAAGAGATGGAACATGATCTTACATAAATAAAAAACACACACACACACACACACACACACACACACACACACACACACACACACCGGAAAAAAAAAAAAAAAAAAAAAAAAAAAACACAAAGAAACTATATCAAGGCAAATGTTGACAAAATACTTTGAAGAGGTGAACTGGAGTAGACTTACAAAGGCTGAAGACATACAAATGAAATATAACATTTTTGGAAATATATGAGAATAATATTGGAAAGTATGTCCCTGTTTATAAATCCAAAGGGAATGGAAAGTAAGAATGGTTTAATGCAAGATAAATAAGAGTCAAAAGAATTAGAGATGAAGTATGAACAAAAATAAAGGGAAATCAGACTCTGAAATAAACAAATTTACAAGTTAGCAAGAAAAAAGTAAATAAAGATAAGGAAAGAGAAAGAACAAAATTATGAGACAGTTGAGATAGTTGAGAAAAGCAAAGAGAAACCAAAACTGTTTTATAGATTTGTTACTGGAAGAATTAAGCAAGAAACATATGAAAACCCCAAAAAGAATAAGTGAAATACTAAAAAGAGCTTCCATCAGGTATTTACTGAAGAATAAAAATTCATAGAACTGCAAACTACAACACAACCCAAATGGTGGACATAAAGGTCAAAATAAAAGAAATTTACATATTATTAAGGAAACTGAAGCAGAGAAAAACTGTATGACCAGATGCAGTATCAGGTAAATCTTGAAGGCGTGCTGAGAACTACTACTAAAAATCACTCTATAATATAATTAAATACTCAAGAAATACTGACAAGGTACCAATGAAGTGGAGAAGAGCTGACAGTGCTAATTTACAAGAATACAAGCATAGAGGAACCATTAAACTTATAGACCTATCTCACTAACCAGCATTGTAAATAAGATTTATGAAAAGGTAATTAAAAAAACAATGGATGGAACTCCTTGAAAAAGAAGGAATAATAACAGACAAACAATACGGCTTAAGGTAAAGATCTTGTGTAACAAACCTATTAAGCTTTTACTCATGAGCAATAGATATCATGCAAGAAAGAGGAAGACCTGAGGACTGTCTATATCCTCAAAAAGGCTTTTGACAAGGTTCCCCCATGAGACTTATTTGAAAATTTGAAAATATTGGAGAAAATCCCATGAAAGACTTATTTGGAAATTTGAAAATATTGGAGAAATAAATGGGACAAGCATAAAGTGGATGAAAATTATTTGAAAGGAACAGAAATGAGAATGATAGTTAAATATGAAAAGTCAGCTTGGAAAACAGTAAAAGGTGGCATGCACCAATAATGTTCATTGTTTATATAAATGATATGGTGGAAGGAATTGATATCTACATCAGCCTATTTGCAGATAATGCAAAAAAAAAAAAAAAAAAAAAAAAAAAAATTACAGACCGTGAATACCTACAAAATGATGAATAAAATTTACGAATGGAGCAAAAAATAGAAAATTAAATTCAATATAAGCAAATGTTGCATGATAGAAATGGGCAGAAGTGAAAGATCACAATGGACTTAAAAGATGGAAAACAAATATATTAAAAGAGTCCAGGAAAAAAAGATCTAGTAGTAGTAATGCAAGATAACTTACAACCAGAGAAGCATAAAGAATATTTGGGAACACTTACAGATAATAAGATAAAAAAGAACAACTTTTTCACCACATGGACAGAAATATGCTGAAAATAATACTCAACAAAAATCATAACTAGACTGCAATATGCAACAGTTGTGTGGTCTCTATATAAGAAGCATGTAAATAAGCTAGAAAGAATGCAAAGATTCCAATGAAAATGGTGCCAGAACTTGAGGAATTAAGTTATGAAGAAGGATCAGAAAAAATAGGCCCACCAACACTGGAACAAAGGAGAGGAAGAGGAGGTTTGATAACTATCTACAAGGTGTTAAATAATAATGAAGATGTAGATAATTACAAACTGTTACTAAAAGAGACAAGAAATCATGAAAGTAGAAGGGGACACCCACACAAGTTGAGGAAAGGAAGATGTTTAAACAACACAAAGAATAACAATTTTCCACAGACACATTGAAGTTTAGAGTGGATTAAAAGAAAAGATAGTTTTGGTGACAAGTGAGCACAAACTGAAGGAAAAATTAGATGTGTAGATATGGAGATGGGACCAATGAGTGTAGGGTAGCTTGGGCTAAAATGGATGATGGAGGAAGAGTGTCAAATAATCCATTTATCAGATTTACACAAAGTGACAATGAACAAAGAGAGAAATTGAAGTGGAAAAAGTTTATAATCAGGTATGAAATAGTTGAAAATTTAGTAAGGCAACCTACATACAAAAGAGTGAACAGCTGGAGAAAGAGAACACAGATTTAAGAGAATGTGGTAATTTATGCATGGACAGTACACAACCAGAACCCAAGTGTGAGGCTTCATAAGCAAATTTTAGCTGTGATGAGTCAATAATGAATAAGTCCTAATCAAAGAAATTACGATGATATATGAGAAGATGAATGGAAAAATGAACAAGAGGCATAAACATCAGCACTTTTGTCCATTCCTATTACATGCAGTAGTGTGTTGTTAGGTTGAAATAACATTTATGGAACTGCAAGGGCACAGTGAAAAAAAATATTCCTTTCAAGATGTACGGAGAGCAATGAGAGACTGATGGGGCTAGACAAGATAATGCTGCAATGGCATGAGCTGAAGCCTGTGTCATATCAAGTGTAATGGAGCTATTCTATCTCTACTCATGCCTGAACTAAAACACCAATAATTCAGATAATAACACCATTCCTAAGGAGGAATATAGGCATTCCATATGATGTTTCTCTTATAATTAAGTCAGGTATTAGAAAAAAATATGACTAAGAATTACAATTTTCTTATTAAAAACCTCCTGTTCTAAAATAAGCCCACTTAAGGGATAAAAAGTTGGACACTAATAAATATGGATGGGACAGTGTGAGCATAACTTATTTCCTGCATGTCACAAATAGATAAATACATCTAGGTAAATACATATACATAAACACACACAGGAGTGCATGCAGACATATATGCACACACACATGCATACAAAAAAAAAATTCAGTCCTATAAAAATACAAATAGGTAGATACTTACACTTAGTTCCCGCACCACTCGCATGCCTCTGCCACCGCCTCCATAAGCTGCTTTAAGCATGACTGGCAGACCATACTTCACACAAAACTCATATGCCTCATCTGCTGAGGTTATGGGATGGTCTGTACCTGGAACCACTTGTACACCTGGAAAATTAAAAAATACTGTAAGACTACATAAACAAATAAATGTATACCATTAATAGCCTTCTGAGTGAACACTGTAGGTAATGGAGGAAAATTTTAAGCTTCATGTAATGAAAATTGTATTACTGATGAGGGATAACCATGTAGTGAGAAAGTAACAGAATTAGTACCTGTGATGGAAGTAAATTAAGTGCAAATGATGTGCAAAGTTAAATTACAAATAATATAAAAAGGTTCTGAGAATTCTGAAGGGTGGAAAAGTGGGAAGTTCCTGAGGGGAAAACAAGTAATATGAAAGGACTATTGTACTGTAAGGCTATGAGGCTGATAGACCTAATGAAAGTTTAGGTGAAAGGCAAATGTGCAGCAAATTATTAACCTGTTAACAATTCTTAACAATTTTAACAGTTGTTAAAGTGGGGTTTGACAGAATTTTTTTTTGTATCTGGTAAGTGTATGGAAACCATGAAAGAAGTAAAATCAACAGACACAGAGCATAAAACTCATTGTGTGGAAAGAATGATGAGCAGATAAAATTATTTTAAAAGACCCTTAAAGTCTGATAAAATATAAGAGAGAGAGAGAGAGAGAGAGAGAGAGAGAGAGAGAGAGAGAGAGAGAGAGAGAGAGAGAGAGAGAGAGAGAGAGAGAGAGAGAGAGAGAGAGAGAGAGAGAGAGAGAGAGAGAGAGAGAGAGAGAGAATCTGAGACCAAGGTGTACAATATGAGGATTTTTAAGAGGGGCACTGGCCAAGGACAACAGAAAATTAATGATAATAGTAACAATAATAATAATAATAATGATAATAATAATAATAATAATAATAATAATAATAATAATAATAATAATAATAATAATAATAATAATAACAATCATTATATTAATTATTATTATTATTATTATAATAAAATAAGATTTAGTTATTATAATAAAAATAGCAACAACAACAACAACAACAACAATAATAGGTTTGATAAAGTGCCAGTCCCCAAAGAGATGCCAAAAAAGGATAATTGAAAACTGTGGGATCAGTGTCTTTGATGAAGTGTATGGAGAGAAATCGCTACAGATTCTGTCATGGCCATTCTAATGAGATATTACAAGAAAAATATTTTACCATAGACTATAATACAATTCCTGCCAATAAAATCAAAATACATGCCTAATGAAACTCCTAGACAGAAAGGCTACAATCATCTTAATTTCCTCACCAGCATTAATGGCAGTCTGACGGGCAGCCACCTTGTCTCCCATCCGCTGCACAACTCGAGGTGAGGGTCCAATGAAACGCAAGTTGTTATCAATACAAGCTTGGGCAAAGTCTGAACGTTCAGAGAGGAACCCATAACCAGGATGGATGGCATCAACATCATTTTCCTGTTGATAATAAGAGGTGTTTGAAATGCAATTTTCTACACGAAATGAAAACTATTTATAATATAGGTAATTTCACTATTAATTTGACAGTACTATATATACTTGTGTTTCAATCAATGTATTATGTACTTAACCAATTCAATCAATTTAGTTAAAAATTTTCCTCTAGCATCTCATGCTATGCTTTCTCTCTACACCCTTGCTGGCACTCAAATTCTATTTAATCTGCATAGTAGCATACTTTATTATTGGACAAATACAATGACTAAGCCTACATCATCTGCACAAAGTTTTATGCAAGTACTTTTCATATACATTTCATTTATTAATCTTGCTCTTTTTCTCATACCAACATAAATGTACAAAACAAACACTGAATGGTATAAAAAAAAAAAAAGGCCATGAGCTACACATAACAATATAGAAGTACATATATACAAGATAATACCAATACTTCATTTGTAAATCATGCTATTATCTGTAGGACCAAATACAACTATATTAGTGGATACCTATATGTTCAATTTCCTTGCATATTAATCTCTTTTGTAACTTAACATAAAATCTTGATTTAAAACATCTCTTTATTCACCTGATACAGCAATGTGCATGGTGCCTTCATGATATTCTCATTCACTGTTTTTGCAAATGCAAAAAATAATGCATTAGTAAATGCTGCCAAGATAACCCTTTCAGAACAACTCAATATAAAGTAAGACATATCTAAAAAAAAAAAGTGCGTAATTTCAATAATGTTTCTAACATGGCCCATCATTTATGTGTGCACATTTTCATCACTTCTATATGTGTCTGAGAAAGCATAACAATTGTACTGTAATGTTGCACATCTTACCTTTGCTACGCGCACAATTTCTGGTATACAAAGGTAGGCGTCAACTGGAGAGAGTCCCTGTCCTATGATGTACGACTCATCGGCCTTCTGCCTATGCATGTGCATCTTGTCTTGTTCACTGTACACGGCAACTGAGCGTATCCCCAGCTCTGTACATGCTCGGAATACTCTAATGGCAATTTCACCTGTAAAAGAATATTAGTGAGGTATGGATTTAACTGTTGAAATGATTTTGAATTTATCTATAGGATATGATAAGTACAGAACAGAAACCATACATGACAAAGCAAAGTAAATGATCAAAAGATGCCAAACTTATTACGAGGGTTTCTTTCAAAACTATCAACTACTATCACATTCTGTATGACTTAAGATTGATAACCAAACAACCTTATTTCACTTTAAACATAACATTATCTATCACCTCAAATTGGTTTCATCTCCATTTAGATTCACCATGTATTGGATCAAATAGATCATTCCAATTACTAACATCTGCAATATGTTCCAAAGGCAACACAGTTGGAAGGGAATACATAATTCCCATGAATGCTACATCTTTCTCAAGATAATGTGGTACTGTATAACTGGGGTTCATCCAAAGCTAAATTTTCTTATTAACAATAGTCACTTTCCAACATATGAGGCATCCCATATTAGAAGGGCGACTTGTGCCAAAATAAACAACACAAGGATAAACACTCCAAGTTTGGCTAACTCAACAACCATGACTGTTATTTTTTTATGCTAAGGTCTCTAAATGACTGGTAGTCCTCAGGTTCACAATGATGCCAAACAGTGTCTGCCCTCATACTTTCATTACAGAACTTTAGTGTTTTCTTGTAACTTATCATCATACTTTTGGAAGATAACTAATCTTGAGTATGCTTTTCATTAATGCTGCACAGTAACATTGTTTCATGGATAGTATAGCAAAGAAACAAAATTAATATTAACAGTTATAGTGTGGAAAAAAAAAACAAAGAGGAAAAGTATAACAAATAAACAAAATTAATATTAACAGTAATAATGTGGTAAAACAAAGGCAAAACTATGCTACTAGTCTCCCATTTGCTGATAATTGTAATGTAATGGGAAGGGATCACTCTTGGCTGGGAACTTCCCTGCACTGCTTGAGCTACCATTCTAATATGGAATATGCTCTAGAAAAAATTCTGCATTATAAAAACTAGTTAACCTGGATGGGCAGCCTTTTAACAAGGAAAACTGCCCTCCAGCATACCACACAGCATGAATGGTTGACTGGACTTCTCTCCTTCAAGTGATTTTAAACTTTGTTAACAGTATTCAGAGAGACATTCACCCAGTCCCATGCAAAAGTTGTCTCAATAGCGTTATACAGAACCATCTAAGTTTCAGCTGGGGTGACTGACCCAATAGCTTACTATGAAAAGTTGTAGTAAAGGTCAAACACAATTTTTCTTGAGATCTATGAAACACTGGTTTTGGGAAACACAATGCACTAACAATTATCTAATAAAGATAAGCCTTTATTTTTTATTTGAAACTGTCCACCACACAGTAGTGTCAATTTTTATCATGAATATCAATATGACTAGCAATTCAGTTGAAGCATGTGCAGTGTGGTCTACAGAATGCAGAGTGACTTTAGTTAAAACCCTTTTTGTGGAAGACAAACTTTACTATTATACATATTATGTGGAAGATGCATTACTCAATCTTGGTGGGACTGGAGAGAATTTGTGGAGTAGAAAAGTTCTTTAAATAGAGTATAAGTTATGCAAAATAATCTTCCATAAATGAGAAATATAACTAGTAAAAGAAAAATACCAATTTTCTGTTAATCTCTCCAAAAATGCTGCTGCATTAGTTGATAAATTAATATGTACATTTGGAGATAAAAATAATGCACAATATTTTCTGAGTAAAAACTACTGTTCAGTGTTCATTATGAGGATTTCATGATGCATTTTTAACTCACAAAACAAAACTGCCATCATGAAAATCAATATACAAGAACTATGTTTCTGAACATGTGACAAGAGAGAGAGAGAGAGAGAGAGAGAGAGAGAGAGAGAGAGAGAGAGAGAGAGAGAGAGAGAGAGAGAGAGAGAGAGAGAGAGAGAGAGAGAGAGAGAGAGAGAGAGAGAGAGTGGGGGAGAGATGGGCAGGAGGAGGAGAGGGAGAGGGAGAGAGATCCAGTTATAGGATAGATCCTGTAATTTATGTAACAAGGAAAGCATCTTACCTCTATTAGCTACAAGGACAGATTTGATTGGCTGGTATTCAATACTTGAGGAAGAATGGGCCAGACGCAGGATTGAGGTAAGGGTCTGGTGTGGCCGGGCTACAAGCCGCAGCCGGGAGAGGTGGGCACCCAACATCTTTCTTCTTAGGTATGTGTATTACACCTGCAATGAGGATTTAAGTCTATTCACACACACACACACACACACACACACACACACACAATAATATATATATATATATATATATATATATATATATATATATATATATATATATATATATATATATATATATATATATATATATATATATATATATATATATATATATACTTTACACTGAATTTCCAGAAAGGCAAATAATGAAGCAAGTCTGTATATGTTAAAAACATGTTTTTATACTTAAGTAATAACTTATTGACAAACCTGAATAGTGAATCAGGGTATCAATTCAGTATTCATTAGCAAATGCAACAATGTGAATCATATTAAGCATTAAGGAAGCAAGTCACAGATCATGTGCAGAGCTTCAAAACATGAAAAGGTGGTAACATACAACTTAATACCCTGCAGGCCCTCCTGCTGGGTTGGTTTGTGACTCTTCCTAATCAGGTACAGTAGAGCTGCTTCTGGTGTGGGCTCAAGAACCTGGCAGTGGCAAAAGCCCTGGTTTTAGATTACAATGAAGAAATGTAAAAAGGGGAATGCAGATTTTATGAAAAATTTTACAGGTATGTTATACAGCACAAAGTAACATGCAACACATGACTTTACTATTCATAATATGACAAACTGTGTTGACAATTTAAATACACAGATGAAGTTTACTGTGCAGGGGTTCAGTTCTACTACATCTTTCAATCATCTGATCCACGTGCTCGCTGCATCCTGTAACTTATTATGTATCATTGTTCCGTCTTATCGCAGACTTTCTAAAGACCGATAAGTTAATTCAAATGTAAACGGTGACATGCATCCCCAAATGCAAGATTGTAGTAGATCTATCACTTTTTAGGCAACTTGGACCTACCTATGAATCTAACATAACACTTCAATGACCTCTGTGTAAAGGTTACTGTGTCTTCTTAAGATAACTGTAACAGATACGTTATCAGCGGCTAAATGGAGAGCGAAAGGCTGACGTCCTGTTGAGCTGTGAAGCCATGGAGACCACACCGCGGGGGAAAAGCATCACCCCTTTAAGAGCTGAGTGGGCGGTAGTCAGTAGGACGTCTGCCAGGTCATAGTGGCCTCACAATGGTTTGTCGGTCTTCTCATACACCAAGAGTTTAGATATAATACATGGCAATTATAGCTATCTAGCGAGGATTTTGCACTGTTGCTGGGATACTGTGTAACTCAAGCTTTATTCAATAAGTGCGTGCGTCTTTATTGCCAGCATCACGTCATGTACCTTGCTGCCTCTACTCTAGAAAGTGATCGTACACTTGGAAGGCATTCCCTTGAGTATGCAGTAGGTAATACATGGAACCGTGTCATGACAATGCTTAATAACAGGTAAATACATAAAAAAACAATAATAATAATAATAATAATAATAATAATAATAATAATAATAATAATAATAATAATAAATTATTATTATTATTATTAAA
Organism: Scylla paramamosain; assembly: GCF_035594125.1. NCBI lineage: Eukaryota > Metazoa > Arthropoda > Malacostraca > Decapoda > Portunidae > Scylla > Scylla paramamosain. The sequence continues at coordinate 9,225,235 of NC_087155.1, forward strand.
ATATAATCATTAATACATTTAATGATGTGGCTTACGCTAATAGTTCACATGTGCATCTCATTTTAGATAATGAAAGCCCATTTATATCCTACGTACACTAAAACATCAAATATGAGAATAATCAATATCTTTGGTACTATCTTGAAGGGCAAAATGCGATGATGACGTGCTTAGGTTCGTGTTCCGAGAGGTGCGTTCTAGAGCCCAAGGACGCATGGCTGGGGTGAGCCCTGTCACTCGCTTTGCACGTGTTACGCTCCTTGCACACAACAACACATCTCTCGGTACTACGAAATATATGATGATAAAACCTAGCTAATTTTGTTCTACTTTAACGTTCCCTGAATCCTGGCATCATCAACTCATCAAACAATATTAATAAAACATAATAAAACAGCTCTTACGTGTGGCTTCACCTGCTACCACCTGCACTTCTCGGCTCGCTCCCTTCTACTGTGGGTTGGCGATGGCAGCGACGGAGTAAACGTTCACTATCCGGCTAGACAAGGCACACGGGCTGCCACCCAACACACCGAGACACTTGCCAAACTCCACCATAAACGAGTGATTAACAAACTGTAAGTGGCACATGGCGGTAAAACAAGCAAAGTGTGTGTGTGCGTGTGTATATATATATATATATATATATATATATATATATATATATATATATATATATATATATATATATATATATATATATATATATATATATATATGAGCTATGTTAATGCTTCCACTTGTGATTTTGAGGATAATGCATACATAATTTCGCCAACGTAGTATGGAAACAGAAATATGCCCTGTTTCAACCAGCCTGACAACCCATCTCTACCATATTCCACTCATACAGCACTCGTCTTTTTAATCACCCATTTCCCTCCCTCCCGGCTGCCTCTAGCATGCCTACACCACGGTCCATGGTGCTTAGTAACACTTCCTCACAAAGGAGTGTTGCAACTAGTTTGTCAAAGGCACATTAAGTCTGGTTGAAAAGGACCCGCAAACAGTTGCCAGTAAGTAATTTATGCAGAAGTCTGTTTTGGCAACATTCCAAATACAAGAACTCGCCGACTCGCCCACTCAAGCACACACTACTTCAAGGCAGACAGCCATTACCGAAGGTACGCTATAGTACGTCTTCGTCATAAAGGCTGCGAATAGTTTATACGTTACCTGAACGGGTATCTTGAAAATTACGAGAATAATTCAATGACGAGAATAATTCAACACAAAGACAGTAACAGTTGCTAGGCTGCTTGCATGCCTCCTCCTCTAGGGGAGGGATAATGCGTGTGTGTCATTCACCTATACGATCGTCTGCTGGTCACTCAACCAATCGTTCCTCTAAAAGAGTTCAGAGCTCGTAATTTACAGACCGATATTTGGGTTGGTAGGTAGGAATGAGACCACTCACACATCACACACCGGAACAGCGAGGCCACCACCCCTCGGGTTACATCCCGTGCTATCTACTTGTTACACATAAAAGGCATGCCCATTTGTCTTAACGCGCCCCAGGACTCGGGTTGTGAGCCGAGCGTGCTAACCACTATACTTACTACGCGGGGTGTGTGTGTGTGTGTGTGTGTTTTGCCAGACATCTATCCGTGCTGACAAACAAACAAATGGCATTCTTGAAAGTTTTCTTTATTCGTGACAGTGATAACCGTGATAACCTCTGCCTTGTGCATGCCTCCGGTGCTGCTAGCAACAGCATGAAAGTATATACTGTAGGAACAATACTGGATAGTTGGTATTAATAATGTGTGTGTGTGTGTGTGTGTGTGTGTGTGTGTGTGTGTGTGTGTGTGTGTGTGTGTGTTGGATGAAGGAAAAAATTCATGCAGTTGTTAATACGAACGTTCCCCTGGCAAATATACCATCAAGATTTTCAAGAATTATGGTATTCACGGACTTTATAGTTATGTAGCGTGACACACACACACACACACACACAATATATATATATATATATATATATATATATATATATATATATATATATATATATATATATATATATATATATATATATATATATATATATATATATATATATATATATATATATATATATATATATATATATATATATATATTCGAAATACACCAAAACAATACAGCCAATCCTCATCCATCTTTGTTCAATGGACACTGATATACTACTTGTATGACGCAGAGGAAAAGGCAACATTAATATTGATCCCACAATGTACATCAAAATGCTGTTAAAAACTCACACCATGCACATTTCCTGCTCCGTGATCATTGCTGTAAATTACCTAAGCAGACAACGCACCAAGACACACATACCTGACATACCTAACCCACGAGAGCCGAGACGTTCCTCTCCCGTCGAACTCCGCTTGACAACTACGCTTTAGCTGAGCAGCACCACACCACTACCAGGAGGACGTTTCTTCCTCTGCCACCCCTCCAGTCTCCATTCCCTAACCCAGGAGGCCAGCTCACCTCACGTACGCACCAAAACGTAGACTAATGATCTATAATCACTGTCCATCTTATAATGTTCACATAAATCTGGATATAGCACGTCTCTTCCTGTTTGCGTGCATCTGCTCAATATCCAATAGGGTACGGTGAGTATTTCGTGGAAGCGATTCATGTACTCACAACTGAACATCTACAGCAGTCCTGTCCACGCCAGCACATCGTTTATTTATTTACTTTCTCCAGACCGAAGGATGACCTTGACAGGTGGTGGAGACAGGCACGTTCCCTTGGATACAACCCTGTCTGTAGCCTGTATCAGGTGGCCTCCATGAGCTGCCTCTTCAAATCAGCTGGCGCGCGAGACACACCCTCGGAATGGAGCAATATGATTGGTTCATTTTGCGGTCACACCTCCACACTCAAGAATCTGATTGGACGGTACGACAACACATGGCAGAAGTTACAGAACCCAGTCAGCTGATATTTACCAATATCCGCCGCTGGCATCAACTTCAAGGCAACATCTGAAGGATACTTAGCGCCTGTCTCCCTTCATCTGAACCCACGGACACACGTCTCCATGGCAACAGACTCTTTAACCTTGGTGTTGCAAGATTTGTTGTTAGAATAAATATGTATTGGTTGAATAAACATGTAATCATAAATACAAATGTGTACTGGACTGGCATAACTATAAATACAGATGCACATAATTATCATATTGCTGTTTCAATAGCCGATGCAGATGATCAGTCATACTCATTGTGTGAGTAACCTGGAGACGGTATGAGTCCTTGAAGGGAAGAACGTAAGAACATATGGGAAGCTGCAAAAGCTAGAAGGCAATCCCTAAATGAAACGTATACATACACACCTATGGACTAATGATTCCTATTCATAAATTTATCTTGTTTCCTTTATAAACCCTTCCTGGTGAATCGGTAATCGGTGTTAACAAACTGATTACTGAGTCTATTCCACTCTATTTGAGGAACAATTATTTTTTTCGTATATCTATTATTTTCAAATAAACCTTTACCAGACTTGAAATCATCACTTTAATAGACCCATCCTGATTACTAACCCTAACTCATCTTTGTTATATATCTTATACTAGTATCAAATCCCCTCAATCTACGCCTCTCTAATGAATGTAATTTTAAAAAACATTAACCTCCTCTTGTTGGGAAAATTTCATACCCCTCAAAGTAGTGTCATTTTAGTCACTCTCCTATGTACGGATTCTAACAAACCCATGTTCTTGCTGATTCCTAATCCTTTTCATCCTCCGATCTTAATAGAACTTAATTCTTTATTGTGTATCCATCATGTGGATCCCATCAACCTACGTTAAGTATTATGCATTTGATATTGTTGAACTGCATTTTCCATCTATATGTTTATTAATTTATCTTTTAAATGCATGCAGGCGGTTGTATCGGGATCCGACCTCATCAACTTAACTATTTCCGTGTCGTTTGGAAATTTATTAATATCGTT
>NC_087155.1:9234191-9246691 GCF_035594125.1 Scylla paramamosain
CAAGTTCTAACGATCATTTCAAGCACACAGCAGAATTTGACCTAGTTGACCTCACCCCAATATACGAAAATGATCAATGTTTTTTTCTTTTTTTTGTAAGTGACGGTCATAACATACATGGCCTCACTTATTTCCTGTACCCAAGTTCGGTAGACTGATTAAATATTAAGGTTGGGAGGGGGTGTCCCTTGCTGAGGGGTGATCTTGGTTATGAACATAAGCCATCGACAGCAACCCCGCTATTTATATAACAAGATAACGTATGAAGCAAAGTGACACATGTTCCCCGTCAGTCACCGTTTTATAACATCGCAAATAAATGTTGAATGTCATACTGAAAGGGTGATGAAAAATTTACGAGTGAAGGAGCTGTACGTCAAACACCGGATTACTAAACAAGACTTGACCGACACGCCTCGACTGGCATGATCTCTTTCTGCAGTACTCACCCTCGACGACAGCGCCCAAGGATAACCTGAGTGGCCACCAAGAAGCACTGATAAGTTGCAAGTAACTGCAAGGTACACTCTGAACCACCCCGGCAGTGCGCTCTCCACCTTATGTTTGTTTACCAGTGGCAGGGTCGTCTGCTGGTGGTAGTGCGACTGCTGCTGTTGCTCAACCAGAGAAAACGGAAATTTTTAGGTGCTTCTAATCTAGTGAGCTCTGGGGTTCACATCTTAGTTTTTCTTGTACAGTATGAGCAGGTTACTGTTCATAGCAAACTCTTGCCTTGCTTTCTTAAAAACTGTGCTAATTATATATATACATATATATATATATATATATATATATATATATATATATATATATATATATATATATATATATATATATATATATATATATATATATATATATATATATATATATATATATATATATATATATATATATATATATATATATATATATATATATATATATATATATATATATATATATATATATATATATATATATATATATATAAATATATATATAGTAGTATAGCATAGCAGTATAGTATAGCAGTAGTAGTAGTAGTAGTAGTGTGTGTGTGTGTTATCTTTTTGATAATATGATAGGAAGTTTAGGGATACTACTACTTCTTCCTATCATATTATCAAAAAGATAACACTACTTCCTATCATATTATCAAAAAGATAACACACACACACACTACTACTACTACTACTAGCAGTAGTAGTAGTAGTAGTAGTGTGTGTGTGTATCTTTTTGATAATATGATAGGAAGTTTAGGGATACTACTACTTCTACCTGCAGCAATAGTAGTAGTAGTGGTAGTGGTAATAGTAATGTGTGTGTGTGTGTGTGTTTGAGATAGTACGTTAGGAAGTTTCCTGGAAATTTCGATAGCAATAGAGAATTAGCGAATTATCTCCCTGATGACTGCAAGATAACATAGTTGCCAATCATTTAATTATTTATCATTCATTATACAGTGAAATCATTAATGTATGTAATTTAGGACACACACACACACACACGGGGAGAGAGAGAGAGAGAGAGAGAGAGAGAGAGGAGAGAGAGAGAGAGAGAGAGAGAGAGAGAGAGAGAGAGAGAGAGATCATGATTCCTAAAACAGTAGCTGGGACTATAATTAATATACATCATGTTTAGGAACTCTTGATAGAAATGAGAGACGAAGTATAAAGCTTGTAATATAAATTAATGATGAATGAAACCCTTACATACCTTACATTCCCTTACATAAACACTCATACCTGAAAACAGTTTAAGCAGGACGCAATACGGGCAAGGAAATGGGGGAAAAAAATATATGTATGTATATATGAAGAATAAAAAAAAAAAAAATAATATAGTGGTTAGATTACGCATTGTATTAATCTTAGACAAGTTTAACAAGAACTAGTTGCTAGCGTTATGGGGATGGAATCTTTGGAAAAAAAAAGATAGTTACCTTAACACAATAATAATAATACAAAAAAGAGGAAGAGATTATGATGAAAAGAGGGGAAAATGGCAACGAATAGATATAAACATCTCAGTTTAGGTGAGTATTAGCTAAAAAAAAAAAAGAAAATGTACGTTTTCTGTTATCCACGATAGCTCGCTGCTGCATATCACTGCTCTGCTCTCGTAACCCCAACTATTATGATTCGCTGTTGCACGATGCGGCATACGTAGTTTTGAGGCGATGCGGCAGCCACCACAAGCCGCCCAATCAAATCCGGGATCTTGTCATCGCGATGCTGCTGTCACATCCTTCTTTACTGAAATTCTTCGCATTTCCAACAATCTTCGTAACACGTGTGCTTGTCATACCGTCAGTCCACTCACAACCGAGAGGAGAAAACACTCTAGGTTATGTTTGTGGGAAGTAGAACGTGTGTGCTTCCGGGTTTTAATGTTGCTTGGCTGGCAGCCTGTACACAACGCCACCCGCCCCGCAGCCAATACAGGGAGCCAAGGGGAATGTGCCCATTAGCTCTCAAACATTACCACAAGGAACTCTCATAAACAAAACTGCGTAAAATTATGCCATTTGAACATACTTGCCCCAGTGATAGAGAATCCAAAGTAAGAACAGGTGATAGATAAATGACACTTCATAATTTGATAATTACTCTTCTTTGCCTAGTTTACCCTTAAAAATTGCGGTTTCGCGGAGATGCAAGACACGTGCTTCTTTCTTACTTGCTTTTCATGACAAACATCACTAATATTATGTCTATTCCTGACCAGGGATAGACACAATTTTTTACATGTGTGGTAAGACGCAAAAATGAAACACGATTAGATAATAAGAGAGAGAGAGAGAGAGAGAGAGAGAGAGAGAGAGAGAGAGGAGAGAGAGAGAGAGAGAGAGAGAGAGAGAGAGAGAGAGAGAGAGAGAGAGAGAGAGAGAGAGAGAGAGAGAGAGAGCTCAAACACAACAAAATCAGCTCCATAGGTCGTCGGAAGTGTGCGTCTAAGGTGTGACGTGACGTCTAAGGTGTGACGTGACAGCAGAATAATCATACAGGTGAAAAAGGCATCAGACAGGCCCGGAAGGTGATTGCATGTTACTGGCAGGCGAGGAGGGCGTGGTGTGTATCATGTCTCCACCTGTAAACACTGCCTGATCAGGATAGCGTGGCGGGGTAGGAAAGGGTGGAGGTATCTAGCCTTTGATCCCGTCAGTCAAGCATCTTTGCTCCCGACGCCCGCGCCACACCACTGACTGGCTATAATTACCCGAGGATGAGGCTCAGCGAGAAGCATAAATGAGAAGTGTACGAGTATATACGTATACTAGATAAGGGAGGAAAACAAAGACGTTACAGTAACTCTTATTTCACGTCAGTATACAAAAACAAAAACAAAAAATAAAAATAAAATAAAATAAATAAATAAATAAATAAAAAAATAGAAATAAAAAAAAAATAAATAAAGATAAATAAATAAATAATATCCAGGTACTTTTCTTCTAATAATATGATCAGCTCAGTATTATTTTCTGTGACAGGGAAGATAGGAAACGAATAATCAACACGAATTTTATTATCTACACACTAACGCACACACGAAAAACAAAAAAAAAGATACACACAAACATGAAATCACAAACACACACACACACACACACACACACACACACACACAAACGGAGCTCTGCGGATGAGGGGCAGCGTTGGCGGGTTCGGGAAGCGAATGGCTCTATGCTAAGTATAAATATCACAGGGAAAATAAAAGGAACATGATGATGCACCTTGCAGACACTGGCGGGGCGGGTCACAGGCGGTGCGGGATATACATGGCTGTCTCATTTTGTCCTTCATTTATAAATCCTTGGTGTGGAGTTGTCCTACTTTCGTCTTAGCCGATCAGTACGCAAGTAATATACAAATACTACAAATATTCTGCTTACTTTTTATGAATGAAAAACGTTCTTTCTCCGTCAACAGCTTGCTCGTGGCAAGGAAACGCTCATCACAGCAACTAAGGTTGCGGGATAAGAGTTAGTACCGTCCAGAAAATGAGTACTTGTACACTCACGGATCATCTCTGTATGGTTGGAAGAGTGAAGGCGTTGAGATGGTCTTGTGAGAAGGTGATGTGCGGCCTCCAGCGGCTTCGCTTGTAGGCAGCGAGGCGGTGGGCGTGAGGGTCGTGCTTGCTGTGACAGGTGGAGAGGTGGTGATGGGCAGAGGCTCGAGAGTCGGCGTGAGGGCGTGTGAGATGGGCAGGCTGGGATAAAGCAGACCACACACACAAGAATCGCTCCCTACTTTAGGAGAGTCCCTCAAAGGGCAGGTTGCCAGATGACCTCCGACGAGTGGGCGTGGCGAGACGGGCGTGGGGGTGATGGGAGAGGAAGACAAAGCTGTAGGGACTTCATGAGGGCGTAGTTCTCCTGGTCTGAGGTAAGGAGAAGCTAGGAGGCCTGGATGAGGGCGAGGGTATGGAGCAAAGCGAGCCAGCGCGGGGTTGTGTGAGGGTACGCTACTCGTATAGCCGAGGGGAGGTGTGCCCCCTACTTGTGCTGCAGCGGCTGCTGCGGCGGCCCAGGGAGCGGCGTGCCCAAGCGTTGGCGGCAAGTAGGGCGGGTAAGCTCCCGTGGCGGCGGCGGCGTGCAGCAGGTAGGCGGCTAGGGCGGGATCGGCGTAAGGCCAAGCCAGGGCCAGGCGCTGCCGCTTGTCCTTCATTCGACGGTTCTGAAACCACACCTGCAGGAAACTCAGTGTTAGGGAGCCACGCCCAGTGTTTCGTTTGAAATTCTAACTCAGTATTTTATAAAGTTTTAGATACTAAATAATCACTGACTCAGAGGAATGATTTTGTAAACTGGTGATGAATATCGCCAAATTAGGCATGGCATCTAAAGCAGAAAAGGCCATCATGTAAATTAATACTTAATATTCAAAATTAACTTTCTACATGAAAAAGCGAAAAGCCAAGGACTTCAAAGCAAGTTCATAAGATAAAACGTTATCCTAAACCTCGTCCGCCTCAAAAGCATGAAGAGTGGTAGTCCCTTAGCGCCGCGTCAGTTCAATTACGGACGTGTTTTGGAAGTCTTTTGATCCTGTCTGCATGTAAGAATTGATGTGGTAGAAGAACGGAAAAGAAAGGAAAAAAGAAAAAAAAAAAAACATCAGCGAATGACGATTGTAAATTTAACAGCTTACCGGTGAAGAAAATGACGTGCGGATAACTATTACAGATGGACACAAATAGGATGAAGGGGAGTGGAAAATTTCTTGTAGCGTGACGACGGGAGAGGAACAGGTCGTGCAGTGAACAGATTCAACCTCTCAATGTGTTTTCGACAAGCTGTCAACCCAGCATCGACTTACAGATATCAGTCTTAAGCAGTCTGATGTTTTTGCTATTTGTTTATTTATTCATTTTAGAACTTCAGTAACTTTGCCAAGTTTCCATGTACTAATAAATCATCGCTATTAGAGACATTTATCAAGTTTGTGATCGCGTTTCTTTCTTTTTCTTTTTCTTTTTTTTATATTTCATCATAATCTCAAAATAAAATTCTAGTTTTTATTTATTTAATTATCTTTATATCTTACAGAGTACTTCTCGTTCATCTTCTTAACTGAAGTATAAATTAACCAAAGTTAACTATTTCACATACTGATATAATTTTTTACTACTATTGCCATAATGATATTTATCATAATCATTATTAATGTCCTTAATTATCTGAAGTATTCGTATCTCGATCAGTAGTTGCCTTCATCATTATTATTGTTATCATCATTGCTAGCATCATAATCACAACATATCATACTATTACTGCTGATTTTTTACTTCAGAGGTATTGTCATTATTTCATGGTTACCGCATTATGATTAAAAAAAAAAAAAAAAAACGCTGACAAAGGTAATCATGAAAAGTCGCATTGGTGACAGTGTATAAGGATGATGATGATGATGATGATGATGATGATGATGATGATGATGATGATGATGATGATGATGATGATGAGGAGGAGGAGGAGGAGGAGGAGGACGACAACAATTTTGAGGATGAGAATAAGGATGAAGACGACGACAAGGAAGGCAATAAAAAGCACGATGAGGACGCGAACGGACCTTGATGGTTGACTCGGGAAGGTTCAGCTCCTGGGCCAGCTCGCAACGCCGTGGTCGACTCACGTAATTTTCTTTGTAAAACTCCTTCTCGAGACGACCGATCTGCTCCCTGGTGAAGGCTGTTCTGTACCGCCTGATCTCCGTCGCTGATTGTGCTGCTGCCTGTTGTTGCTGTTGCTGTTGTTGCTGTTGCTGCGATGGTGTCTGTTGATTTTGCTGTTGCTGCTGTTGCTGCTGCTGTTGCTGTTGCTGCTGTGATGTCTGCTGTAATCCTCCTGCACCACCCGTTCCTGTAGCCAAGGAGCTGCGGGCCTTGGTGATTATGCCGTCCTCACCACCTGCGGGAAGGAACAAAAATCAGAGTGGGTTTTGTCCTCCTTAAAACCTCAGACAGATGAGGCGGTTGCAGGGAGAGGATTATATCTGGCGTAAAGAGGTGATGATCCTGAGTGGTTGTGGGTGGCGGGGGGTGGCGGTGGTTGAGTGAAGGGGATAGTGGTGGTAATGGTCTTATGATGAGTGGTGGAGGTGATAGCTGCATTAGTCATGGTAGTTGCTGGTGAAGACGAGTGACGATGATGTAAGAATGAAATCTGAAACACACGAGCCCTTAACCTCATCCACATACTCATCCTTTCCTTCCTTACTCTCTTCCTGCTGTACATACCTCTTCCCGCATCCTCTATCTCTCCTCCTCCCCTACCTTACCCAGCCCCCGCCCGCCACGTCCCACTCCGCCCCTCCCCAGACACAACAGCGGGCGGATGTCACAACACCGGCCCGGCCCGTCTTTGATCACACACCTTATCTCCTGAGCCAATTGGGGCCTCGTGAACCACTCTCAGATTTGTTTACAAACACTCAATTAACGAAGCTCCTCCGACCCTCTCTAGTTTGCATAGGAATTTCAGTATTATTTTGCTTTATAGGAGACTTAATTGGCTTTGAGGCTAATGGGTTTTGTCCATTATTAGAGCAAGTTGAGGATATAAAGTGGGTGGACTCTTTAAGTGAAGGTAGCGATGAGGAATCTGCGAGGATGTGAGGTATAAAAGAAGCCGTGGCGATGATCTTACAAACCAGAATGTTGCCGTCATCATCAACAGAAGACTAAGAGGAAAGAATACTAAATATGCAGAGAGGACTGGCGGAGTAAGAGACCGCCGCAAGATGAAACGTCGAGTATCACACCAGGAAAAGTGACTCGAGTGTCAGACTATTATGAATTATGAGTAGGTGGATCTTATGAAAACAGGACACTGTCGATTCCGTGTTGGTTTCAAGTGGTGCAGAATTAGACTACACGGCTAAGATAATCACGTTTACTAAGGTACACACACACACACACACACACACACACACACACACACACACACACACACACACACACACACACACACACACACACACTATCTAATTAGTTATAAAATACTCTTATTTTTACGCAAATGTAGAAGCAAAGTGTGAGATAAACACATGAAGATATAAAAGAACATCTGGTGACGCTGAACAGTACAGCTGTACAGGTAAAGATCGATATAGTCCCGATATATATATATATATATATATATATATATATATATATATATATATATATATATATATATATATATATATATATATATATATATATATATATATATATATATATTATATATATCTTATATAAGATAAAAGATCCCGATATAATAATAATAATAATAATAATAATAATAATAATAATAATAATAATAGAGAAATATATAAATAATCTCTTCGTTAATTGCTTGAAAAGAAATTAGATGAAGAATATTAGGAAGTAAATACTAATGTATTTACCTACACATACTTATATGGTACATTCATAATATCCGCGTCTTTACAAAGAGAATGACCCAAGGCGTAAAAAAGAAAAATAAATAAATAAATAAAATATAATAATAATAATAATAATAATAATAATAATAATAATAATAATAATAATAATAATAATAATAATAATAAAATAAATAAAAAAATAAGAAATATTTACCGATGAAAGGAGACAGAATATTGATTTCAGAAATTGCACAGACATTCCTTGCAGAGTAAACATATAACAAAATAACGAATCGCGCATATGGTTGTATGTAATTATGATGTGATAATTAATGACTATTTGTATCAACGGCAAGGAAACCCGTGCTGTGTGCAAAACGGTCAATACTTGATCAAGAAATTTAACGTAGTGACAGCCAAATGACAGAAAATGTAGCCAAGACTAGGTAAGGGTAAACTAAATAGTGTTAGTGCTGAATCATTAGGAAACTTTTAAAAGAGGATTAGACAAATTTATGGATGAGGATGACAGATGGAGATAAGTAGGTATGTTTCATACAGGGACTGCCACGATGGCTTCTTGCGGCTCCACTTATTTTATGTTCTTAAATGGAAAGACATGGTCTGACAGTGGGCCACTAAAACTTGTCTAGTACTTGAGAGAGAGAGAGAGAGAGAGAGAGAGAGAGAGAGAGAGAGAGAGAGAGAGAGAGAGAGAGAGAGAGAGAGAGAGAGAGAGAGAGAGAATAGGTCTTGTCTAGGATAGGAAAAACTGTTAGGGTTGATAAGTAATTCCTTCGTGATCGTACACAAACTAAAACACTATTTATCTGTTCCCATCACAGAAAAGGACTGAGATAAAAATGGCCACTGTCAGGGCAGTTAAATACTCGTATACGCATCATCCCACTGCCTTGCTGAGGTCTCCATCCCCAGACTGTTCACGTGAACCACACACTCGCCCGCACTCATCTGCACCACTGTTTAGATCTTTTACATAATCATTGTTCTGTTAGTCTCAGGTAATCGAGACTAAAGATCAGTCGAGAAGTAGACTAACCATACAGGCAGGTATGTAAGCTGTAAGCAAAATTCTTAGGATCAGCAACCAGGGTAGAACAAGAAATAACGGGTTCAAGCTTGAAAAATTTAGGTTTAGGAAGGAGATAGGAAAAAATTGGTTCTCGAATAGAGTGGTAGATGAGTGGAACGGACTCAGTAATCATGTAGTTAGTGCTAGGACACTAGAGAGCTTTAAGAGAAGATTAGACAAGTTTATGGATGGGGATGATAGGTGGAAATAGGTAGGAGTGTTTCATACAGGGACTGCCACGTGTAAGCCTGGTCGCTTCTTGCAGCTTCCCTTATTTCTTATGTTCTTATGTTCTTATGTTCTATCCAGTAAACAGACGGATGGGGGAAGAAAGTCTAAATCTGTGAACATCGTCGTCTCCATAATGAAGTGTGATAAGCCAATCAGCGCCAAATTCCGAGGATAAAAAAAAAAAAAAGTTGTTACACTCACAAAGCGACTCTTCACACGCCCTACTCTTTATCGTCTCCCTAAACAAAAGAGAGAATGAAAAAATAAAATGTCAGGTATTTCCCGTGACGAGGCGACCCACGTCCAAACCGGTGCCAAATTATTGTGTTGTTGTTTATCAGCAAAATTTAATCAGAAATATTACTTCAAGGCAGAGGAGGGCCGGCTGGCTTCACTGGGACTCCGCATGCTTCGAAACACCGCGAAAAGTTCCAACGCTCAAGGGAACTGCTTTTCTGACCCTGAGAACTCGGGTGTCTTACCACTTAGATCAACAAACAATATACTTTTACATCTCTAGTCACGAAGGAGTAAATCTCCCTGCCACGGGGCGAGTCTTCCTGCTGAATACACCAAGAATTTGAGCCTTAATGGGTGAGGGTGGATAGCCGGACGTTAGCCTCATCCCGGGCCCGATGTTTGGCAGCACAGGTGGTGAGGGTAGTTGGCTGTGATCTACGCACTTGCACAATTAGCGGTGGCAGCGGTGGCAGGCGGGGGAGGGGCGGGCGCTACTGGGCTCCGCTTCAGGGGACGAGAGAGCGCGCGTGCCTCAGTCTGACAGATATTTGTATAACCTTTTAAATCCAACCATAATTGCGACGCCCACCTGCGAGAATAACTTACGACAGGCCGGAGTGACGGCGGGGGTAAGGGGGTAGACGGCGGCGGCTGTGGCGGCAGTGTTGATTATACAATGAGTCCATTACGCTGTGTCTTTTCCACAGCAGAGAAAAAAAATAAAACCCAGCCAACATTCTATTATTAGGTGTTTTTATGCGGCTTTTTGTGCGTGACGAGAAGAGGCAGCGGGACGGGAGTGTGTGTGTCTGAGGGCGGCGTGGGTAGTGTCTGACGACCTCCGCTAAAAGGTAAAATGATCAAATTGTAAATAAACTAACGAAACGAGAGAGAGAGAGAGAGAGAGAGAGAGAGAGAGAGAGAGAGAGAGAGAGAGAGAGAGAGAGAGAGAGAGAGAGAGAGAGATGGATATACACTAAAAAGCCAATAAAAATACAAAGCAAGAAATGAGGTAGTACGAGCCGCTGCAGCTGCTAATAGGCTGGTACACTGCTTTTAACATGTACTACTACTACTACTACTACTACTACTACTACTACTACTACTACTACTACTACTATACTACTACCATTACTACTATCAGGTAATTGAGTAACAATGATAATAAAAAGCAAACGAGGGACAAAGAGAGACAGGTGAATAGATAGACAGACATACAGATAAATACACATAGAAAGATAGATATATAAACAGACAGACAGATGGATAGACGGAGAGAGAGAGAGAGAGAGAGAGAGAGAGAGAGAGAGAGAGAGAGAGAGAGAGAGAGAGAGAGAGAGAGAGAGAGAGAGAGAGAGAGAGAGAGAGAGATCCCTGCCCACTACAAGACCACTACCGGCACCCACATTCCCTTCACACTGCATCACTTCCTCTGATTCTCTTGCCCTATACCACCTTTCGAGGAACACACACACACACACACACACACACACACACACACACACACACACACACACACACAAACAGTACTGTACGCATAGCAAACTTACACACTTAGGCAGACTGAATTGGTTATTTCCATACGTGTGGAAGAACTTTGAATAATTTTGCTTCCTTTATGAGTTCCGCAGGTGTGCAGCCACTCAGGTGAATGCTTCTATACTGGGAACTCTTGGCGATACAACACAGATTAGGGGTATATATATTCTCCACCATAAATATGTATTACAAAACTACTTAGAGGGAAGTGAATGTGTCAGAGCAAATTATACATCCCGAACCCTTAATTAACATGACTTACTCCTTAATTGGTACAAAGTTAATGCAAATAAATTTGTAGGGACCAAAAGCTACAAATTTAATAATTGATTAAATCTTATGTACTTATTTTAACAAAAAAAGGCAAGTTTTCTTTGAAGTTTGTTTAATTACCATTTTATAATCTATATATAAGGATAAATACAATGAATACCTGTCATCTTAAAAATCATTATTTTATGCAGTGGAAAGTTAGATCAAAGTTGTTCTACCAGAAATTAAATTTTAGGCAGATTTCTATCAAAGCTCAAGCTATAGATCCTGTATATTATTATTATTATTATTATTATTATTATTATTATTATTATTATTATTATTATTATCATTATTATTATTTATTTATTTATTTATTTTTAATGCAGCTTGCACCTGTTTGTGGTCCGGTAGGATTTCTATACTCAGCCACAGAAAGAAGTAAAAAGTTTTACCATAAGGAAAAAAAAAAAATAAATAAATTGATGTAGAATTTTTACGTTGTTATTGATGATTTTTTTGTAAATTTATTTTTCATTGCTTATTTTGTTTTATATTTATACTTGATGTATTTTCATCTAAATTAATTAAATGTTTATATCTTAAAGAGAAATTTCAGTTTTCAATTTTTTCTATGATTTGGTTGAGACTTTATTGTCCTTCTCTTACTAAATGCACGTGTACTGCCATATTTCTCACTTAATTTTCCTGAGACTTCTTAGACTTCTACAGTGAACCCACATTTTCATCTAGAGATTTCAGTGCTTAGCGCTTTTGCTTATCACCTTATTTCAGTGACCAGACTGGTGAACAACTCTTCCGCTGTGCTGTGTTGCATGTGCAAAAACATTTAGTGTATTCTTTTTTCTGATCACCTTGGTGATATGCTCAACACTCTTGACCTTTTCCTAATCTCTAGCCCTTCAGCTCATTCTGCTAAACTGTTCTCTCCGCTGGACTCCCCTGGTCATAATCTTATTCCCATATCCTGCCTTATCACTCCAGTGCCGCCTTTGGACCCGCCAAAGTGGAGGTGCTTCTGTCACTACGAGTCTGCTAAGTGGGAGAACCTCAGAGGTTTACTTTTCTGATTTTTCCTGGAATGACTATTGTTTCTGTGTTAGAGATCTATCTCTCTTTGCAAAGATGATAATCTCAAGCAAGGAAGCATACATTCCATATACTTAATCCTATTCGAAAACTCGTAAACCTTAGTTCAACTCAGCTTGCTCTCGTGCTATCTACATTAGAGAGGCCGCTCATAAATGGAATCTTAGCCTTCCATCTTGTGA
>NC_087155.1:9251691-9266691 GCF_035594125.1 Scylla paramamosain
GAGAGAGAGAGAGAGAGAGAGAGAGAGAGAGAGAGAGAGAGAGAGAGAGAGAGAGAGAGAGAGAGAGAGAGAGAGAGAGAGAGAGAGAGAGAGAGAGAGAGAGAGAGAGAGAAAGCCACATAATTTGTTCACCGCTCACTGCAATAATTTTGTTGCAGAAAGGAAAGGATGCTACGAGATAATAATAACTGTCACTATCAGTTCTGCATTACTGTGTTGATAGGAAAAGTTATATTAGTATGTTTGAAAAGAAAATGTTATGTTATCAGATGGTATGAAATGTTTCTTTCTGTCAATAAATGCTTAAGTCGAAGATCTTTTTTTTTCTTTAGGAGAGCAAATATCAAGAATTCCTTGAAGCCGTTTTGTCCGCCACCACACGTGGATTCACCGAGATGATGCAATATGCCATTTTTCTTGCTCAGTGTAGTACACACGGTACAATTAGAAAATTATATTGTATCGATATCATGTCGTAGTATCTCGCATTGTATACAAATTTTAAGAAGGTTCTGGATGCGTGACTAACACCGGAACTAACATTTTTTTATATTTTTTTATTATCTAGTGGTGACGCAGAGGTTTCCTGGATCTCTAAGAATGTGACGCGTCTGAGCCTGTAACCTTCAGCAGAGTGAGACAAAGGAGACATTGCTTTAACTTGCTTGTTACTATTGTTTACACTTCAGAGTGTTTCGGAAATAATAATGTCATCGTGAAATAAACCTTTTGTACTATTAATGACAAATTTTCATATCGCATACCAAACTTGCGATTTTATAGGAGACGAGTTTGATATCAGAAAAAAAAAAAAATCGTTTTCTTTCTACTGTGATAAATGTGTGGGATGGACAACGTGGGAAGCTGGGGATCTTTGCTTCAGTCGTCTGTGTGCGTGCGGTGTACACGTGTATGAATGCCGAACCAAATAAAACTTAGCCATCAGTAAAACTTGTTATAATCGTCCCAGAGCATAAACCTGTATGTTATTATTATTATTATTATTATTATTATTATTATTATTATTATTATTATTATTATTATTACTATTATCATTATTATTATTATTATTATTATTATTATTATTATTATTATTATTATTATTATTATTACTATTATCATTATTATTACTATTATTATTATTATTATTATTATTATTATTATTATTATTATTATTATTATTTTAATTTTTGTTTGGAGCAGTGGTCTTGTGTCAATGAATATGATTAAGTTTTTTTAGAAAGTACTGCTGCAACTATTTTGTCACAAGAGAATCCGAAATCAGTCGTTAAAAATTTGAGTAAAATAATTGCAAGCGAAAGCAGGACACCAGTGTTTCGTTGCAGAGTGTGGGTCTTTTTGTGACGACGAGAAACGACCAACCTTCCCTCAGCAGGAATATGTAGCCCTGTGCCAGTCTTCTTGTATGCAAAGAACGAAAGGAGGAAAAACAAGGAGGAAAAAAAAAAAAAAAGAAAAAGAAAAAAGAGAATGAAAGTAAACAACAACAACAACAACAACAGCAGCAACAAGCAGTAATAGGCGTGGCTACATTCTACACGCCTCCTCTCACGTCGCCCATAAGGCACCCAGGAGCACCTGCCTGGCACACAAGCCTCACTTTTTATAATCTACGAGCAGCTCAAGCCTCATCAAAAGCATCGTGAGCGCGCCATAATGTCCTCCACATAAACGCAATAATTTCTCGTCGGCACTCACCATCACCACGACTCCTGGACCCACGGTGGATTATAAATGGTAGACAAACAGCCGCACTCAGTATAACCCCATTGGTTCTGAGACGCTCACGGCCGTTCATAAACCCTGGAGGGGCGAGGCAGGGAGGGAGAGGACGGCGGAGTGATGCACGGGGCCCATTACCTCGGCGGACGTGTGGCCCTCCGCAGGGTGTTTACACATGACTTACGGTGTTGCTCTTCGCGCCGACTAATGCACCTTGATAAATGCACTCATGACTGTAGCAAAGTGAGGATGTTTGCGCCACTCGCGGGTAGCTTTTGGCGGCACTCCAGGGGCGGGATGACGGGTTTATGGGCGGCATGAGCACCACGCCACGCTAAGGGCGGTAACGCGGCTCCGGTATTGGTAAACTTCCTCTTCGCCTCAAACGATAATTACTCCCAGTGAGGTCTAAAGCACTGTTCAGGGGGTGCTGTGAACTTATCATTAAACCCAGCTGTGACCTCACTGAACGTTTCCCTTTGTGTCTCACAACACAAGGGGGTAGTCACAGCCTGCCCTCTAAAGACAACTCTCTTCCTCCACACAAAACTACAAGCACCTAATAACACACACACCCTTCACTCCAAAAAAATTTTAAAATCATGGCGACTCCTACACCAGCCTCGGAGTCCCCATCTGGGGAGGGGACCATAAATGTCCCCAGGTCGGACTGCCTTTCCGTCGACGACCCTAAGTGTCTTGACACCCCCCTCAACTTTTTCTTCATTAACTTCTGCAACATTCGCGGTCTAAGATCTAATTTTCAATCTGTAGAACACCACCTCTCCTCTTCTAAACCTCATCTTCTTTTCCTCACTGAAACTCAGGTGTCTGAGGCAACTGACAGTAGCCCCTTTTCTGTTCCCTCCTACTTTCTCTATCCTCATTTTCGATCCAAAGCTGGATGCTGCGTTTATGTGCGCAATGACTTAACCTGCTCTCGTGCCCACGCTCTTGAATCTTCCGAGTTTTCCACCATCTGGCTACGACTACAGAGTCATTCTCATACTAAATTTATCTGTGCTGTATACCTCTCTCCTAACTCCTCTGACTATAAGAAATTCTTTGACTACTTAACTTCCAAAGTGGAGCACATTCTGACCCTCTTCCCTTTTGCAGAGATCTCCATTCTTGGAGACTTCAATGTTCACCACCAGCTTTGGCTTTCCTCTCCCTTCACTGACCATCCTGGTGAACTAGCCTACAACTTTGCTATCCTCCATGACCTAGAGCAATTGGTGCAACACCCTACTCGTATTCCTGACCGTCTTGGAGATACGCCCAACATTCTTGACCTTTTCCTGACCTCTAATCCTTCTGCTTATGCTGTCACCCTTTCTTCTCCGTTGGGCTCCTCCGATCACAATCTCATATCTTTATCTTGTCCTATCACTCCAATCCCTCCTCAGGATCCCCTAAGCGAAGGTGCCTCTGGCGTTTTGCCTCTGCTAGTTGGGGGGACCTGAGGCGGTATTTTGCTGATTTTCCTTGGAATGACTACTGCTTCCGTGTCAGAGACCCGTCTTTGTGTGCTGAGCGCATAACAGAGGTGATAGTGTCTGGCATGGAGGCGTACATTCCTCACTCTTTTTCTCGTCCTAAACCTTCTAAACCTTGGTTTAACACAGCTTGTTCTCGTGCTATACATGATAGAGAGGTGGCCCACAAAAGGTACTTAAGCCTTCCTTCACCAGAATCTCATGCACTTTATATTTCTGCCCGGAACCATGCCAAGTCTGTTCTCCAACTAGCCAAAAACTCCTTCATTAACAGAAAATGTCAAAACCTTTCAAGATCTAACTCCCCTCGTGATTTCTGGCATCTAGCCAAAAATATCTCCAATAACTTTGCTTCTTCTTCTTTCCCTCCTCTACTTCAACCAGATGGCACCACTGCTATCACATCTATTTCTAAAGCTGAACTCTTTGCTCAAACCTTTGCTAAAAACTCTACCTTGGACGATTCTGGGCTTGTTCCTCCCTCTCCTCCACCCTCTGACTACTTCATGCCTCGTATTAAAATTCTTCGTAATGATGTTTTCCATGCCCTCGCTGGCCTAAACCCTCAGAAGGCTTATGGACCTGATGGGGTCCCTCCTATTGTTCTCCGAAACTGTGCCTCCGTGCTTGCACCTTGCCTAGTCAAACTCTTTCAGCTCTGTCTGTCAACATCTACCTTTCCTTCTTGCTGGAAGTTTGCCTACATTCAACCTGTTCCTAAAAAGGGTGACCGCTCTAATCCCTCAAACTACCGTCCTATTGCTTTAATTTCCTGCTTATCTAAAGTTTTTGAATCTATCCTCAACAGGAAGATTCTTAAACATCTATCACTTCACAACCTTCTATCTGATCGCCAGTATGGGTTCCGTCAAGGCCGCTCGACTGGTGATCTTCTGGCTTTCCTTACTGAGTCTTGGTCATCCTCTTTTAGAGACTTTGGTGAAACTTTTGCTGTTGCCTTGGACATATCAAAAGCCTTTGATAGAGTCTGGCACAAAGCTTTGATTTCCAAACTACCCTCCTACGGTTTCTATCCTTCTCTCTGTAACTTCATCTCAAGTTTCCTTTCTGACCGTTCTATTGCTGCTGTGGTAGACGGTCACTGTTCTTCTCCTAAATCTATTAACAGTGGTGTTCCTCAGGGTTCTGTCCTGTCACCCACTCTCTTCTTATTATTCATTAATGATCTTCTAAAACAAACTTCTTGTCCTATCCACTCCTATGCTGATGATACCACCCTGCACTTTTCCACGTCTTTTCATAGACGTCCAACCCTTCAGGAGGTAAACATATCACGCAGGGAAGCCACAGAACGCCTGACTTCTGATCTTTCTAAAATTTCTGATTGGGGCAGAGCAAACTTGGTATTGTTCAATGCCTCAAAAACTCAATTCCTCCATCTATCAACTCGACACAATCTTCCAGACAACTATCCCCTCTTCTTCAATGACACTCAACTATCCCCCTCTTCTACACTGAACATCCTCGGTCTGTCCTTTACTTATAATCTGAACTGGAAACTTCATCTCATCTCTAGCTAAAACAGCTTCCATGAAGTTAGGTGTTCTGAGACGTCTCCGCCAGTTTTCTCACCCCCGCAGCTGCTAACTCTGTACAAGGGCCTTATCCGTCCATGTATGGAGTATGCTTCACATGTCTGGGGGTTCCACTCATACTGCTGTTCTAGACAGGGTGGAATCAAAAGCTTTTCGTCTCATCAACTCCTCTCCTCTAACTGACTGTCTTCAGCCTCTCTCTCACCGCCGCAATGTTGCATCTCTAGCTGTCTTCTACCGCTATTTTCATGCTAACTGCTCTTCTGATCTTGCTAACTGCATGCCTCCCCTCCTTCCGCGGCCTCGCTGCACAAGACTTTCTTCTTTCTCTCACTCCTATTCTGTCCACCTCTCTAACGCAAGAGTTAACCAGTATTCTCAATCATTCATCCCTTTCTCTGGTAAACTCTGGAACTCCTTGCCTGCTTCTGTATTTCCACCTTCCTATGACTTGAATTCCTTCAAGAGGGAGGTTTCAAGACACTTATCCACCAATTTTTGACCACTGCTTTGACCCTTTTAGGGACTGGCATTTCAGTGGGCATTTTTTTTATTAGATTTTTGTTGCCCTTGGCCAGTATCCTTCCTACATAAAAAAAAAAAAAAAAAAAAAAAAAATGCGCTAAATACACACACAGCTGATACACGACTTAAATACACTTATGCACTAAACACGAGGATGATATACGAGGTTGATGCGAATCATAATAGTAATAAAAAAAGAATGTTCCTTGGTTGAGGGGGACTAATTCTAGATATAGTGCATCAAATGAGCTAATTTTGAGGATTATGAATGCGCAGAGTGAAGTCTAAGAAAGAAAGAAAGAAAAAAAATGAGATAGTGTAGAAAAGGCTTAAAAACGGAGCATGTCCTGCATGATGATGATGGTGATGATGATGATGATGATG
This sequence comes from Scylla paramamosain, assembly GCF_035594125.1. Lineage (NCBI taxonomy): Eukaryota > Metazoa > Arthropoda > Malacostraca > Decapoda > Portunidae > Scylla > Scylla paramamosain. The sequence goes on from NC_087155.1 coordinate 9,257,399, forward strand.
GTAATAGTAATAATAATAATAATAATAGTAATAGTAATAATAATAATAATAATAATAGTAATAATAGGTTCTAATTTGAAACACGGCGCACCCTATAGATGAAGAGAGAGAGAGAGAGAGAGAGAGAGAGAGAGAGAGAGAGAGAGAGAGAGAGAGAGAGAGAGAGAGAGAGAGAGAGAGAGAGAGAGAGAGAGAGAGAGAGAGAGAGAGAGAGAGAGAGAGAGAGAGAGAGAGAGAGAGAGAGAGAGAGAGAGAGAGAGAGAGAGAATACTCAAAACTTGTCAATCAATTAAGATTTAAAATAAAAGAAAAGAGAGAGAAAAAAAAAAACTAAAAAGAGAATGGGAGACTAAATACCAACACAACCTGAGTGAAGGAAATGAGCTTGGTGAAAAAAATAACATTCCTAACCTGAGGCGTCGCAGGAGGCCGGGAGAGCAGAGGGCGGCGAGGGCGGGGACGACCTTCCGCCAAGACCAGGAGGAGGAGGAAGCAGCGGGCCTGGGGACTCGGGGGACAGCGGCCGATCTGCAGGAGAAAGAAAAAAAAAGACAGTGTGGGTATAAGAAGACGATGACAAAACACAATTAAATTTAGATACTGAAGGAGAGAGAGAGAGAGAGAGAGAGAGAGAGAGAGAGAGAGAGAGAGAGAGAGAGAGAGAGAGAGAGAGAGAGAGAGAGAGAGAGATGAAAAACCGATGACAACCCAATAACATTTAAATTAATTTCATCCGTCAATCAGTAAGTGGAATATAACGAAAGTTAATTAGAATTTCTACATTGTCTGTACACGCATTTCCTTGATGGACATGAGATTCACATGATTTATCCTCTTAATGATGTAAAAACCCTGATTGACTATGAAGGGCATAAGGCAAAATTATGGAATGTGGATGTGTGGATGAAAGAAATGAAGGCGAATTAGGCGATAGATAGTGTACAAGGCAAGTTACGTGCGAGGTGGAATGAAGAAGGTACTGTACAATCACTCATTAAAGTCCCCTCCACTTCTACGTTCATCACTTAACGTTGTCAGTATAAATCGCCTGCTGTGAACCGCCCAGCCTGATTCGATTCGTCGCCGACACACATAACAACCAGTAGGAGTAAACGCGACGGTACTGGAGGGATTGGCATGATTTGTTTCGGACACGAGTCGAAGCAGGCGGTTCACAGTAGGCGATTCACACACTGGCAACGCTAAGTGTACGTGCTAGTGGAGGGGGCTGAAGAACAAGTAGGTTCGATGAGATTGGAACAAACCGATTCGGAAATAAATGTTGCATGAAAAGGAAATACTGAAAGCTACTCTCCAGGTGTTGTGGTGTTGCTTTGGCGAGGATTAGTGGCCGAGTGGTGGTGGTGTCAGCGTTGTTAATAATGGTAATAGTGGTCTGCGTGGAAGGATGTGGGGTTGAGAAAAGGTATTATTTCTCAAGGAGGGTTTGGACATTTAGATATGAAGCGATGGTTAATTATAGAATTGTTATTGTTGTTGTTGTTGTTGTTGTTGTTGTTGTTGTTGTTGTTGTTGTTGTTGTTGTTGTTGTTGTTATTATTATTATTATTATTATTATTATTATTATTATTGTTGTTATTATTATTATTATTATTATTATTATTATTATTATTATTATTATTATTATTATTATTACTATCATCATCATCATCATTACTATTAGTATTATCGTTATCATCATTATTATTATTGTTGATATCATTCTTCTTCTTCTTCTTATTATTATTATTATCATTATTATTATTATTATTATCATAATTATTATCATCGTTTGCCATCTTACCATTATCATCATCGTTACAAATACACGAGACTGACCATGCAGGGATCAGCAAAAACTAGAAAACTACAAAACAAATAACCCAAATAATCATTGTTTCCCAAAATGCTGAACAGAAAAATACGTACAAGTAAAATACAGTAGTAAGATCTTGTCACTTTTTACTGTACTCATGAAAGGGCAGCGAGTTTGGCGCAAGCATGAGTAAATTGGGAATGTATCTGGTTGGTGTGTTGGCTTTTGGTGGGCGTGTTAGGTGTGGGCTTCAGGTAATGAGAGTGAAAGTCAGTTACTTATTTAGATCAGAGTATGTGTAGGTGTTGAATTAGGTGAAGTCTTTGTATGCGGGTGTAAAGTTACCTTGTCTGCGGTGGTGGTGGTGGTGGTCGGAACGATAGAGAATAATATAGATGGTTATGTTAGTGGTGGTGGTGATTGTGGAGTTTGGTGGTGATGAAAATGATGATTATGGTCGTGTTGGTAACGGTGTGATGGTACTCATAGCTGTAATAATGACGGTGAAGATGATCGTGTGGCTACCTGCTGGTGGTGGTGATGATGAGGATAATGGTGATGCTGCTTGTACTAGTGGTGTTGGTGAGTGTAGCGAGTGGTGGCTGGCGTGTAGATGGTGAGAGGAGGAGCGAGGCAAGTGGAGTGAGTGGGTGGTAGTGATGATGTTTGATAGTGAAAGTAATGAGAGTGAATGTAAGAATGGGACACGTGGTGGTGGCGGTGATAATGAGGTAGCGACGGTAGAGTTATTGAAGCGATGGTGATAATGATGACGATAATAATAGTGAGGATGATGCTGGAAAACCGGGTAATAAGTAACGGTATCATTGTGAAAGTAGTGGTAGTGAGGATGATTGAGATATACAGTAATGGTGCTGCACAGTAGGCGAATGATGGTGAATGGTGGTGACAGCGGCGGTGATATCTGCTTTGAGGATGGTATTAGTGGTGGTGGGGGTGGTCAAGGTAAGGATGGTGAAGCGGGAAGCGGAGAAATGTATTGTGCGACCGACCTATAGCACGGACGAAGTACGAGTAACCATCACATCACCATCACCACCGCTGAGTCGACAAGCATGAGGGAGAGGGAAGATGTGGGTCGCGGTATGATCGAGGGAATGAAAAAAGTCGCTTATTTTATGCTCTAGTGATGGAGTCTTTATTCCGATATCCCTTGAAAATGCCTTGATGTTACTGTTGATGGTGTAAACGTTTCGTAATGGTTAGGGTTAATATTACTGTTGGTATTATTATTATTATACTATTGGTAGTAGTAGTAGTAGTAGTAGTAGTAGTAGTAGTAGGAGGAGGAGGAGGAGGAGGAGGAGGAGGAGGAGGAGGAGGAGGAGGAGGAGGAGGAGGAGGAGGAGGAGGAGGAGGAGTAATAACTGTAGTAGTAGTATAATTACATCGTATTGTTAACAATAGTAATAAAAATGATAATAACAACAACAACTGCAACAACAGGATAATGATAACTGATGATGATCATGATAATAATAATAATAATAATAATAATAATAATAATAATAATAATAATAATAATAATAATAACGACAATAATAATAACAATTATAGTAATGATGCTGATGATGATGAGGATGCTGCTGCTGCTGCTGATAATAATAATAATAATAATAATAATAATAATAATAATAATAATAATAATAATAAAAATAATAATAATAATAATAATAATAATTATTATTGTTATTATTATATCACTGATAATAATAATAGTAATAATAATCACAACAAATACATAAATGCGTGGATGCAAAACAAAACAAAACAAAACAAAACAAAGCAAAAAAATATAATTAATCTTAACCCCAGAGAAAAAAAAGAGCTAAACATACGCGAAAGAAATCTAGTCAGTCATAAATCCACAGTCTTACATCTTCCCGACCTGCCTTCTTTCCTTCCCTTCTGCCCCTCCGCGATGCCCTGGAGGAACGCCACCCTCCTCGCCCACACCGCGCTGTCCCGCCCCTCACACCACGGCCACGTCCCACTATTGTCATCATTATCGCTTGACAGAAGCCCTCTCACGTCTCCCTTCCACCTGTACTTCCGGTTCCTCCATCGCAATGCATCTTGACGTGTCCTCGCTACTTCTGTTTACGAACGCGAGCTATCTGTTAAAGCTTCCGCCACGGCCGCTCTTCGCCTTTCCTGAATAAGTGTTGTAAAACCAAAAAATTCGCGGTGTTTAGTATCTTATATTGCTTATTCGTTTACCATTACACTTTGTAGGGTCAAATACAGCAATATGAAATAAATGTAAATACTTTATTATAGTAAGAATTTAAAATACATATAAGGAAGCACTTCAAATCTTCCATCGAATAAATAATTATGATTGGAGCGCAGAGCTGGGAGAAATGTTTTGGTTTCCGATGGCGAGGTCGTGTCTCGTGTTACCGTCACGCGAGGGATTAGACGCGTGCGTGATGGACAGCGGTAATCACAGAACAAGCAATGAGGCCAAGTACTGCAAATACACTAAGTGTTTGTAATCGTTAGATACAAGCCTGGCTCATTTTACATAACTCTTAAGTGATTCAGCCGATGAGTCGAGAGAATATGATGCCATCAATTTTTGACTAAGGATTTTAGGGAGCTTATTATTTTATTTTTTTCTCTCTCTCCATAGGGCGGGTAAATAAGAATGATGTTCGCCGATCAGTGTTCATAAAAGGTAAGGTGATGTTTAGTTCGTAGTGTCACATGGTCACCAAAGGAAAGCACAGCACACTGGAAGAACAGCAGGACCGGCGGTAGGCGTGGCGGTGCATGACGGCGGCCCACACTGTCCATTCTTTATGGCTAACCAAAAGGCCAAAAATAACTATGCACTCTTAGTCTTGCATGACAAGATCAAATCTACCTACCTATAGGATCCATTCTGTGGGCGACGGAGGTGGGCGGTGGGTGGTGAAGGTGGTGGTGGTGATGGTGGTGGGACCCCTGCAGGAAGGCTCGCCACAAACCCTCGGGCGTTGTGGGCGTCCTATCCTCCAGCAGGGCTGCCGTGTCCTTGGCCAAGCCACCCGCGCCCAGGGAGAGCATCTTGAGGGGGCGCCTCGCTGGACATGAGATCCATAGTCATCCTGCTGTCTGGTGCAGAGCAGCCCTCGGAGGTGTGGTCTTCGGTAGCAGCGACGAAATCCCAGATTAAGCTTCACTTTGTTTCAGCAGCTCACAGTCTCATTCAACATCATTAATCAAGGAAATTAACCACCTGCTGTAAAACTGTGGCGGGTTGGAGGCGTGGGAACGGTGTGATCACGCTGGGAAGATGCTGTGCCAGACTGTCTAGCACCGACCAATTTGTCGACTGATCTGCGGCATCATTTCTCTTGCCCCTCGGGCGACCCCCGACTCGAGGTGCCGAGAGTCTGCGGCGCCGCGCATTAAATCTTTTTTTCTCTCAAAAGTTGTGGAGAGGAAGCACGATATAACACTATATGGTTATTTGTAACAATGTTTACTTTCGTGTCTATTACTTCACAAATATGTAAATGCATGTTATTGTGCTTAATATTGATGCAATAAGTGAATATTTGAAGGCCGTACCCAAGGCGATGATTGGCTGAGGACGCGTGAAGCGCAGCATCCACATTGGTGTTCTCACGCTGGAGGGACGTCCCCGCTGCTCCTCGCCCCGCGCCGGAACGCCGCCACTTACATACGTTAAATGAACGACCTACATCACGTTCATCGCGTTTCTAACAATTCCTTGGAAATACTAAAGATCTCAAATGCATAAACAAAGATTCCGCCAATCAGGTGGAGCAATCAAACAGCACATAAATAAGCAAGTTATGGACGAGGCAGCAACTCCACGCGAGGGGCGGGGCGAGAGATAAGTGGCATTATTGACATTTTTACAGCCCACGTTTGGAATGCAATTTAGGAAGGAATTGGGCAATTTGGTGGGCCGCCTATCCGGTGTATGCCTAAGCGCCCGTGATAGAACAAAATGAGGGCGCGGGACCATATTTTCCTCTGTAACAAGGCGGGAGTCCATTTCGGCGGGAGGGGAGCAGCACGAAGCAGGGAGAGAGCCAGGCGTGGGGCCAGGCCTCGGCGACGGAGGGCGGTGAGAAGCCATCAAAATGTAGTGATGTTTCGGTGACAGTAAGAAATTACTGGATGCCGAAAATGTGCTCACGCTGACGGCGAGGAAGAGAAGAATGAGTGGATGGGAAATGTGTTGATGGGCGGGATGCGTTGGGTCTATGTATTGTGAGTGGTGGAGGCGAGTTTGCGAGAAGAATGGAGATGTTGGCAGAAATATAGTTATGCATGAAACCTTACGTAAATACCAAAGATATTGGCAGAGACTGAACTGCGGAAGCAACACTGATAGACGAGATGAAAATTATTTCAAGCATTAACACACAGGGATACCAAAACCGAGTGATTATTTTGGTGTTCATTATGAATTAATCTAACTGCAGATTATACTACTTATAGCTATGAAAAAAGAAAAAACATAGATTACGTAGCTTTAGTAATAACACTAGTAAATAATTATAGTAGTCGTAGTAATAGTAGTAGTCATATTATTATTATTATTATTATTATTATTATTATTATTAGTAGTAGTAGTAGTAGTAGTAGCAGTAGCAGGAGCAGTAGCAGCAGCAGCAGCAGCAGCAGCAGCAGCAGCAGCAGCAGCAGCAGCAGTAGTAGTAGTAGTAGTAGTAGTAGTAGTAGTAGTAGTAGTAGTAGTAGTAGTAGTAGTAGTAGTAGTAGTAGTAGTAGTAGTAGTAGTAGTAGCAGCAGCAGTAGTAGTAGTAGTAGTAATAGTAGTAAAAGTAGTAATAGTAGTAGTAGTAGAAGTAAATAGCAGTTGTTGCTGTTGTATTACTAGCATTCACAACAGCAGGTGTAACAGCAGTAGCAACAAGCAGCAGCAGCAGCAGTCGTAGAAGTAGTAAAAGTAGTAATAGGATAGCGACACACTGGTCAACACCGCCCACGCAACATTCAACTCTCCAGCCACACCACATCACCTCCACCACTGCCACCCTTTCAGCACCCCTCAGCTTCCTGTCACACCAGGCGCAGCGAACCAATACCCCCCCCCTCTATAGAAACAAACCCACTCCTGCCATATCCAAGGAGGGCAGAACAATACTAACAAACACAAGTGACGAGTTCCACAGCATTCACAGCATAACCGTTTCCACAAGAGTCTGTTGGGTGTTCATCCTGCCCACCCTCCATCGCCTCCGTCGCCCACCTCGAAAACGCCGCCGGCCCGTCCTGTGTACAAGTATAATTTGACGCAGGATCAGAATAGCGCTCGTGTATCTTGGGGCTGGGTGCGAGGCGGCTTGTACCAATATAAGCGGCGATTAGTGGGCATTATGACGGGCTGGTCCTGATGGCTGAGGCAAACACAGCCCTCTCGCCTCCATTAACACTCATTAGAGCCCCTGACCCTCGACTATGCACCCGCAACACATGTACACACGCACACACAAACCTCACACTCACATTACCCATCACACCTAAACATGACACACACACACACACACACACACACACACACACACACACAGCACCAAAAGACAACCTCTCTCCTTCCCTTGCCCCAAGCCCTCACCGCCGCACTACCCACGCCTCCCTCGTAATTCACATGATCACGCAAACCTTCCACGGTCTTCACTAAATTGAATTCTCGAGCCAGGAGGTGGTAATGAATGTGTCTTTGCCGTGGGGAGGGGTTGGCGAGAGGCGGGCGTCGAACCTGGTGTTGTGGGCGGAGCAGCTGGAAGGGAGACCACCCGAGGGACCCTGCTCATTGACACCTGGCAGGTAACTGAGTCTAAATGGCACACGGAGGAGAGAATCATGTCGAACTCTGAAGAATGATGCTAAGAGAGATGAAAGAGACGGAGGAGAATAGAACTAAAGGAGCCAAGGAGAAGAGGATGTGAAGAGAGAGAGAGAAGGGACGAACGAAGGTTGATGTTTGGAGGGATGATGGAGAGAAGGAAAATAAAGGGAAGGAAGTAAGATGTGAAGGGAGGGAGGAACGGGGGGTGATGTGTTTAGAGGAATGGAGGATAGAAAGGGAATAGAAGGAAAGGAAACAAGGAGAGGAGAGTGTGAAAAGAGGAAGGAAGGAACGAGGAAAATGGACAGGACAGAGGAAGAATGAAAGTGAGTAAGGGCAAAAGGAAGAAAAAAAGAAAATGTAAGCATCTGGGAAGAACAGTGGAAGAAAAGAAGAGAATAAAACAGGAATAAAATGATATGAAAAAGGGAGGAAAAAAAAGAAAAGACAGAGGAAAAGCAGAGGGAAAAAATAAGTAAAAAGAGAAAAGGAACAAAGATGAAGAATGCACATATAACAGTAAAAAGAAAGAAGGAAAGGAATGAAGGACAGCAAGAAAAGGAAAGAAATGAAGACGAAGAATGTGGGAAGAACAGAAGAAAAGGAAGAAGGTAAGGAGTGGAGAACATAAAAAAAGCGGAAGAAAGAAAAAGTGCGAAGAGAAAAAATGAGCGAAAGGGATGGAAAGAAGTGAAAATTCAAAGAGCTTGTGAAATATGAGACAGAAGCAAAAGACATGAATGATAAATAATGAAAAGAGACTACACGTAATGTCCTCAGCACAATAAATCTAGTTGAATAAGATGAAATACTTGAATAAATACAAATAACGTACAATAAAGAAACAATGTGAAGTGCAAATGGTGGAAGGAGAAGGAAAGAAAAGGGAAAAAACAAAGATGTAAATTAAAACTAAATACTATAATAATGATGAAATTTTTACAAGGATAGGAGGAGGAGGAGGAGGAGGAGGAGGAGGAGGAGGAGGAGGAGGAGGAGGAGGAAGACGCCGCCGCTGACGACGACGACGTAAGGGTACAAAACTGGAAGTGAGAAAGATGGGCACGAAAAAAAAAAAAAAAAAAAATAATAATAATAAAAGAGGAAGAACAACAACAGACAAGGCGTGAATGAAGAAACTAAATAGGGACTAGGAAGGGAAAGAGAACAACTACTTAAAGGAGTTAGTGGAAGAGAAATAAAAGGAGGAGCAAAGAGGATGATGAGTGGGTGTGACTGAGTCTGATGCAATGTGTGTTTATTCAATGATATTTTATGACCAGGTGAAAACGTGTGTGTGTGTGTGTGTGTGTGTGTGTGTGTGTGTGTGTGTGTGTGTGTGTGTTGTGTATATATATATATATATATATATATATATATATATATATATATATATATATATATATATTATATATATATATATATATATATATATATATATATATATATATATATATATATATATAAAAGAATGAAATCACTACTACTACTACTACTACTACTACTACTACTACTACTACTACTACTACTACTACTATTATTATTATTATTATTATTATTATTATTATTATCATTATTATTAATACTATTATCATTATTCCATTCTAACCATTCTTTCATGCA
>NC_087155.1:9274191-9281691 GCF_035594125.1 Scylla paramamosain
TCTCCCTCTCTCTCTCTGTGTGTGTGTGTGTGTGTGTGTGTGTGTGTGTGTGAGTAAAATATGTTCCCTTGCACACACACACACACACACACACACACTTCCTTTATAGGCTGGAGTGATCAGCAAAATCTCACTTTATATCCTCATGCAAATGGGCAGCCATGAGGAGGAACACTCGCCCGCCTTCCTTTATGGCTCCTCCTCCTCCTCCTCCTCTTCCTCCTTCTCCTCCTCCTTAACCTGGTGGATATATCTTGCCTCTGTGACTTTTAAGTCTTTCTTAAGTTTATTTACATGTTTGATTTTCACTATGACACATTTTTCTCTTTTAGCATAATTCTCCTTCACTCTTTATTAACCTTCGTAATGCATCGTCTTCTGTTAACCGCCATGACTCGTCTGCCTTTAATTCTCTTCTTTATCTTTTGCTTCTTTCATTGTCTAAGTCCGTTCGACGTTCACTCCTGCCTGATGAACAACTATACCTACTACAAATAGGCCTCCTGGCAGTATTTAGTCCTTACTTTATCTCACATCTCTTGCTCCCTTTCCTGTTCCTCATTCTCATCTCCTGTCTCTCTCCCCCCCTCCCTGCCTCCGAGAAGACATAGCGGTGACCTAACTATCGATAACAGTGATTTACGCGTTAATTGGTAAACTACCCTGACTGCCCCTTGCCTCCCTCTCTCCCCCATGCCATTGCCCAGCCACCTCCGAGGCCTAATGGAAGCTTTTAACACTTAGGACTGTGGGTGTTGAGGAGTGGGTGGTAGGGGGAGGGAGTGTGGTGAGAGTGAGTAGCAGGAGAGAGGGAAGGTGGGGAGGGAGGAAGTGGGGCGAAGAGAATGTGTGTGTGTGTGTGTGTGTGTGGTACAGGGGACGTGTGGCAAGGCTCGTATGTCCATCTTATGACTAGATACCAAAATATATGTGACTTATTTCATGGGCGAGCTGAGGGCTATAGCAGGTGTAGCTTGGGTAAGGGTATCGCACACACACACACACACACACACACACACACACACACACACACACACACACACACACACACACACACACACACACACACACACACTCACACATCACACACTGACATATACACGATCACGTCACCTCCCAGTAATGCAAGGCGGTACGAGTATATTTGCGATGCGATGCGACCCTGCCCTATCACGTCCCGAAAGTGAGGGCGACGGGAGAAAACTTTCATCATCAACATACTGGTTTTACAGGCGGGAGGGAGGCGGCTGGCTCGACTCGGACATTCCTGTGTTTAAATGTTTTAGCTTCTATTATGTCTGGAAAAGGGCGCGATATACAGCTCGATATGTCCCGTAAACTCATCACCGCTACTTAGAGCTCTTAATGCGACCTCTCCGTGCACGGCGAAAATCTCAGCCCTTCGTCGGAGTGTCAGTCTCCTTCGGCCCTAAACGCTGTGGTGGAGAGGAGGCAGCGAGCGCTTCCTTCTGGAGGAGGAGACTCACAGCTCGGGAGTGAACACAGGGCGGCCGGGAGTTAAAAATGAACAGACAAGGCAAAGCTTTTATTCCATGCTGTAAATCTGCCCCGACCAGGATGGATGAGCAATAAACGAACGTGGCTAGGAGGGTGGTGGGTGGATCGATTGTGGGATAGGAGGCAGGTCGAAGGGAATGTAAACCGGAGGGGTGTGGATGAAGGTGAACATGGATACAGAAGGAGGGGATGCTGGAAGTGCTGGATGAAAAGAAGCAAGTAAGAAAAGGGTGAAGAGGAAGTGGTGAGGCACTTGAGAGATGAGAGCAGGGTTATGTGAAAAGGTAGTCGAGAAGGTGAGGCGCAGAAAAAAGGCGAAACAAGAAAGAGCACCTGAAAGAAACACGGACGACTGAAAAAGAAGCAAGAAATGAGATTCACAGTATAAACGCGTTCATGCTTTTTGCCGCATCGTTTTCGAAGAAGTCAGCAAAAAGTCAGGACACAGCAGTGGTGGGCGTTGTGTGTCCTGAAGGAATGGCGTGCTGGAGAGCGGGCAGGACACGTGTAGGAAACCACAGTGGCCACTCGGAGAACACCCGCGGCGGCTCAATGCGAGGAGACACAATTAGTTTATCTTTCACTAAACACACTGGAGACTGGAGGGTGTTGCCAACAACCGTCCACCATTCTAAAATAATTTTACTCAAGTAACCTTGCACATTTAACAATATAAACAACATAGTGTGCTGCAAAACACTTTTTCATATTGTAAATCCTTGCACGTACAGAACTGTTCACGGGTGGCGGAGCAGCCGGCGTGGCGGGGCGGCATTGGCAGCAGCGGCCATCCCTAGTGAGCAGCGCAGCGCAGGGGACAAAAGAACCCTGGTGGTCCAGGTGGCTGCTCGCGCGCCTCGTAATGAAGTGGTCAGCGCCCTTTGTGGCACTTCTGGGGGACGCCCCTGGGCAGCAGGCCGCCGGACAGTGGTAGACGGTGGTGATGTCTCCGTCCTGTCGCGTCGTAATGGTCGCTTTGTGGCGTTCAGACAATATTTATTATATTGGTTTTGGAGTTCTATACCTCGTGGCGGGCCTGACTGCAGAATTGAGCTCCTCCCGCCCACCATCGGTTGCCGGGGCCGGAAGGCCTCTCTTCTGGCGTCAGTGAGGAAGTGTAATACAGCGATAATAGATATACTCGTATTTGACAGATACATCTAATGGTTGGCATCAAGATCTTTATCTATGCTGTTTTTTATTTAAAGTACTTTGATCATAATTGTACTGCCGATTTGTTTAAAACTCTTGGATACGCAGCACTGACGCCATTCATCTCAGGCGCCGCCTCAGCGTTACAGCCAATATTAAAATACCATTGTCTTCACTGGCTGCCGAATATATGTTCTTAATTAATAAATTTTAGTTAATACGTTCTGTTCTTTGACATGATTATGAAAATATCCGCGAACTATAGTCTAATATACATCTTTTATTTTGACGTACCACCTGATATAATATTTCGTTTGAATATGCGATTCCTGGCCAAGTAAAACTTAAGGGGTAACTAAAGATTTTCTGAATTATCCTTTACGTCACAACATTGATCTTAATTTGCTATCCGTCATTCAGTGCTATGAAATAAAATCAGAAGAAGAAGGAGCGTGGACCAAGAGGCATAAGTCTTGGTGTGAGGAGCACGTCAGGCGGAGACACAGAACGGCCCACCAGCCACAAAGCTCCCGCACGGACGACCACACTTGAAAAGAACACCAAAGAGACAATGATTTACTTTCGACGTTCCTGGAGGAGTTTCCAAGAGTATATTTCATTTCGTCTGGTTTTCTTTGCATGAAAGTGCCTCACGATGATAATGAATGCCTTGCAGAACAGCACGAGATGAAACACATTAGTGAAGCCTCCAGGAACCATTTCGTTTCGTTTGAGCAAAGAATATCGCAAGAACCACCAAACATGAGTGTTTTCTTTATGTGGAGAGGTGCTCATCCTACAGACGACACTGTACTAATATTACTCAACGATTCAGGAACATAATTTTCCTCACAAAGTGATAGAAAAGGCTACTGATCGGACTCAGTGAAGCAGCAGAGCGGTGGAGAGGAAGAGGTCAGTGACAAAGCAGTAGCACAGGCTCGCCTCAATTCCACAGGCAGGGGAAATGTGGTCAGGAGAGGCGGGCATTGGCGTGGCAGTGTTGCAGCCTAGATGGAATTGTCTTCCTTACTGAGGAAGTGAAAATAACTGTCCAAAAACTTGAAGACTTAACGCTGTAGATCGTGCAGCACGTCAGCCACCTGGCTACACAGATTAGCTCTTGTCTTTGTGCTCTATCGCAGTGTTTTCTCTTTTTACATCAATGACAAAGTGGCGATGAAGGGTCAGAAAATAAATAAATAGATAAATAAATAAAATAAAGTTAAATAAATGAATAAACAAAATTAATTAGTAAATAAAATGAATAATAAATAAAACAGTTAAATGGATAAGTAAATAATGACAAGCAAATGCATGAAAAAAATCTGGATATATTAGGAACCAGTGTCTGATATCACTGTGACTTGCTTGCACGTAACACACGATGGACGGATGGGCGTTGTGCTTAAAGTTAAATATTACGAAGCGACGTGCACTTAAAGCCACAAAACTGACTCTTACGCTACAACACCGACAAAACGTTACAACTACAAACTTCAATGGCATCGGTCCTTGCTATAGTCACCACCTGCATGATCTACCCCACTACTCCCTCTACCCAATACTTCTGCAGGAGCCGTTTCACCTCAACGACCATTCTCGCTGCATCCACCTCCTCCGATAAGCACAAGCAACATCTTCAGGCTTCCATCACGGCAGCCATGCAGAAAAGTACCATGAGATAAAACAGACCATTAGGAGTTTTGTTTTTACAACTCGAACCTTTCAACGTTTAGAATAACGCTAAGGATTTTGGTAGATTGCAGTAGATTTTCTTAGTAAGACAAAATCCTGAATGGCATATTTTTCTTTTCTCCCCGCGTCGCTTCAGATGTCGCGTCGGTGACATCTCGACGATACCCAGGCCGAGCCCACCCACAGGATTGGTATGCATGGGTCTGATAATGCCATTAGTCAGCTGTAGTACGTGTCAAGCATCTATTTGAATATCGTATGGACCACTTAACTTTCGCGTATACGTCACCGCTGGATGGGACGTTAACCTACATTGGGTGTGAGTCGTGGAGTAGGATATGATACGACGCCAGAAGAGTAACTATATGTGGGTGGCGATGGGAAGTAGGGTGAGAGAGTGACGGAGAGCATGGTGGTGGCGGCGTAATGGTTTGGCAGTGACAGGAGACAGAGGTAGTAGAAGCAGGGGAGGGACTAAAAGTTGATGTGGTTTGACTGGGAGTGTCTCCAGAGGCAATGAGAGGAACGTACCTGCTGGAGGACGCCCAGAGTAGTGACGAGGCGACACACTTGTCTGGCTACATGGCAGAGGTGTACGTGACAGCGTCCCAGTGTCGGTATATCAGCCTGGTACATCAGCCCAGTCCTGACGTGCGTCTCTACCTGCATGTGAAAAAAAAAAAGCAAAAAACGTTTATTTCGACATGTCGGTGTTCATTTCACGTGAACAGTAAAACTATAATGCATCAACAAAGCAATTTATCTTCTTTGATCCCTTGATGTAATATTAAACTGCAAATTTATATCATCCACCAGTAACAATATAATTTTGTTTCTCTATCTTCCAGTTCGGGCGAGGATCTGATTCCATCCTTTTCTGAGGAGCGACTTAGTATACTTCTTTTCTTTCTTTTATACTAAAAGTTACTGAGAGTATTATCTGTTGGTATTAAGGAAATCATTAACACTGCTGCTGCTGATTTTACAACAACAACAACAACAACAACAACTACTACTACTACTACTACTACTACTACTACTACTACTAAACAAGTACATATGAAGTATAATCTCTGGCTGTTTTAGTAGTGACCGTGACCGTTTCTGCTGCTGCTGTTGGTGATGTTACTGCTACTGCCGGTAGTGCTACTATCAGTACTGTTACCACAACCACTACTAATTTTGCTAATGCTGCTACTATTACTACTACTGCTACTATTATTACTACTACAACTATTACTACTACTACTATTATTGCAACAACAATTACTACTACTACTACTACTACTACTAGTACTAGTACTTTTACTGCTGCTGCTGCTGCTGCTGCTGCTGCTGCTGCTGCTGCTGCTGCTGCTGCTGCTACTACTACTACTACTACTACTACTACTACTACTACTACTACTACTACTACTTCCATCAAACACACACACACACACACACACACACACACACACGTCTCAATGAAGCATCGCTAGGACACTCCCCGCCACTGCCTGCCCACCATCTACGCTCTCAGTGGCTGGACAGACAAACACCGGTGGGATGAGTTTCCCCATCAATGACCCTTGGTGGCTGCCTGTAAACTCCACGGTGATGTAGTCCTGTAATGCTCTCAATCTTTACGCCCTACAGAGAAGAGTGACAAAGCAGTCCATCGTGCATGCGCTGCGTATAGTCCTAGTTCATTCTGACTAATTTCAAAGGTTATTAGTGAAGGCAAGCCTGGAGTACAAGGAGCGACACTCGATTGTATGTTTGCCCCGGTCTTCATGTGAGGCGGACGAAGGGTGAAGGGTTAAAAAGCGTTCAAGGAGAGGATTAGGCTGGTGGTAGGACACCGTAATTGCTGCAGAGGCTGTAGGAGAGTGGGAGGAGACCTGAGACCTGAAATGTCAGCGCGTGTTGACATTTAAATACATTTTCTGATTATAAAGGTAGCCTTGCATCTGGGAGGCCTCGGTACACCGTCTGTCTTTTGTGATGTAAGAAATAAATCTTAAAGAGACGTGCATATCAGCCAGACAAAGCCGTATATTGCAATAATAATCAAAGCAGACCCTTATTTTTATCTATCGCATCGGTGGAAAGCGTTTGTATTCAAGATGGATATACCGACAGTAAAAAAGAAAAAAAATCATTCCACGTTCATTGACAGACTGATCGAGCGGGGCAAAGGTGGTCGATAGCTGGACAGCCGTAAGCGAAGCATCAATCGAGCAGATGGAGGTGCTGTGAAGTGAGAAGGAATCTTTTTTTTTTTTTTTTTTATTGAAACTGCTACTCTTTTAACTTTTGTCGAGCTATAAAGAAAAAAAAAACAGCTCGAAAGTTTTTCGCATTGTAAGCTTTCATAATTTCATTTTCCATTCTTCGAGCCCTAAAAACACTAGTTCCCGCATTATAATCAACCAGAGGAGTGTGTATATTTTTACTTATGTTCAGACTGATTCCCTGCTCCCCTCACTCTATGCTTTCACCACTCTGTACAAAAAGCCACACAGGGAGCTGGCTGGGGCGCGAAGTGGCGACAAATGAACCGCTTCGACGTAGATAAAGTGGAAGAGAAAACGTCCCACAATGAAATATTCCTCCTATACACACCTCTTTTTCGGTCATCAGTCTACGTACAGAACAAGACTGTATCCGAACCCACAAGTATGCACTCTTAGTGTTCAAATTCAGATTAGAACCTATATAAAACTGAGTACATATTGTCACTAAAAGAAAGAGAATTCTGAAAAAAAAAAAAAATACACGCTAAAAGTGAGATGTGTATGTGTGTGTGTGTGTGTGTGTGTGTGTGTGTGTGTGTGTGTGTGTGTGTGTGTGTGTGTGTGTGTGTGTGTGTGTGTGTGTGTGTGTGTGTGTGTGTGTGTGTGTGTGTGTGTGTTTTCTCTGCAGTTCTTTTTTTCCTGTTTATGGTTATGCGTCCGTGTGTGTCTTCCTGTATGTTCTGTTTCGTCGGGGCGGCCCTGACAAATTGCGACAGTTCCCACCGAGGGGCGCGCTGTGTTTACCTTCCGTGACGGAGTGGCGGCCTTATCCTCCATCTGGCGGGGACGGGACGAAGTGGCGAGGCAGCGAGGCTTCCTGTGTGTGTGTGTGTGTGTGTGTGTGTGTGTGTGAAAG
>NC_087155.1:9284191-9296691 GCF_035594125.1 Scylla paramamosain
ATTTATTTATCTTAATTATTTTTTTACTGTCTCACGCGCGGCGCCATTTGACATAGTTGGTGTGGAGTTGAAACCCAAATACCTTTGTTTGTCTACTTGTCAGTCTGCTTATTTGTCCATCTCACTTTGCCTGTCAGCCAGCCAGTCAGTCAGTCAGTCAGTCAGTCAGTCAGTCTGTCTGTCTGTCTATCAGTCAGTCAGTCAGTTAGTCAGTCTGTCTGTCTGTCTACCTGTCTGTCCGTCTGTCTATCTGTCTGTCCGTCTGTCTATCTGTCTGTTGGTCTGTCTGTCTGTCTATCTGTCAGTCAGTCAGTCAGTCAGTCAGTCAGTCAGTCTCTCTCTCTCTCTCTCTCTCTCTCTCTCTCTCTCTCTCTCTCTCTCTCTCTCTCTCTCTCTCTCTCTCTCTCTCTCTTACACACACACACACGTTCACGGCTCGCTATCACCCAACACAGCACAGGAGCGGGCGGGGGCGAGTCAGGCCTGGGTGGTGAGAGGTGCCCTGGCGTGCTAATGAATTCGCAGATTACCTCGGGCGTCTTGGGGTGTCCTGCGTCCCGCGCGCCGTGGGAACAAGGCGGCGGCACTGACGGCAAGACTAAGGGTGCCGATAACAGCAGCGGGGATTCCATTAAGACCACCTCTGTGTTTATCGCCGACAACCCCATTAACGAGTCTTCCATGCCCGCTGCAGGTTTTTTTTTTTTTATCACTATCGTTAATGGTTGACTGTTACTACTACTGCTGCTACTACTACTACTGCTACTTCTACTTCTACAACTACTACTACTACTGTTATGATACATTGCAAAAGTCGTATCTTTACCATAATTAACATAGGACATAGGGAACATATTCGCCTCTTTCGAGCGTGTTAGAGAGAGAGAGAGAGAGAGAGAGAGAGAGAGAGAGAGAGAGAGAGAGAGAGAGAGAGAGAGAGAGAGAGAGAGAGAGAGTATCTTCCTTTGAATTTTGCTTTTAGTAGTCAACCACGTCATGTTAAATCAATGAGGATCCTGTTTAACTATCTAATTTCCTCTAAATTACTTTTTTTTTAGTCAAATGAGAGATAAAACAGACGGAGAGCAATACGAGAGACGCTCTTAGGAACACGTCAAGTGAAACGGGAGGGCTGCATGATAATGATGTTGAAAACCCAGAGCAAGAGGAGAACGAGACCCCCGACCTGTCTCTCCTTATAAATCCAATATTTTATGCACACGGGTCCGCTCCCTACTTTACTGTAATAAGATTACACTGGCGTTCACTATCTAACTATAGGGGAGCGCCAAGCTGCTTTCAATTGTTCGACTCATTATATAATCATCTCCTACCAACTCACTATTGCAGGTCTTATTGAGTCTTCATTCTGGTTTGCGAGTCGCGTTTGCCTTCACTATAGCTGTCTTTTATTGTTTACGATAGCAGATGCCAAGCCGACTCCTGCAACGCCTAGAACGTGGGGAGCTGCGTCCCTTCCCTTTCCGAAAGTTTAACGGCGGGAGGAACAAGTCTACGTGATGAGGAGTTTGAACATGGCAGGAAAGAACTCAGAGAATGCATTCTGAATTACTGAGGGATGTGTGTGTGTGTGTGTGTGTGTGTGTGTGTGTGTGTGTGTGTGTGTGTGTGTGTGTGTGTGTGTGTGTGTGTGTGTGTGTGTGTGTGTGCAAGGAACTTTACTCCTTACTGAGGACAGGACATGTTATTACTTCCTCTGGCTAAAGTTCCATTCTTGTTCTCTTCGTGTGGACAACGCGCCTCAGGTACTGGAAGGTACCGGCTGCATGAAATAAAAAAAATAAAATAAAAAAAAATATCAAGAATATAAAAAAATCACCACCTATTGGTTGTATTTTCATGTGTACTTGTATTAATCCGTGTTATTTTAATTCGTTGACTGTGTTATACACCTGTTTACTAATACTACTTACAAGAATATGGCATAAGTAGAATGCAAACTAAGAAAACAACTCAAGATATTCGTTTTCTTTCACTTAAATACCTCCATCACACTAAACGTATTGCCTTCACCAGTAATCGCGTCTGCTTCCTTGCATCTTCGTCCTCTCTTACACATAGTCTTGCCTGGTGATTTTGCCTCCCTTCACTGATTCCTCGGGATACATACATAGTATACAGGACAGCAATGGTGACAAAAGTTTTGTTACCGAACGAACTGCTCCAGCTGACTTCCTCTCCGTGACCTCGGACGTGACTTCCGATGTTCAATGAATCCGTATCACGAACCTGTCTGATGGCGACGAGGAGAAACGAGAGAGAGAGAGAGAGAGAGAGAGAGAGAGAGAGAGAGAGAGAGAGAGAGAGAGAGAGAGAGAGAGAGAGAGAGAGAGAGAGAGAGAGAGAGAGAGAGAGAGAGAGAGAGAGAGAGAGAGAGAGAGAGAGAGAGAGAGAGAGAGAGAGAGAGAGAGAGAGAGAGAGAGAGAGAGAGAGAGAGAGAGAGAGAGAGAGAGAGAGAGAGAGAGAGAGAGAGAGAGAGAGAGAGAGAGAGAGAGAGAGAGAGAGAGAGAGAGAGAGTGTAAGGTGGGATCATGATACAAAACACACTGCAAATAAACACATTCGGATTCCGACTGGCACATAAAGAGACGATGTAAAACCTGAAGATTAAGACCTAATTCTACCTACCGACATCTTCCTCTTCCCGCAGTCTTTATTCCCTGGTTATTAAAGTCATCAAAGCATTGAAGGTCCTGTTTGTTATGAAAGTCCCCAGCTATTAAAGTTTTCGGTTATTAAAGTCCCTAGTTATTAAAATCTTTGGTTATTAAAGCTCTTAGTAATTAAAGTCTCTGGTTATTAGAGCCCTTAGCTATTAAAGTCCTTAGTTATTAAAGTCCCTGATCATTTAAATCCATCGTTATCACAATTCTTGGTCCCTGGTTATTAAATTCTTGTCCTGCCTTAACCTTCCCCACACCTCCATCTCCCCGTAGTCCTTATTTCTTTGTTATTTCTCCTCTTTGGTGTTTTCCTCCTCTTCATCTTCCTCTTTCCCTCTCTCTTTTCCCAGGATAGCTGGCGACGCTCTCTCACATCCCGTAAAGGTTGAAAATTACGAACGGATTAATGTATTTTTTTTTTTCAATGTTTGTGAATTGATGTATATTTCAATATCCAGTTCTTGTGGGATTGGATTCTTCAGATCTCTAATTTGTTTGCTATTGTTGGCTCTCTCTCTCTCTCTCTCTCTCTCTCTCTCTCTCTCTCTCTCTCTCTCTCTCTCTCTCTCTCTCTCTCTCTGATACCCAAAGCCCATCGAGTAGCATCTTTAGGCACAAAGCCACAAAGACACAAGGACACAAGAGGCGCATCACGTCCCTCCCTCAAGGAAAATGCAGTCAAGACGAAGGGAAGGTGCGGCGCCCTGACTGAGGTAAAGAGAGAGAGAGAGAGAGGTGCCCTTGTTTATAGCGGGGCGTTCCTATTGTGCTCTCTATGGAGGAGGGGGAGGAGGAAGAGGAGGAGGAGGAGGAGGAGGAGGAGGAGGAGGAGGAGGAGGAGGAGGAGGAGGAGGAGGAGGAGGAGGAGGAGGAGGAAGAGGAGGAGGACCACGATAAAAGACTGAAGCTATATAATAAATATAGCAAAGGTAGACATAGATATAGTGCAAGAGGATGGGGAGGAGCGTAAAGAAAGAAGAAGAAAAAAACCGCAACGAGAAGAAGAAGAAGAAGAAGAAGAAGAAGAAGAAGAAGAAGAAGAAGAAGAAGAAGAAGAAGAAGAAGAAGAAGAAGAAGTAGTAGTAGTAGTAGTAGTAGTAGTAGTAGTAGTAGTAGTAGTAGTAGTAGTAGTAGTAGTAGTAGTAGTAGTAGTAGTAGTAGTAGTAGTAGTAGTAGTAGTAGTAGTAGTAGTAGAAGAAGAAGAAGAAGAAGAAGAAGAAGAAGAAGAAGAAGAAGAAGAAGAAGAAGAAGAAGAAGAAGAAGAAGAAGAAGAAGAAGAAGAAGAAGAAGAAAAAGAAATAGAAGAAAAGCGGCGGCAGCAGCAGCAGCAGCAGAAGCAGCAGCAGCAGCAACAACAGCAGCAGCAGCAGCAGCAGCAGAAGCAGAAGCAAAAGCAGCATCAGAAGAAGAAGAAGAAGACGAAGAATAAGAAGAGAAGGAGGAGGAAGCGGAGGAGGAGGAGGAGGAGGAGGAGAGGAGGAAGAGGAGGAGAAAACACAAGATGACAATAACTATGAAATAAAGGCAGCAACTACAAATATAGCAGTATACATAAAATACAATAACCCTGAATGATATGCAATGTACATAACTGAAATAAACAAGATAAGTGACAAGGCAGTGAAATATACATATCATAGAATGTAAAGGAGGAGGAGGAGGAGGAGGAGGAGGAGGAGGAGGAGGAGGAGGAGGAGGAGAAGGAGAAGAAGGAGGAGGAGGAGACGAAGAGAACGAGGAGGACTACAATAAAAAGCTTGGAGGAAATAAATAAATAAAAGAGAGGAAGGCAAGGCTGATGTTAAAATATATACAAGTCTTAATGTCAAGGGTGTGAAAGGAAACACAGAGGAACCTTTAATACCTGAGATTTAAAAGATCTTAGATACGAGCTTCTGAACATCTTTACTTTATCTACTGGTGTTTTCCTTCCGCAGACTTTACTCTCTCTCTCTCTCTCTCTCTCTCTCTCTCTCTCTCTCTCTCTCTCTCTCTCTCTCTCTCTCTCTCTCTCTCTCTCTCTCTTGAATGTCTCCTACTATATACTTTTTTTTCTATGTCTTTTATGTACAGAAACAAACTATTTTATGCATCTGACTCGATATTTTATATTTTACACTTTTTCCTCTTGCGTGTTCCTCTCCGCCTCTCGCTTTATTCGTGATCATCTCTCCCTTCTCCTTCACTATCTAAACTTCTCTCTCTCTCTCTCTCTCTCTCTCTCTCTCTCTCTCTCTCTCTCTCTCTCTCTCTCTTGCTCTACTTCTGGTTCTCTTTCTTTACCATGCTACGCTCCACACAGATCTCTTCTCTCTTTCGCTCTCCCTTTTCTCTTTCACTCTCTCCCTCTCGTTGTCTCTTATGACATTTTCATTCTCAAAAAAAAAAAAAGTAATTCCTTCTCCAATCTCTTCTTTCTTCCTCTGTTCCTTTCCTTTTTTTTTTTAGCTCACTCCTTTCTCATGTTTTACTTATTTTAATTTTTTATTTAATTCAGTTTACTTTCTATATATGGTATCTTTCTCCCTCCACTTTTCTGGTCTTTTTTTTTATCTTTTTTTTTCTTCTAGCTACGTTTTACTGTTGTCTTCTTCTTGTTTCCTCTTCTAGTCCTTCTGCCCCGCCTCCTCCTCTTCCTTTCGTCTTCCATGTCCCCCCTGCCGCAAACTCTTCCTTCCCTTTCTTTCTCATCCCTCCTCTACTCCTACCTCTCACCATCTCTCTCTATCCTTCCTCTCGCTACCATCTTTGGCCCTCCGCTCCCTCCATGATTGTCTCCAACGACCACTAAGAAGCACTAAGTCGTCGGTCGTTGGTTTTTGTGGGAGCTGAAATGTCGTATCCGTCGTCACGCGGCGTCCCTCGCTTAATGAACCAGAACTGTGAATGAAGGGACGGCCGCGGAGAGCGGGGAGGGAGGGAAGGGGAGGCGGGTAGGAGGTGAGTAGGGAGGGATGAGGAACGGGGGAATGAGGAGAGAAAGAGGGGTACTATATGACAGGGAAGAGGAGAAGGAGAAGGAGGAGGAAGAGTGGGCGTCAAATGAATAGGAAAAGTGGAAGTAGGCATTTCAGTGTGGATGGCACCAGAAAAAAAATCACAGCGCATTCATTGAAACACGAGTCATGTACTCAACTAGACGAAACAGAACTGTCATAAACGTCCATCACATCCATCTCATCATCACTGCAAGAGATCCTATGATGGAAGCAAAACGCGCTTCGGGCCGCACACCAAACCCTCAAAACATCAACAAACATCAGAGGAGGAACCGCGCCCAACACCGTGGGACGCCCGCCTGAGGGACGCCGCCGCCATCACCAATACCACCTGAAATCTGATCCCTGGTGCTCTCCACTTTGTAGGATCGACACCGCCGGCCTGAGGAGTGTTAGAGCTCTTGTCTGGTCGGGGATGTTGTGGAAGGTGTTATGTCGTGTCGGGGACAACACTGCTAAGTCAAGGGTAAAGGGCCGGCCCGTTTGAAACCTTCTGGTACTGATTAGATAATATAGATACGAGAGAGAAGCCTGCGGCGTCCATTATGTCGGGGAGGGGAGTCGAAGGCGTAAATTCACCAATATTCCGAAGGTTAGGGATACGACAGGATGGGAAAGAGGGGAGAGGAGGAACTCTTTACACGGAAAGATAATATAAGAGATGGCGATGTACACGAAACTAATTTGTCATGGTGTAAAAGGACACTGTTCACTTGCAGCTTAGTCAAATCTGTACTGAAGAACCTGAACAAACTATACTCCCCCACATCCCCACAACAACCTTACCCCCTCTACCCTTTCCCTCCCCTCCATCACCACCACAATCAGCACCTCTATCCCAACGACCCCGTCATCTCTACACCCTCGTCACTTCCTCCAAGGCAGCATCCGAAAGCGTGGGAGCGGAATGAGGAGGTCCAGTTCGGAGCCTTTACTGTGCATACGAGTCCCTTTGACCAACACCTTATTGCTCCTCGCGTCCGGCCCACGTTTATGGCAGCTAAGTGTGAGACTTGAAAGAAGGAAGGAAGGGAGAGAGAGTGGGGAGGGACGTGATGCTGCCGAGGAGGGAGGGAGGGAGAGAGGGAGGGAGGGTGGAGTAGTACTGGCAGTGTCTGGATGGGTTTTTAAAGTCCCGTTCTGGCGATAAGGCTGTAGGATATAAATGAGTGTTGGCGATATTATGTCACGGTAACCTCCTGGCTGCGTATTTCTCCGCTAAGAGGCTGGAATGCCGCGTGTTGGCGAGGTGATTCGTGAGCCTCGGGATGATACTGAGAGAGAGAGAGAGAGAGAGAGAGAGAGAGAGAGAGAGAGAGAGAGAGAGAGAGAGAGAGAGAGAGAGAGAGAGAGAGAGAGAGAGAGAGAGAGAGAGAGAGAGAATGTGTAAACATCACTCATTATTATTATATTTTTCCTGATGTTAATTTATATCAGTGACCTTAAAAACCAGACCTCACGACCACCACCACTACCAGCACCACCACAAGCACCAATCATCCTTCTTCTATTATAAAAAAAAAAAATAGAATAAAAAGCAATGATATATATATATATATATATATATATATATATATATATATATATATATATATATATATATATATATATATATATATACAGAGAGAGAGAGAGAGAGAGAGAGAGAGAGAGAGAGAGAGAGAGAGAGAGAGAGAGAGAGAGAGAGAGAGAGAGAGAGAGAGAGAGAGAGAGAGAGAGAGAGAGAGAGAGAGAGAGAGAGAGAGAGAGAGAGAGAGAGAGAGAGAGAGAGAGAGAGAGAGAGAAACGAGGACTCTTCGATTTTATTTCCCTTCTTGAACTGTGTGTGTGTGTGTGTGTGTGTGTGTGTGTGTGTGTGTGTGTGTGTGTGTGTGTGTGTGTGTGTGTGTGTGTGTGTGTGTGTGTGTTCAAGAGGAGGACGGTACAGATGGCCATAATATTAAGTGTCTCTCACGCCTCCACCTCCGTCTCGCTATCTGCCTCGACACCTCCACCTCCTTCCCTCCTTTCCTCTCCCCTAGCCCTTCCTTGCCTCCCTCCGTCCCTCTCTCCACCGGCTTTCATTCACATGCTCCACCACCATCACCACCCCTACCACCACCACCACCACCTCCTTCATCTCCATCACCACCATTCGTCAATAACCTCCTGCACTTTACCATATCACAATGACCACTACAGCTATTATTTACCTCCCTATCCCCCATTCATCCATCACTGCTAACGCGTAACTTCCTCCTCTATCTCCAAGACTCACCACAAATCACACAAGTCAACATTAACCCAGCAAGATGTCAAAGTTCAGAGTGTCACAGAACCCGCAAGGAACCTGACATCATCTAACAGCCATGACATCATCCCTCACCAATGCCACCATCTGAGTCTCACTTCTATCATCGCCGTGCCTCGCTGCCACCACCTCGCTACGCGCACTCCGCTCCCATCTGGGCGAGAGACAGCTGATGAAGAGAAACAGAGGGAGGAGAGAGCAGCGTAAGGAGAGCGGGAGAGGGAGGCAGTAGTGGTGAGAGTATGGATGGATGGATGGATGGCAGAGAGAGAGAGAGAGAGAGAGAGAGAGAGAGAGAGAGAGAGAGAGAGAGAGAGAGAGAGAGAGAGAGAGAGAGAGAGAGAGAGAGAGAGAGAGAGAGGTAAGGCAAGCAGGTCGTGGGCAAGACGGGAGCTGGCAGATTATTGAGAACATTGTGAGGGCGAGCGAGCTGGTCAGATTACCACTGTAGTGAGAGGCGATATTCCTTCCCTAGATCCATGTCAATACCCTGCCTCTCTGTCTCGGTCCACCACCCCCTGCTGATTCACCCCTGCCTCGGCCCCTTCCTACCCCCTTCCTCCAGAGCCCATAAATTACCGCGGGAAGCTGGTAATAATCCTCTGTTTTGACACCTCCCCCGCCACCTGGCAAGCAACCACGCGGTCCATTGAATCCACGACAACCATAAAATCTAATCGCCCTCGTGACCCGTTTTCTGTGACTCTAGTGACTTGCCCGCTGCCTTAAGTGACGTCACGCGCCTCGCAGACACCCAAACGGTTCAGATATAAAACGATGAGTTATTGTTAATGTTAGGTAAGTAGTTTTCTTAACCTGCTTTACAGTAACTACAGTAGCAATGTGGAAAGGTTGTGACCCAATTCTTCCTTACTATACTCCCCCGGACAGGTCAGCTGAGGTCAGAGAGGTCAGAGGTCATTCCTAGTCCCCGCAGGCCGCTGGTCACACACGATTTGATCATGACCGTAAAATCTAGTCGATCTAAATGGCCGGATTGTGATCAGGCGAGTGAGGGCGAGGCAGGTAGGAACAGTAGCGCTGTTTGGGGCTTTGCTACTTATCTGTTTTACCTGTCTCCCTCCCCCCAAGGGTGTTTTTGTGTTTTCTTTGAGGTTATAGGTGTGTGTGTGTGTGTGTGTGTGTGTGTGCTTTCGCAATATTTTAAAGACACTTATAATTTTAAGTATCATGAGAAACACGATACTTGAAAGCATAAAAAGTCATGTGTTTGAAAATATGACAGAGGAAAGAGCTTGAAAAGATTTCTGTTGGACGATGAGGTTGACGGTGTGGAGCGAAGGAAGGAGGGGAAGGAGAGAAGAGACAGAAGGATAGATGGATGGATGAAGTAATGGTGGGAGGAAGGGAGATGACATAGGAGGAATAACAGATAGATGGAAAATAGAGAGAATAGCGGAGATGTGGGATGGAAGAAGTAAAAGATAGATGAGGAATAGAGAGCAGGAATGATGAGAGTATAGCTGGAGGGTTAAACCAATGGGAAGGTAAGAGACGGAAGAATGGAAGGCTTGAAGGAGGATAGATGAAAGACACGAAGATAAAGATAATCACGTTGGCACTGATATTAATCGGTATATAGGAGACAGTTAAGTTTGCTATAACCTTCGTGACCGACTGCCATATTTGTACTGACATTAGAACACAAGAAGATGAGAAAATAAGAGACTTCAAAAAGCCCCTGACACACTGCACCCACACCAGTTAGAAGACTAATGAAGTTTTTTTTATTTTCTTCTTCTTATTTGTTTTCATGAATATAGTGATTGATTCTAGTTATATATGGAACTTGCCTTTCAAACACCTTCCTCTGATTGTTAATGGTGCATGCATGATGTGTTCTTGCCGCGTGGTAATGCCTTCAGAAGCATCCCAGTCTTTAAATAGTGCCACAAGTATGGATAATGTGCAGCAAGTTGGAACAATGGCGTAAAAGTTACCATAAAATGCGATAAGTTAGGATGAGGTGCAGTTAATTCGGATAGTGACTGTGCATGAAGTTAAAATATGATGCAGGAAAATAAAGTAATGGTGAAATATGTCAGGACAAAGTGGAGTACGTTATGATGATGTACTGCAGTAAGTTAGAACAAAATGGAAGGAATTAGACTACAATACAGTAAGTTTGGATAAAATATCAATATAAGCTACCTACATTATATTCAAGTAAGATACAACATCCTATAATAATATACAGTAGAGTAAGTGATGATAACCTCACAAGATATGGTACGTAAGAATAATGTACGATAAAGGGTAGGTGAGATGAGGCGGGATAAGGTACAATCAGTTAGAAAAAAGTGTAGGAATCCAGAAGACCAATGCAGTTCAATCTTTCAATAAGCTGGGAAAGTTCTTCTATTGGCACTAAATTGAAAGATGGTTTGCGCATTGCAAACTTCTCCCACATAATGACACGATGCAACAAAACGTGTGGGCAACTTGGCTTTCAGAAATTACGATTCCCAGCACTATTCGCTTTACAAATGTGATTAATTTTCGGATCACGTCCCTTCGTGTGTGTTCAGACCCTCTCTTCATAATGGCAGGCGGTGCATACTAAATGACGCTTACCTTACCTTTTACATGATTCTCGAGTGAAAGTTTAGAGTTAATTGTCACACAAGGTTTTCTTTTCCTTTCTTTTCTTTCTTTTTTTTTTTTTTTTTGTCTCTGTTGCCTTTATGGATGTCCTTCTCCCATGCACTGACTTCATTTCCTCGTGAGCTGCCTCGTGTTGGTCAGTAGTTCTCCGGCAGACATCTTTTCTTCGTTTCCAGCCTTTCCGTCTCTCTTACATCTCTTCCTCCTTTACTGGCTTCCTGACCGTCACTCTCTCTCTCTCTCTCTCTCTCTCTCTCTCTCTCTCTCTCTCTCTCTCTCTCTCTCTCTCTCTCTCTCTCTCTCTCTTTCTTCCACCTCCTCTTCACTCCTGCCTCGAGGCGTAGAAGCTGATGAACCCAGAGAATTAGCAAATACCCATCAGTTACTATGTTAATCTTCCCAACCCTTTCTCCTCTCTTCTCTCCTCCCTCCACTAACCGAGGTCCTTTCACTCATCTCCCGCTACACCGCCAGAGTCTCTATCCACCCCTTCCCTCAAATACACACCACAGTCTCTTCTTCCTTCTCAGTCTTACCCGTCCTCTCTCCTCCCCGCGACCTCCTGGATTTGGGTTTGGCTTCGCCGCGTCCTGCTAAGACAATAATTGGGTTGAGGTGCTGCCCGCGTGCTTGGTGTGAATTCCTCTTTTAATGATGACAATGATTGGAGGTGGGATTATTATCTTATTTGTGTTTCTCTTTTTTTCTTTCTTTCTTTTCAGTGTGGAATGGGAGGAGGTGTGTGTGTGTGTGTGTGTGTGTGTGTGTGTGTGTGTGTGTGTGTGTGTGTGTGTGTGTGTGTGTGTGTGTGTGTGTGTGTGTGTGTGTGTGTGTGTCTGTGTGTGTATGGTAATGTGTGTGTGTGTGTGTGTGTGTGTGTGTGTGTGTGTGTGTGTGTGTGTGTGTGTGTGTGTGTGTGTGTGTGTCTGTGTGTGTATGGTAATGTGTTTGTGTGTGTGTGTGTGTGTGTGTGTGTGTGTGTGTGTGTGTGTGTGTGTGTGAGTTTACAACAACAACAACAACAACAACAACAACAACAACAACAACAACAACAGCAACTACTACTACTACTACTACTACTACTACTACTACTACTACTACTACTACGACTACTAACAATACAAACATGATAGTAACTATACTTTTTCTACTGACCTTTTTCCACACAAACGTTATGGCATCAGAAACACACACACACACACACACACACACACACACACACACACACACACACGATAAAGATGAAAGCTCCTTGGGAAGACTTTTCACCAGCTTGTAACCATAGTAATGATGAAATTACATCTATAGCTGTATACTGTGATATTATTATTACAACAATTATTACTATCATCACTATCATTAATATTACCATCATTATTTTATTTTGTGGGAGGAACCGCGTGAGTATTAGCGTGCGTAGTAATAGAGGAAGCTTTTTACTCATTGTTTCTACAGTGAATGAGTTCGAATTGCTTGTCAATACGAGACTGTTATGATGCCGAGCTAGGAGTGGCGGGGCGAGGGCCATCTGGCGGCAGGAAGTGGCGGGGGCGGAGATTGAACAGAAACACACACCCACACCCACACCCACACACACACACACACACACACACACACACGTTCGAACTTAGTTCTTTATTTTCCTGGTTTTCTCATCTTTGCTTTCATGGTCGTCTCGCTTTTTCTTCATTCTTTATTGTTTCTTTTTTTTTTAATGTTTTTTTCCCCTTTTCTCTTCTGATTTTCTCCTCTCTTATACTCCTTTTTTCTTTCATTTATCTACTTCTTCTTCTTCCTCTTTTTCCTCTTCGGTTTCCTTCCCCTAACATTTTTGTATTTTTGACACTTCCTCATAGTATGTCTTTTCCTCTTTTCTTCCTTTATTTCCTAGATCCACCCATC